>NC_136605.1:15961280-16206280 GCF_910589615.1 Taurulus bubalis
ATGGAGGGGGAGAGAGGGAGAACAAGAATGAGACACTGCCTGAGGGTGTGCCGAAAAATAAGGGAGTGCCAAAATAAGAAATAATGCAGGAAAGAACTAAGAGAAAGAGAAAAAGCTACATGCAAACAAAACCCAGATAAAGATGGATGCCTCCCCTCGCATCACAATGGAAACACATTCACAGTCATCTGCCAGTGCTATTTACTAAACACCGGAGAACTCTCTTCTTCTCTCTTCCTCCTAGCACTAGTTTCTATAGTGTTGTCTTTCCCACTACTATTCGGCTAACACTCCCTTGAACTCGCTACATTTTCGGCAAAAAAAGAAGTCTCACACAACATCACACACTGACACATACACAGAGAGTGACACACACAGTGCAGGACTATTATCTGTCATTTTGTTGGAGGGTTACAAATTGAGGTGTGTGTGGGGTCAGGATGTGCTCATCCTCCCTGTGTATCTGTGGGCAAAGTAACAATCTGACAAAACAGGAAACAAATAGCTTTAGGTCCATGCTTCCTAACCCCTAATGGGGTCACTGATAGAGGACAGAATCAGGCTACCACACACTCATGCAGCTTTGCAGCTTACTGATCATCAGCTGCTGTGGCTTTCTTAAATATCAGGCTGAGTAGGTTCCTTGTCAATGGCTCCCACACTTCGGAGAACATTGAAATCAATTCCAGCTCTGACAGGCTGCTTCTTCAGGTAATCACTGAGTATGAAGAATCTTCTGTGATTGGACACTTACGTGGTGAGCAAAAATCTGTACAAATTTGCTCTAGGTAGAAAAAAACCCTAGAATGTGAAACATGGTAAAAAAAAAAAACTAAATAAATATTGCCATTAAAATTCCCCAGTTGATTGCTTACATTCCACACGTATGAAATGTTCGTTTAAATATTTAAATTAGTCATTAACACACATTTCTTGAACAGAAACATGAACAATAAAAACAACAAAAAGGAAATGTAGGTTTAATAAACCACATTTTATATTAAATCGTCCTAATATGACAACTGCTGCAACAAACACGTATTACAAATGTTTGCGCGCTGGTTGGGGGAACTTGGCTGAAAAAATAAATATTTCAAAAGGGGAACATTATTGAAAAAAAGTTTCAAAACCACTTCAACGGAAAAATCAGAAAACACAAAGAGTATTTTTTATTTCTATATCACCAGAACATTTATTGAAAACGAATAACATTTCTGACTACTTATCTGAACCCTGCAGCTATGAGACCAGACCAGTCTGAACCTACGGTAGCTTGGGTGGGCTAATTGGTGCTTACAGCGATTAAGAGCTGCCTTTGAGGGCAGTGGGACAAAGAAATCAATATAAGTTAAAAAGTTTGGCAAATAACTGAGTTTTAGATGAGAGGAACAAGGTTATGGTCACGGACCGATCAGTGGAGCAGCATTAATGGATGGTTTGTAAATCAGATAAAGCCGTGACTCAGGGCCTGAGCGGGCTGTGTGATTAAGCATGATATGAATGTTTAATGGTCCCCGTGGGGAACAGGTGGCATGCGGGGGCATAAAGAAAAAAAAGAGCCAGAGATGTAATACTGAACATATACATGAATTTTCATACATTTGTGCTTTATGTGAACTGACAGACACACAGAAACACAGAGAGAAACTACAAACACAAGCACAGAACAATACACATGGGTGCACACTTACCCAACACTTTTGAACAAACAGGCACACAGAGACAAAGAAAATGTTCTTACTTGGCACTCTGTTGATGGCTTTGAGGGGCCGGAGGACCCGAACTGTCCGAATGGCCGACAGGTTGATGTTCTGCAGGTCCAGTGAATACTCTACCATCCTGGAGAGAAAAAGGAAAGGCAGAGAAACACATCTTTTAACCTTCCTGCAGACTGGGTGAGCAACTAGTTCACAATATGATCCAAAGAAAAGGACCATGTCACCAGCTGGACCGGCGACCTCTGCTCAAGATGCATCAATGGCCATTTTTTGATATAATCCCTCCCTCACAGAACTGTGTGAGCTTCAACAGTTTGGGAAATGCACCGTAAAGAGCGTTGCAACACTCAGGAGACGGCGGGGAGGGAGTGATGTGACAAAGCATCAAAAGGGGAGAATAACATAAAATGGAGGTGAGAAAGAGAGAGAAAGAAAAAAGGGATCCATTCTATTCTAAGTGTAGCCTGCAGGATGTTGTGGCTCAGTCAGAGCCTGGCATCTGTTAGCAAGTCATTTCCACAGCATGGCTAAGCTGTTTGTGCCCCCAAACCCAAACTACTTTCACAGGAGAATGGCCGCGCTTTGCCATGCGTGGAAGCAGAGCGTGTACGTTTAAATGCAGCACACTTCTATTACACGACGGTAATCGTCAACACAGAGATAGTTCAAGTGAGCAAACAAGTTCCGACTATCCAGCATATGCGTTGTAGATGAGGGAAAACGCCAGAGTGCATACACGTGAGCATAGGATGTACATTGTGTAATAGTTCACAAGTGTGACTGTGTGCAGAATTGATGAGCCCAGGGCTGCAACAGAGTTGGTACAGCAGGATACCAGCAGCAGCAGCATAGCAAGCTCGTAACACCCAAAGCACGACCACTGGCGGCGACAACACAAGCCAAGGTCACCGTCTCTCACATCGACAGACTTATGAACCATGTCATATATGATAATGTCATACTTTATGAGGTCGTTGAGACTTTTCCTTCACCACAGTCATCAACAGAGTAACACACCAGTTCACACTTGGGGAGAATTACTTTTGTAACAAGGGGTTTTAATCAATGTATATACTGTATATATACAAGTGAAATGTCATGTGAACTTGCAGAGGCATGAGTCAAATGCTTACTCCTTTTGGACTCTAATGATTTAGTTCTTATTGTATAACTAATGCCTGAAAAATCATATTTAAGTATACGCGTAGCATGGAATTTGCTTTTGATTTGGACCTGCGGTTTTCAAATCCTTTTTCAGGCAGTCTTTGATTTAGTTGATAGGCTTGATTCAATAGTCTTTAAGTTTGGCCCAACACAGCTCCATGGCTGGAAAACAATACGGAAGAGTTGAATGATGAGAAGGAGCAGCTCCTGTGCCTGGAACTAATAAAGGTGGTTGTGGTTGTTGTTGTTGTAACGGACGTGAGGTACCCGTCTCCCGCTTCTGATATCCAATAAATGTCAGTGCCTGGCACAGAGTCACATGTTGTGTCTCTGCAGCTCTCTGCGAGCTCGATAAACCATTTTCTGCGGCTCTGTGCAAGTTTTTCCGAATTATAAACATGCCTGAGGAGCACCGCACTTGAAAGACTACATCTTTACCAGGATCTAGAGGCATATCGCAGACCAATTTTCTTTACCCGGTGTGGTCGAAAGTACAGAAATGCCACACAGCGGCTTGATGAAAATGCCAAAGCAAAGAGAAACGCATAGCAGTTTTTATTTTGTTTATCAGAACTTGCCGTGGTAACTAATCATTTGATGTGGGCTGCTGAGAGATTAAACAGAAGGCTACAATGACAAAAAGGAGTTTTAAAACAATTACAGCATACACTTCCTCGCTTTAGTGAGCTCAAGGGCATCAAACTGGATTTTAAAAATGTGGCTTGATTAGATTACAGCGTGAGAAATAATGCTATTAGATAGAAGACAACCAAAAACGCATAAACAACTGCATGGGTGAGCACTTGTTTTGTTTTGTTAGTGACCCAATTGCATCTAGCAGATAAAGTGAAAGAGAGAGCAACAGATGTGCTTGTGTGTATGCATGTGTGTGTACGTGTGTGCGCTCCATAGAAGTGTCTCTTCCTGTACTGTACACATCAATCAGGCCGCTGTGTTTGGGAGGGTAATTAGTGGACTGCCGCAAGCGTCCTTTTTATGATTGTTCTCTATTTTTCACATTCCTTTTTTGCCTGTGATGCCTTCATCTCATTCATGCTTTCATGTGACTGTGTGTGTGTGTGCGTGTGTGTGTGTGTGTGTGTGTGTGTGTGTGTGTTTGAATCGATATGAAATGCAGAGTGTCAGGGTAAACCTAGGTTAGACCATGTGAGAAGAGTTCAGAGGCATATTTAACATGAGAGACGAGGAAACAAAAAAAAAATGTAAAATTTGTAGTGACTAACTGTCAAATTAGCAACGCGCCTTCATCAGTTCCCATCGAAGTTGAAGTTCTGTGTCAAGAGAGTATTTTTTTTGCATCTTATACATAAAAAGCCTTTTTGCTTTTGACAACTGAAAGAAATATTCATAACTGTGAGGATGTCCGAGGAAAGTTGTGCAAATTGTGAGCTACAGCTGAAGTGCCGTGTTGTGTATTCCCGTTTAATTATGTATTACAGCTAAGCTACTAGAAGGGCAAGTCCTCAAATTAATGTTTCTTTACGTACATCTGAAAAGATGCACCAGGTGTGTGTCGACCAGAATGAGTCAACGCACAGCTCCTTAATATGCTTGAATAACAATTCAGCAACAATTAAGTATTGTATCATTTCTTTGACCTGCTGAATTGTTTTCAACCTATCTGATGCGTATCTCAGAATTAATATTGAAGGCAAGGATCAGCCCTGGATCTACAGCAGAGATGCTGCTATATTTCTGTTACTGCAGATACCAGACAGGCTAGAAAAAAATAAGTCTCAGTGCAGTGAATTATGCAAAAATAAAATATACAGTATATAAAATAAAACAGACTGTGTGTGTCAGGGTTACGGAGCAGAAGTACAAAACCCCCTTTAGAGCCTTTCTTGGTGAAAGCCTGGTCTGCATGGGGTCTGAAGGGGAGA
Source organism: Taurulus bubalis (assembly GCF_910589615.1). NCBI lineage: Eukaryota > Metazoa > Chordata > Actinopteri > Perciformes > Cottidae > Taurulus > Taurulus bubalis. The sequence goes on from NC_136605.1 coordinate 15,966,067, forward strand.
TGGCAAGGGAATAGGTTCATCCAAGCATGAGAAAAAGGAAAGAAGAAGAGAAGGAGGGAGCAGCAGGGTTATAGAGAGCGAGGTGGTGCCCGTGGGTAACAGACATGGAGCTCATAGCAGACTGTCGGCTGTGATTTGGCCTGGCAAGTTTGGCAGTGCCCTCTGCAATTACCCGAGACGCTAATCTAATGGATGCTGCCAAGAGGATAAACGAAGACGAGGAGGCGTTCACACAAATACAAACACAGGCACGCGCACACAGATTAAACAAACTCAAAGGGCATAAACTCACAGACTGTAATCTGTGTGTGTAATTCATAGCCAACACACACCTACACCTACACCCACACCCACACACAGAGACACACACACACACACACACACACACACACACACACACACACACACACACACACACACACACACACACACACACACACACACACACACACACAGACTATAAGCATCCACTGGGGATGAAGTGATTCGGCTCAAATGAAGATGAATGTCCCTCCACCCTGGTAAATCTGTTGCTCTACCTTTATTTGTGTGCTATTATAGCAGCCACTCTCCCTATCCATCTCTCTCTCTCTCTCGCTCTCTATCACACACACACACGCACACGCACACACTCGCTCGCCCATGTCTGAGCCTCTTATTCACTTCGTTCAGAGCAGGTGTTTGAGCAGGTGTGTTTGCTTTTGTTTTGTGCACATGCATCCATCTAGTGTGTGTGTGTGTGTGTGTGTGTGTGTGTGTGTGTAACAGCCTGTGTGAAGGACACTTTGTAAGCCAAACTTATGCAATAACTTACACAATACATGACGATGGAATTGGATGTTCCTGTGGGCAGCTGTTATGGATCGTTCAGCAGTGGGTGTCTCTTGAAACCTCGCTTTTGAATTCTCAGTTTCCGTCTTTTCTTTCCTTCTTCCTGTCTGCTTTATTCCATCTTGTCCCATTTTTTTCCCATGTGCTTGGCAAAAGCAACATTTGTACAATCTGTTCCCCGGATTCAAGTACAAAGCAATATTCTGGTTGTGATTACCGTGGAAGGATTCTAAAGTGTAAAGCATGTTTTCATCTTTACCCTAGTGACTACAACATGCATCACACTGGCAGCATGCCCAGTCTTCTGCTAATCTGTAATGTGTGTGGCAGGGTACCAGAGGTTTCTGCCTTATGGTGTCGTTCTCAGAGGACGCGCCAAACATGTCCCGTCTAATGTCACATTATTGTACAATGGCTCTTTAGGTAAACGGTCTACTGCGTTTATAGTGTAGACATTTTGACTGCACAATGGCACAAAGAGCTTATAAAACCCATGTACAAACACTCAGAAGCAGTAGCTGAGACTGGACTGGAGTACAAGTGACAGTCTGCTACAATCATAGCAGAGAGACGAGTCCTGGGGTCAACAAGTCTTCTAATTAAGCGGCAGATAAGTTGTTTGTTATTGCCCTCCAGAATGACACATGGTGTGTACGCATGACAGGACAGCATTGTGTCTCAGTGCCTATAAAAAAACTACTATGATTCATTGTTTCAAAATAAAATCAGTTTTTAATCAAACAGTGCTAGTTAAAGGGAAAAATTCCCAGCAGTTCAACCTCATCTCCATCCCTACAAGTGAGGAATACACTGCGTAAAAACGGCTGCAGCAGTTCTTGCCGAGATCATCTCACATCTTCAAAATATGATGTTCCTTCTGCATCCATGAAGTGACAGTGGCATCAGTGGGGGCAAGGAAGAACTACAGTGCTACTTCAACTTCGGCAGCTTAGGGGCTCATTGCCACAAAGCCGTGATCTCTTTGCTTTGGTTGCTACGTTTTATAACTGCAAAAATGTGTGCATTTAAAAATATGTGTATGCAGAGGATTTTATGGACAGGGGTTTTAACAGTGTACATTTTACAGTGTTTTGGCTAACTCAGATATTCAGCCATTGAAGGGCTGCTCAAGGCTGCAGCTGCAGCGGGGAGGATATGGCCGGCGGGGAATCTCTAGAATCTGAGCTGTCGAGAGCAAACACCAACTGGTGGTGCCTTTGCTCAAATTGCTCTCCGATGCCAATATACACTGAATCTTTCTGCAGGAATAAATGTCAGCCTGGTCAGTTCAAACTTCAACTCAGAAAGTGTACGGTTGTATGTTTCTATTTATTAAGTGTTAGAATATTTCCCTTATTGAAATTCTGTGTTTATTTGGTTTTGTTTATTAAAGAGGAAATGCTAAGAGAGTTTGTACAAAGTAAAACAAATTGCCGCTTGCGCGCATCCTGGCATGTCGGCACAACTGGGATCAGCTTTCTCGATCAATATTGCTCGCACTGAGGAATTTATTTCATCAGTGGGCGACATTTATCATCAGCACTGATTAGACATCCACATTTTCCCAATACGGTTTAGTTAGTTTGCTCTGAAGAGCCGAACTCCGAGAGAGAAACGCTCCGTTTTCTCCACCAAACCTCGTTGAGGAAACGTCTGTTTTAAATGCTGGAATCTGGACGAGAAAGCTGCAGAGTTTCTAGAGGGGGAAAAGACTCCCGACTCTAAACCCTAAACTTTCTGCTAGAAACGTCTGTTTCGCTGACGGAAGTCAACGTTTTTTTTTTTGATACATTGTTTATAGTTAAAAATATAAAGTTACTTTAAAAATGTAAGTTAAAAAGTTTGAAGCTGTAGTTTGAAGTCAAGTGTTTTGTATTTATTCATTTATATTTATTGTATACTTTAAACAGTTAATATATTGTTCAATTTGAAGAAAAAAAATTGCCATGGCAATACAAAAATAGCGATTCAGGCATCGTTTAGGCACTGGTATCATTTTAAAAGTATCATGTTAGCACCGGTATCGAAAACAAAAAAAACGATACCCATCCTTAATAATGTCACTTTACTTCCTCCTTTGTGAAGGATGAACAACAGTCCACACGTCACGTTAAACGTACACAGACAGATTGTTGTGGCCCAAATCTTTATGGATCACCTTCCTCACCTTCCCACATGAAATAGGAAGCTCACTAAAGGTCTAAGCAAACACTGAAAAGGGTGTGAGGGCAGCCACAGTCATCATATGGACACTATATCATTCAACTAAAAATAAAAAAATGACTGCTGGAGAACCTTTGCCATATTAATGTCCCCAACACAACATGACAGACACATTTGAACAGAAGCAGTTCATGCGAGCATCGTGATACGGTTGCTTACCCAGACATGACGATGAAGAAGTCCAGCCTGTTCCAGGTATCTCCCAGGTAACAGCGACTGCCAAAGATCCCAAGAGCCACCATCTTTATCACCATCTCCAATGCGAAGAAGATGTAGATGAATGCATCAAAGGCCTACGAGGAGACAACGGGAGATAAAGAGGGAGGAAAGTGAGAAAAAGATGCATTACATACAGTACTGAAATGTATTACAGGCTCAAGCTGTTGTCAAAGCTCCCTCTTTGTCTTTTGTTTCCTAGTGAATGAGGTGCACTTGTCATTTCTGCCTTCTCCTTTTTAAAAGCACTCCATAGTAGCGGAAAATAAGAAATATCTCGCTCAATAGAATCCCACAAAAGGAAAGACTGAGAAACCAAATGGCACATGTGCACACTTCTCAAGCCTGAAGCGATTGTTTGGGCCGACCCCTATCTATTCAAATACCTCCAAACAATGCATGACCTTTTATTTTCCACATTTCCAAGGCAATTATGACACTTTTAAAGGATGGCCAGTTCACACTCCACAGCAGACTCACCCCAAAGCTCACAGGACCTGTCAAATTAGCTCTTTTTCCATCCAACTGCCCTTTTAAAGATCACAAACTATCATCTAATAGCACACCAACAGAAAATGTGATGTCCAAGACTGATGTGCTCCTAATCTGTTTGTGTGTGCTCTCCAGCAGTGACTATATAGAATCACTGGTGTCTATTGTGTGAGCCAAGGCTACTGTTAACATGGTGTTTTGAATGGCTTAAAGGAGCTACATGTGTGTATGTGTGCACACTCAAGTAACACCACACAAAGCATATAGTGCCCAATGTGAACCAACCCACGCTGTAAGACTGGAATCACTCGAGAAGACAGAAGTGAAGAGGAAAAAGAAAGGGAGGGAGATCCAGGTCAAACCTCAGAGACAACAAAGATGAAGAGCGAGGAGGCAGTGAGAGATTAATGAGAGAGACAGACGAGCTCACATCTCTGCCATGTCCTGCCTGCATTATTATGTTCAGATCACGAGCTAAACCTCCTATTGTATTTTCGGAAAACAAAACTCTTCCCCAGTGTTTTGCCCTCGGCTGTGTGACTGTGCTGGCTGCCTCGTTGCATATTCCTACTACATATGACTCAAGCTGCTACCTCTCTTCAAACCTCTACAGATAGCAACAACAAATTATGAAAGAAACATACTGATAATCAAATGTAATAGTTAGCTGATAAGTTGAAGCAACCCAGGTTATATTTAAATCCATAGATAGATATACAGAAGGCCTTAAGTGCTGGAAGCATACAGATTTTAAAAGATCGCAAGAACTTCCCAGCTGTGTTGCTCTTGTCTGCTACACTACAGCTCAGTTAGTACATACACATGCCCTGGGACAATAGTTTGTGCACTCAACAAACCAGATGGCAACAACCAATACACATGTTGCAACGGAAAAACAATTTTCCACAAGAACTTAAAGGTTATTACTTTTTCCAGGTTTCAGGCAGAAGTTAAATGACAAACTAGAGACTCAATCAGAACCCACGACCGGCTAGGGAACACTGATATGTGTTGCATTTGGTCAATTAGAAGTAATACGCTTCAATTGAAGAGGGTTTTTTTTTCTTCTTTTTTTCAGCATTGAGGGAATATTGCAAGAGGGTGTTTTGTAGCTATAGACCGCATTGAAAGAGACAAATAGTGTGTGACATTTTGTGGAGCACTGGCCGAAACAAGAGACAAGTCAGGAATAGCAAGTCAAGAGATGGGCGACTATTAACAGCATCTTCGTGGACTTTGTACCATTTGGCATCTCTATGGATCAAGATATCTAATGGGCAAGATGAAAATGAGTTGGCACAAATTCATGCCCATGGCGGTGTGTGAACTTAAGCATGCATTTGTGTGTGTGTGTGTGTGTGCACAAGACTGTAAAAGTATAAAGCTGTGCCTTTTTTGCACAAGCATGGCTTTGTATATGGGCAATCGGCATGCCTTGTAAGTCATTGTGAAGACGAGATGTGTGTTCCATCCCTGTTTATTCACCCACATACACAGACTCAGCATACAGAGCTGGCAGCATGCAATGGGAAAGACGGAACGATCAGTCTCACATGCTGTTTAAATGATGTTTTGATAAATAATGCAGCCTGCACGCTTCACATGTAATCCGACGTTGGCTGCACCAGTCGGATCCCTGTCGAGCTCTGCACCGTGTGAAAGGGGAATGAATTCATCATAGGTATTTGTCACTACCACCAGCTTCCTCTTCAGTCAGCCTATCAGGTTTTATCGCCAACGTGATTTGTGAGGAGGTTGAGGCTGTCCTGTGATGGGCTCTTTCATGATTTGAAATGGGAGCTGGTGTGGGAGCTACTTCATATGCTGTCATTGTGCTTGGCGGGAGGAGAGGACGTGGTAACTAGGTCATCAGGATTAAAATAATATATGTGTGTCTTACGCTACTTGTGGAATGAGTGAAGGAGGAGAGTCATCAGTGCATCAATCAAAAGTTACCATGCAGACAATGTTCATTTCACACTCCCTGGCCAAGACGACAGTGGAAGTAAAACCTGTCTGTGCAGTTTTTGATCATCTGAAGCTCCATTAAAAAGGTCGATAAGGCGCTGATTTGAGGGTGTAATGAGTCCTGTCCCATTCAAATCCATTTAAGGTGGAAAAACAACTTTCCATTTGCGTGTGATGACTGGAAACACAGACACGAGATGGCTGCAGAGGACCTTCACCTCCCTACAGCACGTACAATTTCCTCTTGACTTCTGGCTGTGAACTTGTTTACTTCTCGGCCAAAAGAATCAACAACCTGAGCTGCTTTTTTCAGGAAGACAATCTTATCTTTACTTTTCACAACCTACATATCAAATTTAATTATCAATCATAGCCGGCCGTTGGGAAATACAGTTGTTTGATTTCTTGCTGAGAGATATAAGAGAATATTTGATACTGGTCTCTCGTCTGTATGGTAGATATGAAGCTACAGCCAGCAGCCAGTTAGCTAGCTTAGCACAAAGACTGGAACCATGAGGAAAAATCTGCCGACCTGCACCACTTAAACTCGCTAATTAACAGACATGGGAGAGGTATTGGTACTTTATACAACTCTCTGAAAGAATGTGAAACGCTGTAATCCCCAAATGTCAAACAATCTAAGTCCTCCTTATTTGAGATGCTGACCCCCTGAAGTCCAGGCCTCTTCCTTGTTAGGAATCCCAATTTAACCCGGTATACAATTATGTGAGCAGATCCTGGGGTGATGTATACATCGGTTGTAGCTGCTCCATGGTCTCTTTCCTCCAGGAGGTGAGGTGAGGATTTCACAGAGGGCCAAAAAAGCATGTGAGGGCCACTCTAACAATCTAAGCCCTGTCAGCAAAATCCCTCCTGTTACCATTAGCAACCAGCAGAACAGGACCCCTCAAACCACCGGGGGAGACAATATGCTTGTTAGAGAGGCAAAGCATAGCGGAAGGGAGAGAGGGAGAGTGTGTAGGATGGGGGGATTGGGAATATAGGGAGGAGTGAAGATGGTATTGGATGGAGAGGTAGGAGGAGGAGGAGAGGAAGATGTGTCGCACAGTTTTAAAACTGCAGTGAATGCTTATTTGAAATCTCTGCACAATGAAGAGAAAATCCGATGAGATAAATAAACCTATTACAGTCTGGTCTTGGGGGCTTTATTTGATATTATAATCTACTCTAATGTGCTGTAGGCAAGTGAGATATGGCAACAGAGCAACAGCACACACCTCACATGCAGGTTACTGGAGAGTTTTTCAATGTCAACGGACATTAGAACCATCAACTAAAAAGCATGCGAGGCAAAATAAGGTCGTCCTCGTCACATCTGAAATTGTCTGCCAAATTAACTTCAATGAAAACCAATTACAACCCCCGAGGAACACAGCGGATCCTCCGCCAGTTGGCAAATTACAATAGAAACACACAACCCACATCAGCCCAACTACACGGCTTACAAAACAGAAACAAAAGGACAATATTTGGCATTTGGCAACAAACAAAAAAATACAATAACGTGCTCCAACATCAGGGCGTGAATAATAAGAACATAACTCAGCCTGTTACTAACTCTGTTACAGGATCAATCAAGTCCACAAGCATATCAAGGCATTGATCTACAAATAGTTGGCTTCATGGAAATCATCTTGAGGCGGTGCACTGTGCAAAGTAAAAACTTTAAGGAATAAAGAGTAAATGCATCATTGAGAAAGACAGTGATATTATAAACAACAATCTGCAGTGCAATAATTGAAGCCGACGGGTGAAACTTTATCATCTGTGGCCTTTGCGGCTTTATCCACAACCACTATTTCAACTGTTAGTTCTTGTCTCCACAAGTGTATATTCATCACCAAGTGACAAAATCGCATGCGGCTCAACGAGACTATATTAAAACAAACTCAACTCCCAATTCCCAGCTCAGAGAGCAGCAGAAAATATTAAGCTTTCAGCAGGGAAATACTTCGACCCGGTGTGTGTCTGCATCGCAGCGTGAGAAACGATGACAAGAGGAGTCGTGGGCCGCTCTGAGTTTTTGTTTATGTTAATTGGCGTTTTGTTCCATCTCTTCATCACAGCGCTGACATGTTATTCTCACACACAGAGGCTCAAACACAGACACACACAGGGGGGCACCTTACCTGCAGTATCTGGCAGCGGTCCGAGGTGCAGTCGATGTTCTCACAGGGCTGGTACATGCCCAGTGTCACGCAGTTGAGCAGGATCACCATGATGCTAATCCTCTCGAACCACGTATTAACAGAGCTGGGGTTAAGGAGCATAGCAGCTGAGGAGAAACGCACAGCCATGCACACACTGTATATATTTCAAACAGGACTGGATGGTGGAATAGATCAAATCAGAGTTATTCCCCTTCAAAGTTTGAGAATCATTCTTTTGAATTAAGTTCGATTTAGATTATGACTTAAATGAAATATGTTACGTTTGAATATGTCTCTCCCTCACCTGACTTCTGGGTTGGTTTTTCTTCATGAATTATTTATATAAGGCTACATTCTGTATTTCTCCTTCACATCTGTCTCCTCTCTCCTCGTCCCTTCAATCACTCTCTGGATATACGAGAAGTGTCTTTCAAATGTCTGACAGCCAGATACCAGTAAGCTTACTATAGGTTTGTTATCAATTTAGTTTGTGGTCTTTTATTTGACACTCATCCTCTAAACTCTGATACATTCTTCTGTCCCATGAAAGCGGCTTCATGCCTGCTAGCTTCAGCGCATGGGGTGCGTTTGTTTTACCTCCCACATAGACCGAGTGGGTGGTGGGTTGTCTCCGTGTTAACAGGATGCCACGGTCCTGACATGAGGATAATGTCCCAGCAGAGAATATATATATATATATATATATATATATATATATATATATATATATATATATATATATACACACACAATATACATAATATGCCTGGAAACAACAGTGTTTCATAGCACCAACACCAAAGTATGATCAAGTATTGAAACAGACAGATTCACATCACAAGCATCAGGACTTGTTGAACTGACTCATCCGCAGCATGTAAGCAGCGCGCCATGCAAGCCGACAGTCCCCCAGCCGCCACGCTGCCAGTGAGCAATTCTTCAATCAAAATGAAGATGAGACATATTTTTCTAGTCAACATATGTTTGCTCCATGACTGTATGAGTCAGGGGGAAAAAAGACATTGACAAGATAAATACTATTGCCCGCCACAAGGCACATATGTACACAAGTAAGTGATGTAAGATACAGCAGCATGGGGTCAGATCTCTCTGAATGTCAGAAACAATTTCCCCAACAGTGTCAATATATATATATATATATATATATATATATATATATATATATATATATATATATATATATATATATATATATATATATATATATATATATATATATTAAATGCATTCAAGCTGTTTTGCAATGTGTTTAACTTCCAACCTGGCAACGTTCCACTCAGCGTCCCTGTCTTCTCATCTGTGGACCACCTGTCACTCACAGAGAGCTTTTGCCTGTACAATACCTTCTGAGGCACAGACTGAACTACATGAACAGCACAGGCCTTCTTCAAGAGTTAATACAAGGTGATTATTGTGTCATTTTAATGCTTTTCAGAGATGAATAAAACTGAAAAGGCGACTTAACATGCTTAATTTATACAGTATTATGCATATGATAGTGGGGAGTATGAGTGCGTGTTTTAATCACTGTCGAGCAATTTAAAAGTCTTTTACAGCTTTTCACTTCTTTCATATCTTAAACTGTCAGCTTATGTTCTTTTAGTTCTATACTCTATCCTCTTAACTTACTTTATGTCTTTCTTTTTTGTATTCACACAATGAGCTTTAAGTCTTTTGTTCTTATGAACTTTGCACTTACATATCGTGTGCTCCCTGGCAGTGTGGAAATGTGTCTGTAATGTGTCATTTGTTTGAACCATCCTGACCCACCAGATAGTTTGTTACATAGAACCGCCAGAGAACAGTTACTGGAAACTGTTTGGAAAAGGGCAGGCACAAAATAAAATAATGAAAATAAAAAAATACATGGCAGGTGATTGAATGAAAAATGTGACGATCAAACTCTTGCGAGTCGTGAGAAGAGTAAACAAAACCTAGTTTCCGTCGAGAAAAAAAAAAAGTGTCGTTCTTTGCTTTTCATTCATTGAAGAAATACTCTCCTGTTCTGATACAACTGATGTTATTGCAGCATCTGTAACCTTCATCATTGTTTAGACTGAATGTGTGATATATGTGATATGTAAACATGCAATCCTCATGTGATCTTATGACATCAGGAGAATCCAGCTGCCACACGAGGCAATGTTTTCACACCTCAAAATGGTGCCATTTGCGCATGAGCGGCTGTAAAAGAAATAATAATAATTGCACTGCACATCCATGATCTGCATGAACATATCTGCACAATCTCTCCTATTATATAAAAACTGAAAGAAGCAAAAATAAATAAATAAAAAACTTTAACAATCTCTAAAACATCCATATCAAACTCTGTCATCTCTTAAATCTGATGAGATGCTTAAGAAAATGTGCAACATTTTAAGGACATGTGCACATAGTGTCCCCTGAAATATTAACACTGAAGAGTTACATATTCAGTCGGCAACTTCACATTCAACCGGCCTTGATCAGGGACACACTTCATTTCGAATTCAACTGAAAAAGATCAAACTTAAATATGAAAAGTAAAATGATTTGAAGATCAAGGATTTCCCAAAAAAATCTTAAGCGCACTTTCCAGAAAATCTTAACGATCAGAATCAGAAACCGTTTATTTGCCAGATGCTTAGTGCAACACACACACACACACACACACACACACACACACACACACACACACACACACACACACACACACACACACACACACGCACACACACTTTTATGCAGAGATTATGTGGTTGCAAACATATTTGTTATTCATCGCTCCTGCACACACTCCATTCTCCTTTAATCTGTACGTCTCTTCATCCTGCAAGCTCTGCTATCTCTTTAGCACGGTTCTCTGGGGTGAACACGGTGAAATGGGGAGACATAATATTAGAGCGCTGTGTGAAGAGAAATATTGTTATGAATTCTCCTGCCTTCTCCCGTCTCCTTATCTAACCAACCGACTTCTTCTTCTTCTTTGAAACACGGGCCTATCCTCCCTTGTGTTACAATGTTCCTTCCTTGCTTACTGTAACTCTTCTCCCTCAATATCATTTCAATTTTCCCAGCAGTCGCCTCCCCCTCTTCTCCTTCTACCTCTCCGTTTTCTCATCTTATCATTCATTCGCATGTGTGACAAACGATGGACAATTTTACCCGACCAGCAAAAACAAACACAAACACTTTGGGACCCATTAAAACTCGTCAGGCAATGAAAAATCAATCAGGCTTGCGTGTGTGTAAATGTGTGTCTATGTGTGTGTGTGTGTGTGTGTGTGTGTAGGACTCCCAAGTTAAGAACCTGCCCCGAGGTTCTATGCTAGCAAAGCAGGAGCCAAGAACAGAGGCATGGTGTGAACTCACAGAGAGAGTGAGTGAGCCACACAGTACACACAGATATACAAAAAGAAGAAGAGAAGACTTGTTTGGGACTTAGCTCCCAACAAACACAAGACGGGTGACAAAGGACAGCATCTATATACCGCGGCACAATGCCTATTTTGAACTTTCTCACCAATCTCTTCACAGCTCAGAGTTTAAAATACAAACATTTGCAGAGCAGCTCAGGTGAAAACGCACAACGTGTTCCTCCACATAACCCCCAACTGTGGACTAACAGTAGCAGCAGCATCTGCAGCGACATGTGAAGTGACTCAGCGCTAGTTTGAGTTCAGTTTCTTTGTCATACCAACCCCGTACCCTTTGCCTCTCCAGGGAAATGAAGCAGCAGGCGGCTGACTCACCCCCAGCTGATTCCAGAGCGCCAGCTGATAGCTGGTCATGTCACTCCCTAACATGCTGGGAGGCCGCTAACCGAGTCGGACACCAAGGATGCTTTGAGGAGAAACGAATGGAGGCATGCCGTTATTGAGCTTCAGCATTTAATTTGATTTCTCTTTTAAAGATATTTCTTGGGGGATATTTACCCTTAAAACCTTCAAGAATCCACCCGGGGGCCGTCCTGTTGTGACTGAGGAGGTTCAGCTTAAATGCTTATGGCTCCGTCTTTCTCTTTGTTAAGCATGACGCCTTCTCTCCCGTTCTCCACACTCCTGTATGTCTAATCTTCTTAAGATGTGGACAGGGCCTCCTCCCTGTCTTTACTCTCCTCCCGTCACATTTCCCCCCTCTTCTTCTTCTTCTTCTCAACGTCGCTACCTATTTATATGCCTGTCCCTCTGCGTCAATACAGATTTCGTCAAAGACTTTCCCTCCGCTTGCATCCCTTTTTTTTTCTTCCTATTTGGTGCTTTCCAACTTCGCCAAGCTCTCTGTCTCTCTTTATGAAAAAATATTTCAGGATCCTCACTTTGTGTTGATGATTCTCCTTTGTGGTGCACTCAGGTACTAAAAAGGCAGCGCTATAAGGAGCTCAAGTATGACCTTATTTTCCACACCTTTAGTATGAAAACAGCTTCCGAAAAAACTAATTATTCTAATAATCAAAATGTAAAAATGGAGGCTCCTGGTGCATGTGTAAAACCAATTTATTACCTGAGTGCCTTTCTTATTTACTTTGTCCCTGTGACTACTCTGTGTTCCCTGCTGGATGCATTTAAACGTTTCACATTCGCAGCCTTAAAGCTGAGAAGAAAGTATTAGCATTAAAGAGGGAATAATAATAACACAAATAATAATACATATATTCTAAAATGAAAGTCTTCCCCATCCACCACACATGTTAAACCTAAAACATATGTTCTTATAATATATTACAGGTAGTGTGAGAAGATGATCTAAGGAATCAGTCCGGTGTATTCGCTGAGCATGTCAACAACGTATGAAGGGGCGGAGCCATTTATCGATTTAAAAACAGTTAAGAGGTTACTTTAAATGAAGTCTTTGTTTTACTGGGAGCCAGTGAAGAGAAGTTAAAGTAGGACTGATGCCATTAAACCTTTTGGTTTCAGTCAATACCCTGCCCGCAGCATTCTGAATGCTTGAGTTGATTTAACACCTGCTTTGTCAGGCCAGCAACAAGTTCAGTACAATAATCTACTAGAAATAAATGCATGAACCACTTTTCAGAGTCCCACCCAGAAAGCATCTAACTTTAGATATATTTATGAGATGATGACAGGCCATCTTAGATAGTGCTTCTGGAAGTTCAGATAAGCATCCGAAATCACACCCAAGTTTTTGGCATGAGTTAAGGAGAATGAATCTGGTGCCTCAAAGCCTTGGGACCGATTGAAAGAGCCTCTGGGTTGTCCTCCTCATGAATTGGACTTGTGGTTCTTTCAATCTCTGCTTTCTTACACGTGCATCAAAGACTGCTCCACTGACACAGACTGAGCAGGGGGAAAAAACTTCACATGTTGGCTGCATGATAAATTATTCACAAACTCGGAAGCCAAATTATGAAGCAAATTGTAGTTCGACACGATTCTTTAAAAAATAGTGTTAGTGTGTGTGTGTTGGTGTATAACATAAAATATGGAAATTACTATTAAATAGATGCACCAAATCAACCGCTGTGTCTGTCTGTCTGTCTGTCTGTGTGTGTGTGTGTGTCTGCGGAAACCCTGAGGATCAATCTCATTCAGAGTGAATCAAAATGACAAATGAAATTCTGCTTCTCACTGCGGCATGGAAGCCTGTCTCATCTCCCAATGAAAACATGGCATAATATGTTACACACACACACACACACACACACACACACACACACACACACACACACACACACACACACACACACACACACACACACACACCACCACTTGCCGACCTTAGCCATACACAGAAACGAGCACATTCTCCTCCACCACCATCTTTGTGACAACCACTGTCCCATCTAATTGGGAGCGTTTGCAAATACCCGTCTTAAAAACAATCCATGTTGTGGCGAGTGTCACATCAGCTTCTCTGTTAGCGAGGAAGAGTCCGTCAGCACGTCTGCGTGATGTCACCCGCTGTACAAGCGGCCACAGAGTGCGTCTGTCCGCTGTCCTTGACATCAGACAGTTTTGTTTTGACGCTTTAACTGTTGTATTGTGACCTTGCTTCTCTCTGTGTGTCCCTCTCTGTGGTGAAGTAGTGAGGCAGCCTGCCAGGGATCTACCTCCCCACCTTCCTAACTCTGCTCTCATCACTCTTTCTATCCCACTTAATTTCCTCGTGCCTTGTGGTAAAATTGATCAATGAGTCTATCAGAGGTTGGTTTTCTCTGTTGGACTCTCTGGCTGCTTGGCCTCATTTCTACTCTGTCCACAGGCTTCTCTGTCCATCCTTCTACAGTGTCTGCCAACTCTCCTTTGTGTGTCTTAATAGTTGAGTCCTTACTGTCCCTGACCCCTATCTTTGTATTTCAGCTTCTCATCAAGAAGTCATTTGCTGGCATACAGCTGAGAACTAGAAAGTCCAACTAAGATTTGCATACCCTTTACTATCTATGCAAACAGCTGTGCAAATGCCCCCGTTTAACCTTTATTGGTGACAGAACGCTAACCCGGAGAGTTCACAATGTTCACAAAGCCCTTCCCTTGAATACCAGTGGGCCAAAAGCTCTCTAGCCAAAAGAGCATACACACAGCAGAGCAATCCAGCATAACAAGTAAACCGTCATCTTAAAAGCCGTAAGAAAACTGCAGTGTTTGTTCTGTAAGTGTTGCTTTGCTTGTCTCAGCAAATGTGACTTTCACTTTGCCAGCCCCGGAAAAAAGTTTGCTTATGGATATCCTCACACTCCTATACAAAACAACATTTGAGGAATTATATTTTTGCATATTTCCCTCAAACTAAAAATCCGTCTTTGCTCAATAACAATGTTGGCAGTCCTTAAGATAAGACGTTCCTCAAAAATAAAATGCCTTTTTCAAAATATGTGTCATGTACTGAATAGAATTGGGTCTCAAATGTCCAAGAAACACAGATTTGCCTTCCAGCAGCATGAACAAATAGCAGGGTGTAAAGACCCCTGCTTTATAACTTGAGTATTGTGTTATGCAGCTAAAAAGAGGCAATGCATCAAGTAAATGTCATCCCACTGTTCCTCGTCAAAGGAAGCACACACTCACACACCGTATAACGTGTAAATTCAAGGTGATAATCTCATGCTAGACATGTCAGTAGATGCACATTCTAACTTCTCCGCAGTTATCTTGCTCAAAGATGCAGTACATCAAAAGAGAGGTTGATGAGGGAGTAACTGAATTAGGGAATTTGCTTTGAAGTTCACAAAATCAAGGTGATAGAAGTGGATTGAATTAAACGGCTTGTTCTTAAAATGTAACTCGATAAAGACATGCAGGGCTTGCTAAAACTAGTTTGATTTATCGTTCCTGGCAGTTCAGTACTTTCTGCTAACTTGCAACTTTTTCCACAGTGTGTGAATATGTATCGTTTGCACGAGCGCATATGTTCTGGTCAACGTGTCAACGCGACTACAACTTCTCACTAACAGTGGATGCAAAAGGAACTAGATCTTTGCAAACTCCTTTTCTCTCTAATGACTCGTTTCTGCCAAAGAGTTGAATCAAATCCAGGCTGTTTTTGTTGTTGTTGCCTATATCAAGTAAAAGTTTTGTTTTTATTAAATCAGTCATGCCCTCAAAACAAGATACAAGTTAAGTGAGTCAATTCAATTCACTTCCCATTCTTTCCTGTAATTTAATCTTGTGAGTTTCACACACAAGGACACGGGAAATTAGCATTCAGTATATATTCCTGAAAGATAAAAGTAAGCATGACGCACTGCTCAATGAGGGTAAATGTCCATGCAATGCCATGTCAGCATATGCTCAGCAATATGGAGAAACATAAGATGCTGGTTTTGGTTGATCCATTTGTGCCCAAAGACTATATTTAGTATAATCAGGAACAATGCCACAACATGTGTTGTAATTAAAGTCTTGGAGTACACAGTACTTCGGTATCTAACAGTACAAGTTTGAAATTGTTAGATAACATTACAAATCAAACTTTGAGGAAGAATTTGAGGAAAAAACATTGTGTTTATCAAATGTTTTCCAGATTACGTTTGTATTGTTCACACCATTTGTGTGCATATCTTTGATAATATACTTGTTAGGAGTTAACAGATACCAACTACTTGATTGTGCTCCTTATTTATGAAATACAGCCATTTTCTAATCCCACTATATTTAGTATTTGGGCACATGGGACTAACATAGAATGAGTAGATCTTTGTTCAGTGATTTCACTGATTTTGAAAATGTCTCCATATTTGTGCTTAGGCAAGCCCAGAGAACACTTCCACCAAAGGAAATACAAAATGTCAGTTGCCGGCACAAATGGGTACATACAAGTGGTTTAATCTGCATTTTAGCAAAGCCGTTAGCAGAAATGAGTGAAGAGGCTCCTTATCTGTTTCTGAGAAATCAGTGGCAAACTCCATCAATACAGGATAGGTCTGTTTTATTGAGGCTCGGGATTAGACTGTTAGAGAGGCAGCAAATATTGGGAATGGTAAATGGCAGCGGCTGTGTCTAGTGGTTCAGTCTCACAAAATAATAAACAATTTGTCTGCCATCTTTGCCTGCATCTTCCTTGAAGTGTTTTGATAGCAAAAAAAAGCAATTATAGAATGGTAACAAAAGGGAGTGGACTCATCACAGAAGCCAAGAAACTGCACCCTAATTTGGTAATTGCACTCATGATTTCTTTAAGGCTTGTGAAATTGCCACATAATGTGTTGCGCTCTCCCGTGACTGATGCACATACGTATCCAGTCCCCCTGACACACAAGAACACACAGCTGCACACGCAGACACACATACAGTATGGCGCAGACAGACAGAGAGAGAGAGCGACAGACGGCCACACAGTGACAACCACACAGCCTGACATGGCAAGCAGAGCCCTGGAGCACCTCTCAAGACTAGCCTATGGCCTGTAACCAAGGCAACGAGAGCCGACGGGTTGCCTTCAGCCACCGAGACAACACAAACTGTGTGTGTCAATATTCATGCGTGCGTTTTTGTGTGCCGTTTGTATGCTCGCATTTCCCTGTGAGCTAAACCATATTGTAATTGTGCACAAGTTTGTAGTGATGTGCCTTGAATGCATTGACAGACATAGGATGATTATATTTTCGATCCGTATTTCAGCATTTTGAAAGCTCACACACAGTGTGTGCGTCTGTGTGTGTGACTGTGTATCCGTCTTTCTCCTCATATCAGCTCAGCACAGCAGGTGCCTTGCTCCAGTACATTGCTGCCGCTAGTGAAGCTGAATGCATTGCAGACACCATGGGAAATATAAGCCAATACTTTCTGTGCTTGTGCGTGTGTGTGTGTGTGTGTGTGTGTGTGTGTGTGTGTGTGTGTGTGTGTGTGAGGGAGAGAGGGAAAGACGGAGAGAGGGTGAGAGAGAGAACAACATGACTCAGTGAGACGGAGAGGAGGAAACTGGAAGACAGACTGAGAGAGACCAATATAAACTGAGAGTATAGAGGCAAGTCAAGGGTGAAAAGGGAGGTTGGTAACAGAAGCGAGCACAGGAATTTGAAAAAGGTCTGCATAGGGAAAATAGAGAAAGGTAGGAAGAGAAGGGGACATGGATAAAGACTAGAGAGGCTAGTGGGTCAGTGGATAGCGGCGCATGCAGTGTACTCACAAGCCATTAGTTTGAATTCGACACAGGGTCAGAGTATTGGAAACAGGAGGCGGGAGAGAGAGAGAGAAAGAGATGTGATGACAGGACGACGCTGCTGACATCCACAGTGACTAGTCAGACTCTGATGTGACAAGCGACCATCCTCACCAGCCCTCAACCTCCCTCCAGCCATCTGTCTTTCTCGCTGTCTGTTTTGTATTCTCTTGTACTTTGTATTCTTATCTCTAGTCACATAAATACATTACATTTGTCATAACGAAAAAAAAAAAGTTGATTTGTCTGCCATTACATACTGAGTGCTCATCAATTAACCTTATCGACATATACCTCCAAATACAAGAGCAATTTAATCTTATTTAGTCTTTAACAGATGTCAACCTTTGGTTCTGAAAAGTGAAGCCAATGTGGAAGTGCCTTAAACGTGCATTCTTTCTAATAGCCATCAGGGGGCGACTTCTCTGGTTGTATAGAAGTCTATGAGAAAATGACTTTACTTCTCACTTGATTTATTACCTCAGTGAACATTGTAAACTGAGTTTACGTTCTCAATTGCTAGTTTCAAGTCTTCTTCAATACAGCAGGATGTTCATTTCGTAAATTATTGTCCCATTTAAAGTCAAATAGACAATATAGTGTTGAATGCTTTAGGGCGGGGGTACCATGTGATTGACAGGTCGCAACCACAGCGTTGTCTAGTCCGGGAGTTACCCTTTCACAGTGTGTTTTCAGTCCATGAAAAGTTAATTATTTTTTGGTCACCTAAAAATGTCTGAGTCATATAACAAGATGGCAACGGCCAAAATGTCAAACTCCAGGCTTCAAGACTGTAGCCAACAAAACCAACTGGTGACGTGACAGTGACTCCTCCGTCCACGTCTTTTTCCTTAATCGTGACTTGACTGGCCACGTGGTGCAGCCATCTGCTCTGCGATCTCTCCCAACTTCCCATCTACAGCCACAAGGACCGTGAGGGAATGTCAGTGGAGCAGTGCTGGTCGTTGTCTGCTCCTCTCTGACATCTAGAGATCTGAAGCACATCTTTGCTTTAGCACATGAGCACTCAGAGAAAGGACAAACAAGAGAGCCTCTCCAATGAGTAAATTAGCATCATCTTTTATTTTGAAAGGTAAAAACAGAAGGAGTGGATGTTGTCTCCGGTGGCTTTGTCAAGGTAGAACGGAGTAATAAATAAAGCTTTTGTGTTATTGGTTCAGAAACACAAGTACAACTCAACCTGTTCTGCACAACATGAACAGAGGAGCTGTGGGCTGCAGGTGCACATTAATGACACATACATATAATCCGTTTAATTTATAATATTTCCTCAAAACCACTATTTCAATTCGTACCTCAGTCGCCTTCATTACATCATTTTCCATTTCACAACAGAGAGAAAAAGAGCAGCACAATCATGCTTAATATGACTTTCTTTCTAGGAAGTTTTTAGCTTACAGAGCTCCTTATGGGCCACACAATGCAACACAAGTCAGTGTAAAGATTATGGTCTCATAATCTGTGCTCTCAGTTTAGAACACTGTGATTAATTTACTAGTCTGTGTTCTTTCAGTATGCTTGAGATGGAGCAGGCTCACCAGAACTAGACTAATGTAATTAAAAAAAACCCTAACTGGAGTGTCAGGCTGTTTCATTTACAACTTCTGATGAAAAAGAAGACTATATTCTGTTGTTGTCGTGACGGGAGACAATTAAAACAACACAGACGTGCACATACGGACTCGGCACATTGTCAAATTAATTAGATCTCTCTTCGGGGAGAATGTGTGTGACACATGAACTATGTTACATTTCAGGTTTTCCTCTGTAGTACACAAACAACACCCTCATCACTCTCTCTGAACTGACAGAAGGGAGTAAGTATAACGGAGATCAGAAGCAGGAGATGGGGATGAAGAGGATCTGGTTGAGAAGGGAACTGTAAGCCCTCATCTCTCTCATCTCTTCATCCATATTTCAACAGGGGTCTAATGGGCTGACATGATCCCTTGTTACAAACAGAGGGAGAAAAGAGACTGAGGGCTCAGTAAGGGAAGGAAACAAGAAAGAGAGGCTTGCTTGTGGGAGTGAGTAAAGACAAATTCCACTGTGAGCTGTGGTTTTGCTCTTTTTTAACAAGTCCATTTAACATTAATTGTGATGCACAGCAGACATTTCAAAGCAGCTTTGCCATACTGCAGGGGATAAAATCTCATTTTAAAATTAGACAATTCTGAGCAAAAATACTTTGGATCCCTTTTACCACGCAGCACAAATGTAGTCTACCCTCCTGTCTGTGAAACACCTCCCTCGTTCGTGCAAGCTTGAATGTCTGCTCTTCAAACCACATTGGTGCAGCCTGAACTTTTTGATTTTCTCTTCACTTACTGTGCATCTTATTTTCTAGCAATGGATTTTCCTCGTGATTGGTTAGGCTCCCTGAGTATACGCCTCTAATTGCAGGCATGGCGAGTGGATCCCTGAGCTTCACAGGTGTTTCATGAAAGGAGAACAAACAAGCCGAGAGTAGCGCGGCATGAATGAGACGACAGAGTGGGACAGAGTGGGAGAGTGGGTGAGTCAGACAGATGGAGAGAGACACAAAGAACAAAAATAATTATTAATAGGTTGCGATCCAGCCATTTGTGATGCTAATTTTACGGCAGAAAGGTGACGGTCTTTCTCTTTCTCCATTTATGTTTTTCCATTCTGTGTTATGAGCTGATAGTGATAGCTTCTTTTCAAAATAGTGGAATGGGACATGACACAATGTCATACTGTAAGATAGCTTACCAACAAAAAGCAACAAGGTCATTTCTAAGAGACAGGGTTAAATGTGTGTTTTAACAGGCAAGACAAGAGCTCAGTCTACCTTTGATCCGGTGTTCTACATCCTCATTGCATCAAGTGATGTAAAAGTGTCTGGAGATCCCGGGGGAATTCAGTCTCTTTGAAAACTTCACGCAGTATTGGAATGATGAGGATGTGTAAAACATGAACAATCAAGGCCACATACCAGAAGCCCACCTCAATAACTTAGCTAAATGCTAAGCTAGGCTTGCTAACAAGCCCACAAAAACAATGCTAACATGCTGATGTTAAGCCGGGATAATGTTTATATCACAACGTTTACGTTTAACATGTTAGCATGCTAACATTTGCTAATCAGAATGAACACAAAGCACATCTGAGGCTGATGGGCATGGGCTTAGTTTTGCTGGTGATAAACAACAAATGATGAAAAAGACACAAAAACTACCTAAAAATTAAGCTTCATGAAAAGTTAGAAGCAAAACCAAAAACACAATAATTCATTATCTGGGAATGTCTGTACTAAATGTGCTAATCTGTCAAGTAGAAGACCTACTGGTAGCGTTTGGTGACGATCACCAAAGTAATAAAGTAACTAGGACTCATCATCTGGGCCCAATAGCATATGGCAATAGCCATAATGTCAAAAAGTCATCTGATAGTTGTTGACATATTATAGTTTGGACCAAAGTGGTGAACTGAACAACTGACAGACTGGCATAGCCGTCCCGAGAGCAATGCCTTTAGTTTAACAATAATGTTGTTTCCTTATTCCTAAATACATATACTCATGTATGATAATACAAGGGAATGAAAGGAATGCATTATTGGAGGGCTCAAGAGGGAGAAGTGCAGATACCTCAAGCTGTTTTTTCACCAGAATCATATATCAATGTTTCATCTAAAAGGCTACTAGAACACTTGACACACATGAATGCTTTGTGGCATTTAGTGAATGCTTTGTTGTAAACCAAGAGAGGCTACTGTGCTGTCTCGCTAATGCCAAAGGAAAGAATTGCTATTTTGGCCTAAATTTTACCCCAGGCTCAGCCAAGCTGCTGTGACAGCTCCCACTCAGCTGCTGCTCTCTCAACAGTCTCTCTTCCTTTCCAACCCCAAAACCCCAAAGTGGTCTTTCCACCTCCCTAAGTATAAGCCACAAGGCACGCTGGCTCAGGGATACAGAGTGACTGACAGCAGCATGACTGACAAACCCTTCTCAGTTGGTTTTGTGGACGAAAACTCCTAAATCCAGGGGAAAATATTTCATGAAGTTTTTTTTCAGTTTGAAAATAACTGCTTTATTATCATCAAAAGTGATGACTGCCACTATGAAATATTCAAACCAAATTCAACACTAAAAATGTGATTGACAGATGAAAAATAATGTATGCTCACATATAGACACACACAAACGCACTAAGAGTAAATAATTTCCATTTTCTCTGTCCTTGTTTCCTTTGACCTTGCTTTTCTGCGCTTTTCTTCTCTTAAGTTATGGGAGTGGGGACTTGAGTGTGATATATTCTGTCGGCGAAGAGACAAAATCATTAATACTTTTTCTGTTTTTATCATGTACCATTTTAGGAAAGAGAGAAAGGTTTGTGGAAGTTAAAATACACACAAGCACAGTCACGTTATCCTGTGTTATACAGACTGAATACAGTGCAATACCTAAAATGAACTAAAAACAACCCCTTTTGTTCCTTAAAAAAACTAAACAGGAAACATTAAAAATGCTAAGTTAAACAGAGATTTTTCCATCTCCTTTAAATACACAACGAGAACATTTGATCCGTTGAAAGCAGAAGTGCAGGGGCTCATCATTCGTATCACCATAAACCATAATTATTTTTTCAGTTGGTTCACTTCAGAAGTTTCTGATTGCTTCTGTTGCAGCGAGCGCAGAACAAACACTGCAGGTCCAGTGGTTAGTTCCCGTGGCGTGCTGAAGCCTCCGAGGTCACGTCCCACCCAGTGCTTTTGCCTCGACTTACCTTTGTTATTGGTTTGCAAGTTAACTTTATTTTGAACTTTGTTTTCAGTGAAGGGCTCCGAGGGAGAATAAAGTACATCACCAAGGCCTCAGAGTCTACGTACCCTGTTCTCTCTCTCCCTCTCTACCCCAGTCCTTCATTTTTTGACTACTACAATATTAATCCACATGTGCTGCAAGACTGAAATGAAGTAGAAGGGGCTCAATAATGCATAGCACCCTCTTGTGTGTTGCTACCTTCAGGTGGAGCTGGTACAAAATTAGGACATTGAAATTAAGAGCAAGCTTTGCTGGTTAATGAATTCCAAGTTTACTTTTCAACTGGCTCAGAAAGTTCTAGTCGCCATGCAGTCGTTTGGAATAAGTTTGTCTTTAACTCCAGTGTGTGTGTGTGTGTGTGTGTGTGTGTGTGTGTGTGTGTGTGTGTGTGCGTGTGTGGACTGGTGGCAAGTCCCTTGTCGGCATGTCAGCACAGCAGGATAGCCAATGTTCCTGTCTTTATTAATTACTACCTGACACGCACACACATGCTCACACAGTCAAACCTCCTTTAACTACTCGACAAAAATGCACACAATTACACATCCAAACACACACCTGTCTCCAGCAGCATCTTTATTTTTTCCGTGTCTCACACACTCGCACATGCACTCACACACACATACACACAGACACAGACACAGTGGCAGTAAGAAGCAGTTTGTCCCCATATCCCCTCTGCATGTACTTACTCATGCTTGGTTAGGCCAGAAGGTGCTCTGAAGGCAAACTAAGCTAAGCTGCTAATCTCAACTGGAGGCTGCTACAGAGTGACCCTGTAAAAACCATGGATAGATACTGTACTGCAGATATCTAGTTCCGATCTGGTCCTCGTTTTCTCTTTGGGGCCACATAACAATTTCCAGAAGAACCAAAAAACATGTCAAACGGATGTTTGGCTTTGCATTATTAATTTGCCTATCTCACTGTAGCAATGCCATTGGGTACAGTATGTCAGTCCCAACTCGCATAGCTATCATTTGTTATGCTTCCAAGTTTCTCCACAGCGCCGCCACTCGTCCTCATTTTCATTACCATCATTCTATGGAGTCAAATGGCCATTCACTCATTTTAACGTGTCTAATTATCAGCCTACTTGTGAAGGGCACACTATGAGCATAGCTGCCAAGTCTCTCCGCCAGAATGCTAACTAAAACAAAATGCTAAAACAAAAGAGCGCAGCACACTCGCCCATCGGTTCACCTACCAAACATCAATACTACGTAATGGGACGATGACAGTGCCGTCAGTCTTACATCAGCAGTTTGTGAGCGAGCTCCTTGGAGCAGCTCGGGAACATAAAGCAGGAAAGGCAAGATGCTCTCCTGTTAGCCATGTGCAAGGGCACCTTGTACGTAAACCTCAACGGCTCCAGTGGTGCTGTTCAGTAGTTATTGGTACAAGAGTGCGTCTGTGCCGAGAGGCTCCCAAGTGTGAGTATCCAGCTGTCAAATTTTGAAGCACAGCAATACTGAAAAATGCCTCAGAAAACTGCTCCGTGCATTTGTTGCATTAAGGCCTGCATTAATATTCATCTGTATTAATGGAGGCACGTTTCACAGCTATGCTGCCGTCTAAGAATGACAAAATAATACTTCTGCAATAATTATTCCACTGATGTCATTATTGATCTGTCGGATTTGCGAACGACGCGAAGAAATTGAGGAATTGCAAGCTGTGACAGAAACGCTGTGAAACAATGTGTGTGTGCACCCTTTGCAAACCACTTCAATGAAAATAACAGGGTTCCTCTATAATCTCATATTCCAATTCCAATAATGGCAGCAGTTGCGAAAAAAAACACATTGAAACTCAGAACACGTGACACAAAATTGAGGACGATGGCACAAAAGAACTTTCTCTTTTTCTCATAATTCCATTTGTTTAAAAATAGGAGCAATTTTGGTCTTGCTGTATTGCTTGATACATCTTTTTGTGTCTCTTCTTCTCTCCGGCATCTTCCTCCCTCTCTGGCTGTGCTGGGGCTAAATGCTCTCTTGAGGCGATGTCAGAGTTTGTAAGAGGACAGTAAAAAGACAAGCTGTGTGTATGCGCCTCAGTACCTTCAAATGTCTCGACCACAATGCAAAGTTTTGCAAAGCAGTCATTCAAGACCATGTTTTTCATTAGGTAAAGGTCTGGTGCAGGGGCACAGCTGGAGAGTCCTGTTTAGAACTTGGTTTAAGGATGCAAAATCACCGAAATATCACATATACATGCATATCTAGAGTAAATATAGAGGCTCGAATATCACATGTTTGTCATTTTAAAGTTTTTTTGACGTGCACACTCCCTCTTCCGATTTCACATGACTTACAAACCAGTTATGAAATGAAATAAAAAACATAAAGCAACGCCTAGAAGTCGCAGATTAGATGTGGCATTGTAACGCAGGCTGCAATAGCTCACTGGTTAGCTCAAGCATAACCAAGGTCAGTCACTGCAGCTCAACTGGTGCCATTTGATATTAACCGGCTCTGACAGTAACTGCACCCTGTGGAATCGCATCTCTGCAGGCTGGCAAGCTCAGGTATGGGCGAGCACAATATGCTTGGACACGAGGACAAAGGAGCAGACATGCACAGACTCCAAGGAATAAAAACTAAACCGCTTACTTGCGTTAGATTGCACACACAATTACATGAATTACATATAGAACGAGTGAGGAGGTGCAGATGCATTAGTGGAAGCACGTTGGTAAAAAAAAGACTTCTGATCTTTCCTCATTTGGTTACGGAATGTATGTAGCTTTAAATGTATCATCCAAAACTCTACTTGTAATTTAATTTAATGCAACAGTTAAGTTCACCACATATTATACACTGTTGGGTTATTCGAAAGCAATTACAACCAAATGAAAGGAGTGTGTTATTGAAACATTTAACATTAGTCATACATACTATTCTTGAAATGGATTTGTGCAAAGTATATCCTTAAATTGTAGTTTCAATAAAACGCAGCATCTTTCTAACCCAGTCCATGATTGGAACCAAGGGAAACGTAGGAAACTACACATCCATTCAACGTTCACTGTTGCTTCAATTTACCAAGGCTTCTGACTCGATGACAACTCCATAAGTGATGTCGTCACGCTGACATTTCAACTTTGTCCCTTTGTCTGTTTCACCATCTGCCTGACTTTGCCTTACAGATGGCTGAAGTAACTCAAAGAAGCAGAGGAGGAGAGGATGAAAGAGAAGAAGAGTGACAAAACTGGGCATGCGATGAAGGGAGGGAGGAAGAGAGTGAAAGATGGGATCCCCATTAATCACATGTGGCAAGGAGGCAAATTCAGCACATTTCTAGGAGATACTCACACATCAGCAGCAACTCTGTCCTCTAATTAATGTCTCCATGAGAGAAAGAAATAATGTCCTCAATCCTTTTTGTTTAGGTTCTTTTAGATGCAATTTATATACTACTATGTTAAAATTAGAAGGACATTGCTGTGCCACAAAGAATTACCGTAATGTTTATGATTCTCTGACCTCATTGACACTATTAACAAAAGGTTAATGAGGGGTAAATGCACATACATTGCATTGCAATCAACCAGAATGCTCTGTGATCAGTCAGATTACATCTGGTTCAAATTGAGATTCAATTGAAGCCAGCCTTACAGCTGACTAAATCTATTTTTTAAATATTTATTTTTACTACAAAAAACATTGTTTTTCCCGCATTACTGTGAGGCGCAGTTCTAGATGAGTTTAGTTCATAGAAGTTGAGGACTTTCTTCTCCCCTGATTAGCGTCTACCGTCTTCCTCACAAGCTGCACGCAGGCACCAACAATCCCTCCCGAGAGGGTCGAGCAGCTCGCCTGTTGCCTGAGAGTCAAACCTTTGGGTAAAAAACGTATATTGCTCGCCACTGCTTGTGCAGCTTAAATGTGCAGCTTAAATCTTCTTATATTTATCAACCAGAAGAGATTTTTCTGTGACCAAAATGTTACAATTAGCTTTCCATAATTGACTTAATGAGCATCATGCTGTATTGAAAAAGACTGGTGATCACATCTGATCACAGCAGGATCAGCTGTCAGTCGGCTTTAACGGAGACTAATGACGGAGTTCGTGTCTATAAACATGATCAGTGTAACAAAGTTGTTTTCTGGTCCCGGATTGATACAAATGATCGTATGTTTTCAGTTGATTTAATGGTGTGGAACTACTACTTAAATTAATAAATACACATTTATCATCACTGTCAGAGTGGAGATGTTTTCTCTGTCGTCTGTTACCTGTTAAACAAACTGAATTGAGTATTTGTATTTGTTTGTCATATTTATGTTTGGTGTCCTGCTTAGGCGCAGGATCGATTTCTACCGGCGGAATGCATCTTATTTATTAATTATTTACTATTTATTATTTTATTTTTAACCAGCTGCTGAATCAGAAAACAGATTAAATATATAACTTGAGTTCAATCTGTGATCCGTCTTTACTCAGTCTGATCAGCAGCAGCGTCCAATCAAATAACTGATGAACAATGAGGGGGCGTGTCGAGTGTTAAAACACTTCCTGGAAGCTCGAAGCAATATGGCGACGCAGAACAACTTCCGGTTCAAGCGAGGAGCGAGGAACAAGGAGCGAGGAGCGAGGAGCGAGGAAACGACAATTAAGAGACTTGGGATGCACCAATTGTCTTATAGACTTCTATGCAATCAGACTTATTTTTGAAACCAGTGAAGTTGCTCCCTAATGGTCATTAGAAAGAATGTAAGTTTAAAGCAATTCTATATTGGCTTCACTTTTCAGACCCGGAGGTTAGCTCCTGATCCTCACACAGCTATTAAATAGGCAACCCATAAACATGCCCAGATCAACACAAATCAGCAGAATCTGTAAATTAGGTGTCTCATCTATGAATCAATATAACAGGCACTCACACACGTTTACTGGCCTTGGGACCATACAAGGTCCCAAAGTACTCTAGGCATGTTCTGATCAATAACCTATTGAAGCGTTAAATTACATGCAAGGTGTTAGATAGGATTGAGGTGTGTGTGTGTGTGTGTGTGTGTGTGTGTGTGTGTGTGTGTGTGTGTGTGTGTGTGTGTGTGCGTGTGTGTGTGTGTGTGTGTGTGGGGTATGGGGGGGGGGGGGAATAAGATGAAGAGTCACAGTATCACTCATGTTCCTGCCATGACTGCAAAAATACACACATGGTCAAAATAACTAATATTTGGCAGAAAAGTACCTATTGTGGCTGCAAATAACCTGTTTTGCACTGAATAAATTTTCAAGATAATAACAATAACGTTCAACCTATGCAAAACAAAACAAAATGTGTGAGTCATCACGTTGTATCAGTATTAGTGGCTGCAGTGAGCTGCTTTCCTCTACAAATTTTTTTAAAACGGGCTTGTAGATTTGATACGGCCGCTCTCAATTCATGCTCAATGTTGAGCTGAGATCTGTATTCTGTTTTGAGAGATGCAACAGCAGAAAAGACGACCTCACAGAGATCTCACGGAGGCTTTTAACAAAACACCAAGAATCGGCGAGTTGCGCAAGCGTAACCTGTTAACGGCGTAGCGCAAACATTTCCACGCACCCCACCTGTAATACCTCCGCATCCCACTAGAGGGTCGCGCCCCACAGTTTGAGAACCACTGGCTTAGGTCAACTTCCATGGCTCAACAAGACGAGAGAGAGAGAGAGAGTGAGAGAGAGAGAGAGAGAGCAGCAAAGGCTGACCGAGCTACAGCGTGAAAAGTAAATGGACTGTACTTGTATCACGCTTAACCATTTAAAGCACTTTAACACCACATGTCATCATTCACACATTCACACCCACTCATACTCTAATGGGAGGGGCCACCAGGGAAGCTGCCACCTGCCCGTCCTGCGCATTCATCGCAGGAACAGCCTGCGGGAACAACTTGGAGTTAGGCATCTTGCCCAAGGACACGTCGACATGGGCCAGCGGAGCCGGGGAATCGAACTGCCGATCCTCTGAGCCACGGTCGCACATGATGAGAGGTAGCAGCGTTGGTTGGAACAAATTCCGAGAGTCAGAAAAATAAAACGTTATTTTGTGATTGTTGATTGTTTCACAGTTATGTTTCAAAGCACAAATAAACACACCCTACGGGGAGGTGCTACAATGCCAGATTCTGAATGAATGCACCGAATGGGCAGGCGCCGTCCTGTTGGCTCGGCTCGGCGTGCGTGCCACGCAGCAGCCGCTCTGCACTCGGAGGAAAGAGAGCAGAGCAGGGGAAAAACTGCAGCACATGAAAACTCTACTTCAAAAACAGCCTCTTTGTATTTGACATATAAAGGGGGACATATTCCTCAGTATCAGACACCGAGTGCGTGACAAAGCAGCGGTATTTGATGACCATAAGCGAGCTGCACACCACGCTGTAAGTGGCTGGCGGTTACACCCCCATGTGGGGCCCGAAGGCTCTTTGCTGATGCCCAGAAACGTCCAGAAACAGCAAAATAAGATGAAAAAGAGAAAATACAGGCAGAGTGTATCGTCTCCGCAGAAACAGACACCGCCACACACTTGTAGTGGGTCACAAGTGATGATTCAGAAGATTATTTCTGTATCAGACTACTGTTTTTTTTTTTTTAAATTTAAGGAAAATGATTGTCCTAATTATACCTTTAAACAGTTTATGTTAATTGCGACATACGAAGAGAGAGAAATAACAAAAGAGGGTGAGGGATGAAGAGTGGGCGTCGGAGAATGTGTAAGTGAAACAGATGGAGTGGAAACAAATGTATTGTGATAACATCGTTTAAACAGTGCTTGGCTCTCTGAGGGCCCTGGCTGCCTTTGCACTCCTCTCACACTCGTTTGACTGGGAAAATGGCCAAAAGGACACAATCTCACCCTCTCTCTCTCTCTCTCACTCTCAGGAGACTAAATTGTACAGATCTGTGCTGTCAAATCTCATTTGTGAGAGAAATAGCACACTGGTTATTACTTGAAGACAGCAGGTTGTTTGAGAAGTGTTGGTTTATATAACACAGTAATGGATGTGGTCTTAGTTGAAGGACAAAGAAAATGTGTGTACAGTAAGTCTGTGATTGCCTAAAGAGTATTTTTGGAAGGATTTAAGTTGGTTTGTGCAAACCATGTGTACAGCACACACACACTCAACCACACACAGCTGACCTTCATAGGAGGTGGTCTTCACTACAGTAGTCGGTTGCAATAACATGAAGAGGTGACATGTCAGCTGTTTTGCCCAAACAAAAGACAGGGCAGGATTGAGCCCACTGAAGCAACCTTTGGGTGAGGAAAGGCTAATGTTCCATAATATAGAGTTAATTTAGAGGCCAAGTCCAACAGTTGCATGGACCAATACATTCAGTCAATCGTTATGACCTTTGATTTTCTCTTTCTCTTCCCAAGTTCAGTAGTTCACAGCTTTTCATTTGTGTCATGGCCGCTGCCAACTCCTGTGTAGCCTGGCGAGGGTGTAAAATGCCATGTGTCCACTCTCACACATTAACAAGGAGGATTATCACGTGTAGAGATTCCCGCCATCTCCAGCAGTGTCCTTGTTTCCTTAAAGAGATTCCCTGGCAGTCGGGGTCTCTGGTGTATAGACCGAGACACAATCCCCTGCTGGCTTCCTCACAGGATTTGTTTCACTTTTCTGACTCCAGCAACCCAATGAAAAGCATGTGCATGTACAAATGTATTTTCTCTTTTCCTCTCTCCTCGAGGCATCCCTTTGCTATTGTGTTACCACATCTCCTCCTTTATTACTCCTCCAAACCTCCTCTCATCCTTTTTTCCCTCTCCTGAGTCCCTTTCTGAGCTTGTTGCTGTTATGTCAGTAACTCCGTCACTGATTCAGTTCCATGACAATCTACAGAGTTTTTAAAGAAATTCACCAACTCAGCTACTTGGGGAGTGTGTGTGTGTGTGTGTGTGTGTGTGTGTGTGTGTGTGTGTGTGTGTGTGTGTGTGTGTGTGTTAGTAAGTATAAAGCTGGTCTTTAATGACCTAAGCCCCAAGGCTCATTTGAGCTGCAGATTCCAGCCGTCAACTAATGTCCAAACATCTGGGTGGTAACACACACACACACACACACACACACGTTAAGCTTTTATCATTGGCCAGAGGAAGGGTTTTAGCATCCGCCCTGACAGATGCCACCCACACACACACACACACACACACACACACACACACACACACACACACACACACAAACACACCCCACAGCCAGCGGAAAAACACTGGAGAAGGATTTAGGCTGAGTATGATCCATATGTGTGTAACATATATCTGACAGCTTGGATTATGTGTATACATGAGGGTAAGAAGAACGAGAGAGTTGTGTGTGTGTGTGTGTGTGTGTGTGTGTGTGTGTGGGACAGTGACAGAGCTGGGCCATTTCAGCTGGTCCCTAGCGGTCACTAACTAACCTTTTATTCTCTCTCTTCATGGCTTTTCTTTCTGTCTTTGACACTCCCTGTGTCTTAAGCTCTGCTCTCTTTGTTTCAATTCTTCTCCCCCTTTTCGCTTTTTTACCATCTTCTTTCTATCCCTCTCTCCTTCCAGAGCCGACGGAGCGATAAGGGATTACTCCCAGGAGAGAGGAAGGGTCACTGGACAGTCAGAAAAGTCAGAAAATGGTCAGGAAATGGCCAAGGTCAGTGATGAAGGTATGCGTTATGGATAAATCATCCTTCCACCATGTCAAGGTGGGTTTGTAGATGAAAACGAACAAGTAGAGGAAAGATTTTTAACATTAACATTTGTTATATTTGTTATAATTAGTAATCAGAGTTGTTATTTTGTTCAGGGCAGACAGATATTTACATATTTATTATGTATAGACCTTGCATTTCCAAAAATATTAACAGCCAAACCTGTAATCACTGATTCTATTGCTGCCTTTGAGGCGGTGGAGACAAGCTTTTATCTGCACTGAAATATCAGCACCTATTAAGTTAACTAAAGCACTGCCCGTTTGGGACCTGCCAATTGCTTGGACCCCGGGAGTGCTAATTCAAGAAGATTATGAATACCGTTGCATTTCTTGACCTTGAGTACTTACGGTCGGGATAGCCGATTGGTCTGAACAAGACGTGTCACCAGTGCCTCGGCGAGCGTGGACAACTGGCCAATCCTAGCAGGGCAAGTTTTACCAAGAACAGCAGTGGGATAATAATGTCTCGTTGACTCCAGGAATGTGAAGAAGAGTTCTGTGGCTATGTTGGTATATCCAGCATCAGTAAAGAAAACGTTAACAGCAGTCCATGAGCTGCGGCCTTTAAAGCCCTCCTCAGCGTAGTCCGCACCACGCTGAATCCCCTCCCCCACTGCCCAGAGCTCTATTGCTTATTTATTCAAAATTGATCTTTATTAAATGTAAAAAAAAAGCAACAGCATCAACACACCCACCAAGGGGGACGTAGATCCGATGAACAGTTCTCTAGATGTGTGAAGGATGCACACACACATTCCTTGCCTAATAGTTAGATATTAAACTGTTTTTTTTACCTGTTTCAGTGCCCGCTGCGAAACCAATATTAAGTAAGTTTCCGATCTCAGTGGTACCCCTCCCATCATCCCTCTCTCTGTCGCTCCGCCTTTCACTGTGAAAGAGGTCTGAAGTTGCAGTCACCAGAGCAATTAGAGACTTCATGTTCCTCCTCACTGTCAAGAGGCAAGAATACACACACGACACACACACACGACACACAGGCGCACACACATGACACACACACATACACATACACACGACACACACACAACACCCATCCTCTGCCGTCCTTTGTGCTGACAGGCACTGGGCAAAAGTTCACTCTGCCACTGTGCTAACTATCTTCCTTTCTCTTCCTCCTTCACTCTGTCTCCCTCTCACACTCTGCTTTTTTAGAAAAGCACTAACTAGCAATCTCTCCCTTCTTCCACTTCTCCCTCTGCCCGCCTATCCGAGGGCTATCATCCGTCTTTTTCGTCTCCATCTTTTCTCTTTCTCTTGTATACGTCTTTCACAGAGAAGTTACAAGCGTGTCCTTCACTCAGTGTTTTGCTTTTGTGCCGCTCACCGACTTTCCATCCCTCTCTATCTGCACACTAATTACCATTTCTCATCCACCATCTGTCTCTCATTCCAGTTTTTCTTTCTTCTTTTATCTTTCTCTGCTCATCTAGTACTCTTATCCTTCGTTTTCAGTGTGTCACATATCTTATTAGTGAATTATGCATCCTCATAGCTCATAGGCCAACTCTGATATTGTGTGATGTCGAGTCAAGTCGGTGCCCATGTGAAGTGCTGCAGACACGCAGCGGAAAACTTCATTCAACATCTCAATGGGTCCCGCTTTCCTTGAGTCCTAATCAAATGAACTGAACAGAGCTTCAAATCAAAAAGGGAAAACGTTGAATGCCGAGGGATTCAAAATAAGCTTCTTTATCATGTCATATTAGACTGACACAATGGGGCTTCCCAAGAGAAGAAGAAAAAAACTCCCTGACTTGCATGTTCATCTTAGACCTCTCTCCAACTATTAGTCTTAAAAGGATGCCAGATTATAATATCAGAGTGCCTTGAAGAAGCAGACTTGTGAAACTCGCTTTGATCTCTCAGGTGAGCACCGGTTTTTCCATGAGCCTCCTACTTTCTCTTTATCAGAAACCTTCAATGAATCTAAAACCACAACCATTGAGGTCTTGTGGGCAGTTTGTCATGTATTTCTGGTGATGTTCGCATTTGCAGGGGATAGGGGGTGGGGGCATCTGCGCTTGGCATAATTGTGACCCATGAATCGGTAACGTGATGCTTGTGCCTCTCATAGTCAGGAAACAAAGACAAAGCCTCTACTCAAAGGCACTAAAAGGGCATGTGATCTGCAGGTCTCCTTGATATTGTAATGAGTCTTGTAATGTGCTCATACGTAATCATTACCAAAGGGGAGACCTCAAAGCACGCGCAGCAAGTGGGCAAACGGTTCATGCTGAAACATACGGAAGATCTATCAAAAAGCAGAATACTAATAAACATCCCCTGGTGACTCACACTTGCCTACAAAATTGGACTGGAAGCGTTGCCGAGGTTCGTCATCGCCGTTTGTTCTTCTTTACAAAACGTTATGTTCTTTCACTCAAACTTGCTCTTTTCCCTCCACAGTCAACGGCAGAGCCAGGTTCACGGAGGGCTTCAAGTAGACTGAAAAAGCTGCCTGTGCACTTTCAAAAGTACCATAACTTATTCAAGTGTTATGATTTATTTGGTTCCAGGCTTTTCCTCCCCTCCCTAAATCCTGAATATCTCAGATTAGAGTTAATCTCCCCCTATTTGCAATTAAAGATATATGTACATATTTAGTACTTTCAATGGTCCGACATGTTAAAGCATGCAACTAGAATTTGCTTTTTATTGTTTTTTGCAGAGTTAGCCATCGGCAAAACATAGCAGAATGTATTCTGAAAGGACAAAATGTATTCCACAGAGTGAGGACCGACTGTGAGCTGTCACATTGGATCTATTAATTCTGTCTGCTGGCAGTTTAGCTTCCTAGTGTAACGAGACAAGAATATTTGGAGTAGAATAATTATTGCTTTGCTTATCTGTAGCTTTCTTTACAGCTGCCTCCGGTAATAACCGAATAATTTACATTCAAACTACAAAAATGTAGGCTTTTGTTTAAATCCTCCTTGAGGACGATGCCACAGAGTTGGCCCTCTGCTCTGAAGATGTAAAAGAACAAAGATACAAGTCAGAGCACTTATTACATATTCTACTGAACTATCTTTAACTCGAGGCTGTCACCATTTCATTTCCATATTGCGTATTAAGTAGAAAGATCAAGCATTATTTGAACCAGAAACATTTTGGATAACTTTTCAGAATGTTTATTGCTGTTAATTCATGATGTCTGTACGAACTATACAAACATGTGCGCACGCAAACACGCATTTCTGACTCTGAATATTGCTGTATAACACCTATAAAAGTATGAGTACTAAAGGTCCCGACACACCCAGTGATCCGAGAGGTGACATTAAGAAGAGAAGGATCTTCGTATATGCTCTTTACTAAATGATTTTGGCACAGATTACTTATTTTGTATATAGTTGTTGGTGTGAGACAGCTGATTTCCAGCTCTGTCTCGGTTTCTGTGTCACGAAGCCACAAATATACAGATTAATAAGTTAGCTGCTGCTGCCTCTGCACACGGGCCGATGTCTGATCAACATTCCAGCTTTGAGACAAAAAGCACAATTTGTGTGGCACACACATACAGACCACTTTTAAATCACTACGAGGTCTGCTCCTCTCTTGACCTCTCTTCAGCAGCTAGTCGTTCATCATCGCTTCATTTCACGGTCATTCATGTGCTCACTGTAACTTTCCTCAATCATGTATCCGTATCTTTGAAGAAAACTGTATTCGTAAAAATTTCAAATCTGTTCATTAGAGTTTTTTGAAGGTCGGAAGCAAAGAACAGACAGTGCAGAATGACTCATACAATTGATATAGCCCTTTGTGGATAATAGATGAGAAATAGCAAACTACAAAGCACTCACTTGGATAAAATGTACCCTGCAGTTAGTGGTGATGGAGCCATTAAATGAATAAATTCTCTCAAGAGTCCCAGTTTGTGTAAAGCAATACTTCTGAGTTGAGCTGACATAAAAAGGAAGCCATAACTCTTTTAAATTATAAAAATAAGGCAGCAACAATGTGTTGGTAAAACAAAAACAGAGAGGGAGAAAAACAGGTTTGAGTGAGTGTCCGTGAGCATTTGTTTTTCTGTTTGTACACCTCTGACATTTATCTGTGTGTTATATCCAAAAGCAATCTACCCGGCTGCTACCAAGTTCAGACGAATAGGCGCTGATGTCTAAAATATTGCTACAATAGAGAGTACAGCATATATATATATATATATATATATATATATATATATATATATATATATATATATATATAGCATAACACAGTGGCAAAGAAGACGGTGGATAATGTCAGCCATATAAATGCAATTTCCTCCTGAGAATGTGACATTGAACTCACACGTAACCCAATTATAGCTGTGATTCAAAAACAGTGTCTACATAATCCGTAATCCAACGGTGGTTGATCACGATAATGTGCAAGCACACACACCGAAGCACGTCTGTACACATGGATTGATGCACGCACACAGGACTCGAGGTAAGCTAGCGAGAAAATTCGAAACGAGAAAATGAGGCACCTGCAAGACAGCTTATCGGCTACTTAGACCGCCAACACGTTTCCTACTTGTCACACTATACCGAGCAATCTAAAAAAATCAATAAGCGTATCCAAGCCACTGACAGGTTGCTTTTTTATTTACTATTTCCATGATGGGCTACGTAATTGGTTGAGAGACTGTTCACAAACCCACTGCAGTCAGTGAAGAAGTCACAGTGAAGTGGTTTGTGGTAAATCCCTGAGACATCTCATCAGTTATGCAAACATCCCTCAAGAGAAGGCTGGCGAGGCCAATTTCACTCTCGCTGTCCAATCTACCCTCAAAAGACTTAACAAGTACATGGATTTCATTCAAAGAATTCTTGGTAAATTATTGCATTCATTCTGAGAAATTCTGGCGTCTTTTAGCAAACAGGGAAATAGATAAACAAGATGAGATGAGTAAGCATCATAATGTATCAACGCTCTTCCTGGTTTAGTATTCCTCTCCATCTTTTAACATTTACTGTGAACTTTACGCTGCCATAGTGTGAAAAGCACATGTTCAGTGCAGCAGAACTACGATGGAGGAGGTCACACAGAGTGTATGCACTGAGGCTTGATACTACAGTAATCATTAGAGTCACTTTAAGCCCTTCATCTCCACTGTTCCCCTCTCATCTCCTCTTCCTCTCTCAGACAGTACAGGCTAATGGAGTTTGGACTAGACCTGAGGGAGGAGAGGAGGGACCGACGCATGCAGAGAGGAAGAAGTGAGAAAGAGTGAGGAGACAGTGGGGATCATTAAAATCAGTATTGGTAGTCACTTTAGCTATGGAATTTGTTTTGGAAGCATAAGCATTAGTATTTCAATAAGTTGTATTAATCCTAAACAGATGTTTGGCTCATTAATGTTTACACCTCGTTTTAAAAGGAGACTTCCCCCGGGGTAACAGGACAACAGCTCATATTTGAAGCAGAGGCTCATTAAAATAAGTGGAACACTCACATTACTGCACAGGATGAAGGCATACATGGAGGTTTGGGACGCGACAACATCTTAAGGAAGGAGTAACTGGTTGAAAGGAGTGATAGCATTTGCGTGCGAGAACAAAAAATAAAAAGCAAAAACAAAGAAATGACAAAAAGAAACAGACAGAAGAACAAGCATGAGACGAGAGAAAGGCTTTTGATGTTCTTTAATAAAACATCCATCAAAAAAAGTGGAACAACCCTCAACATCAAGTGACACACTTCACAGCAAGTGTCATTGCAAAAGGAAAATGACAAAGATCGACCGCGTAGTCCCGCAGCAACTTTTCCAACTAGAGCCTCAGGAAACAGAAGGACAGAAAGCAAAAGCTGAGCGAAAGAGAGAAATAATAATAATAAGAGAACCGCAGAAAGAGAGGTGAGAGAGTAGGTGACGTGTCCCAGGTGTGCGCTCCATCCTCAGCAGTAGTTAGGAGCAAGGCACGGCACCGCCTCACCCATCCGTCACCATGGAGATAACAAGCTGTCAGGGCCGCATAGGATCATGGGCCACAGAGGCCGGTCACTCTGCTTGAACACCGCGGGAGCCAATCAGAGGAGAAGGGGAGAGGATGAGATAATGTGGAGAGGAGGATGGTTACTGCCATCAATCTCTTTAGTGGAAAGAGGAGAGGAAAACAAGACGAAGAAAGGAGAGGTCCGATCGAAGGGAGACGACAAGAAAGGTGCAAAACACACAAACGTGGAAGGACAACGAAATAGAAAAGAAGTAGAGAGAAAATCTAGAGACGCTCATGTATTTGTAACAATGTTTGGATGGAGCGAGAAACAAAAAGGTGCCCAGAGCCGTGCATCAGTCAATGCTCTGCAGCTAAGCAACTCATACACACATGCCAGCACATTTCCTCTCTGAAAATGCTGTGCACGGCAAGTAATTACCCTGACTTTCCACTTTGTAAATGCAGCTTAAAAATTTCCCTGTACAATGTGCGCACTTTGCAATTATCACTACAATTTCGAAGTCTGAAACAAGCAGTGCAGAAAAAGTGCATCAGTGGAAGAAGTCCACATAATTGCAGAAGATTATCGCTCTTTCATTTGTTTATATCGCGTGATAAAACTGAAATATTCTGCAAGCCAAAAGGGACATCACGTACAACTCAATACTTAATATTGCACCTTCAAACAAGTCAGCACTTCACACTTAGAATACAGTGATGCAGAGCTGCTCTCTATCTTTCTCTGTTTCCAGTAGAGTACATGTTGACAGGTCAGGTTTCCTTGAATGCAGTCGACTGCGCTAATCGAGGTGTCGTGGAGAGTGACAGGACATGTTCTCATCTCGATCGGCATGAGAAAGTATTGATCAGAGGCACTCCTCACCACTTAAGTAAGACCCAATGCAACTGTTTTTTATATCCATTTAAAAGCTTGACCAGGTGAAAGGACCCCTGAGCCCTTTAAATTAAAACGCAAAGATTCCTCAAGAGCGTTACATTTAACATCGAGAAGGTGTACAAGTGTATATGTATGTTTGAATCTATATATAAATATTAGTGCAGTAGTTCATTATAATAGATCTATCAAGGTGATGGGAACTCTATTGGCACACGCATTTTATCTGCTATCAGTCTTGACAGGAGGGGAGGAGCAGCTGCTCTTGTATCTCTCCAGCATGTCAGTGCAAAGGCAAAGCGGAGCAGAGCGTCTATTTAAATTGAGAGAAAATGTCTTAATAAATACACAGGTAGAAAACAGGAAAATTATGTAAACGAGTCATCAGGGAAGGTAGAGTAATACAGAGGAATGGAAATATGGAATAAAGAAGATGTGGGGTCGATTGGCAAATTAACTGCTGTAAGAGGATGGTCGTGAAATCCAATAAACCTCTCATCAGGATCAACAGATTGAGGTGGGGTTAACAAAAACAATGAGGGAAGTATTTGCGTTCATCTATGTGGCTTGGTGTGTGTAGAGTGTGAGCGCCTGAAGAGCCACAGCAGCAGAGAGAGGGAGAAGAAGTGTGTGGGGTGCAATATGGAGAGGTGCTCCAGGTGCTCTGCTGCAGGCAAGCGGGGGAGAGCACCATTGTGTGTGTGTGTGTGTGTGTGTGTGTGTGTGTGTGTGTGTGTGTGTGTGTGTGACTGAAGGCCTCTCACAGCTACTGCGCAGTGAACAGAATTATTGATCTCCCCCCCCCCCTCCACACACACACACACACACACACACACACTTCAGATACACAGCAAAGAGCAAAGGCAAAACCCTATTTGACGGCAGTGAACTGAGGCTGACTACGGTATGGCCGCATGCCGGTCTTAGCAACTGTACCTTGCTCCTATGTGGTCAGTACATAAGCAATCCAGCAATATCTATATATACAGTAATGTCTGCTTTAGTACGATCAATACACACACTCAAACGAGTACAAATCATTGTTCCAGTGCACCAAACATCAAACTCTTGCTCCAGTTTAAGTCCCCCACACACGGATCCCACAAGTAAAGGCACAGAGCCTGTGAACATACTGCCATCCCACACACACACACACACACACACACACACACACACACACACACACACACACACACACACACACACACACACACACACACACACACACACACACACACACACACACACTTCAGCAAGCTTCAAAACTGTCTAAACGAACATGGTCACAGTAGGCAAAAGTAACACCTCACTAACCATCATGGTGACCGAAGTGTGTGTGTGTGTGTGTGTGTGTGTGTGTGTGTGTGTATGTATTTGTGTTTTCTCCGCTCTCCAGCTGATTCCACGAGAGGAAAATCACCTCAATTCAAGGCAATAACAACCTTCCTTCACAGGAAGATATTTTTTTCACCTTACTCACACTCACTTTATATTTGTCTCACACACTACGCCATGGGTGTCCAACAGCCAGTGAGCCACAATAGAAAGGCGGGCGATGTGAAATAAGATTTGGAGTGTGTGCAGGGAGTATGTTTTTACCCTGTGGCTCGGGGCCAACTGAGAGCAGCAAAGCTCAGCTCAGCCATTAGCAAGCAGAGTCAAATCTTTCTGAAAGCTCTTTCCCTCCAAACATCAAAGATGGAGTCTGAAATGCAAACACAAAGCCTCGCTGTCCAGTTTTGTCTGGCTGACTGCCGACACTCTCCCTGTCTTTCTGATTTTCTGGCCACCCATCTGTTTGTCTGTGATGCAGATACATCACCTAGATGTTAGTCTATCCTTGTAGGCTCTCTCTAAAGGTACGGGTTGAATATAAAGTATGACAAAGCATTTCATGAGCTTTTGCCTTTAATGCTTCGCTGATTGAATGTGCCTGTATTCAGACTTTTGCTCAAAATGGATTAATTCAACACAACCTATGTCCTGACCATCATTTATTCATTCCATCGTTTCTTTTTCTTATTTCACTGTAATCTCTCTTGGTCTGTTATTTGATGGTTAAGGTAATTAGTTTAAAATTGATTTCCTAAAAGACAAATATCCAAAGGTAAGAACAAAATCTAGTTAAATCAAACTAATAAGTGACAATTTTTTTAAGTGAATTTAGCTTGCAATATATCTTTATTTTCCCTGGAATAAAGGTGTTCAACAGCTTTCTTGTTGCTGTTGTGCAGAAGAACATTATGTTGCTGTATATTAACAATAATCAGTTTTAAATGAATGGTTGCAATATGTTTTCTGGTAGGAACAGATGTAGTGTGGGGAGTGATCAAAAATGGGGCTGGTTCACGTTATGATATATTTTTGGGAAAGTTCTCACACTGACAGTGTCTGCATGAACTGCACCTGCTGTGTAGGAAAACATGTTGCACATATATGTATTAGTTGCAAAGTTTACATTTCTCCTTTGCATGCCTGAAGAGACATGAGACAGACCGTGAAGAGAAACCAGATCATTACCCAGTCGGGAGAGCAACTGTTCTTTAACACTTACAGCAAAACGTTTATAAGTATGACTCAGATTACTGAGATGTATTTGAATAAAAAGCCTTTAAAGTAAATAATATCATTTAAAAACACTATGAACTAAATACTATGAGCGTAACAGCAGTGAGTGAAAAAGCTTGAGAGTGTATTGCTCCTGAAAACTCTACTGTTCCTCTTCAAAGAGGTTTGCATTGACCGATTGCCCAAGCAAACATTTTCCTGACATTGCAATCCTTGGAGACCTGCACTGCGACTAGTGGGAGTTAAAAGAGCTATAGCCTTATTGCACTTAGATGAAAACACACACACACACACGTTCCATTGTTCAAGCAGCGCAATGCTGATTACTGCAGTTGTAGTTGAATAAGGATGCCAAACTCACTTACTTTGAGAAGATTCTGGGATGTCTGCTGCACAATGTGGTAGCAAACCCACACAATAAGTAAGTGGATGGGAGGCGGGTGGGATTCAAGATGTATCAAAATGTATCAAAACAACACAAAACAGAGACGGAGGATATCACAAAGAAGAGAAACTGTGGAAAGTGGATAACAAAGAGGCAGAAAAAACGCACACAAAAAAAAAGGGACTGGAAGCTCCGGTGCTAGATGAGGACATGAAAGGATACCACATGAAAGGTGTACCAATGAACAAAGGTTGACGATAGCCAGCGCTGGTGTTTTAAACAGATACGAGGTACGGTAAAGTGCATCGCATAAACTCCATCTTTTGAACTGAAAAGGCACTTGGAGCGTGTACGCAGACAGGTGAATAATTAAGGTTAGTGAATGATGAAGGTTAAGTGAGTAAAGGTTTAAAGGGGGCCAGTTCCACCAGTGGAAGAAAGGATATGGGCTGGAGACCATACGGATGCACCAGTTGCGAGGGCAGGTGGTCTGCTTGAGGCAGAAGAAGACCACAGGCGCCAGCTCTGGGAAGGGCAACACAAGAGTGCTTAGGTCACTGCCGATACTGACGTCATCCCCTGGACCCAATTCCTCGATGATGTCATCAGCCTGCGCCAAGCCGTATTCCTCGCTTTGCCCTGGCCCTGCGAAGGAGAGGCTCCCCAGCGGCACAGGACACTCCTCGCTCATCATGGCGACCCAGACGGGATCTGAAAGACAACACGAGTTGACACTGGGATTAGAGGAATGAAATAATGACACACTACAGATCTCCAAGAGACTTTAGGTACCACAAATCTGACTGCTCTGATTGAATTAACATGCGGTGTTTGCACTGCGGCAAATAAATAGCGATTCAATTAGTTTATTTCATGAAAGTTTAATTGGACAAGCAGACTTTTGGCTCAGCTGTCACTCCCACCGATCACTTAATCTGCCTCCACGTCACAACATCACCTCACAACTCAGATACTTAACGCTCATTGTTTTCAATCCCAAATGCCCGTTTGTCTCTTGCTGTCTCGCGGAAACAAATGCTCTTATCGTTAACTCACTTGCATAACAGAATGCATCGCTTTCTGATAACAATCACCTCTCGCAATCACACACACACAGAGGGGTACGACAGCGGAGAGTAAATCAATGTCAACAGTCATTGCACATTCATTGACGATTCATTTAGCCCCATCACAGTGTTGTGGAAGAGGAAATGGTTTTCCATATCTTATATATTAGCTCATGAATAGCTTCACCTTATCTGTGAATGTAGTACGCACACACAATATGATTTTGCATGATCCAACTGCCAATTTTACACATACTTGATATTGAAACATTGACACATTTTTACAACAGAGAACACAATACTGCACATTTTCAGCGCAAGTAAAAAAAAGCCAGACACTGTCCACATGTTGTTTTATTCTTTTGGCTCATCACACCGGTGAGCCAGCGAGCAAGTCGACCAACAGCAGCCGGCGCTAAGTGAATGCATAATAACATATTGTACTTGGTAGTCTTGCTTTTAACTGGCTGCCAACGGAGGCCGCCAGCAAGCGGCAAGGAGCCAAAGCAAAGGCTGGACATGTGCATAGCTGGACATATGCACTGCCTTGCACAGACATAACACCCTCCACACACACACACATAACATGTTGTTGTTTACGGCTTGCATTTGTGCATAGAAGTAACGTTAGGTGAACGTTATAGACGGCTACAACTTTATTTCAAGCTGCGTGATCATGTGTGAATGTTCATCTTTAGTATGACTAATGTGATATTTACATGTTTGTGGTACAAGCAGAAGCCGATAACTTCAAACATGCATGCGTAGGTGTGGTTATCCTTATGTGCACGTGTGTGTGCATGGGTGCATGCGTTTGCTTGCACTAAATCCTACAGTAGGATTAACTGCTTGTGGGAGAGAAGACTTTGTTCTTTTCATCGGGTAATGATATTAAAGGCTATTCATTACGAGCTAAGAAAATAGGACAGTGGTGATTGAGTAGCCGGTATCTCTCACAGCTCCAGAGCTAATCCTCTGATGAGATGCTAAAATCAGGTGGATATCACTACCATTAGAAAGTCACCACCACACACCGACACATTACGTCTCTCCCCCTGCCTGATAATAATTATCTGTTAGTTCATGCCCATTTATTATTCCAGTACATACAAATACAAGTTGTTTCACTTTTAAAAAACTGGCCTTTTGAATACGCAACAGCTGTTTCCTGTGGAGGCAGGAAGTTTATTCTTACTGCTGTGTTTTATTTCCCATGACAAAGCTTCTTCAGAGAGATCCTGGCACTATTATGGGCGACTACAATTAAACAGGAGACAGCTTTTTCATGTGCTTGGAAGGCTTGTGTGTGTGTGTGTGTGTGTGTGTGTGTGTGTGTGTGTGTGTGTGTGTGTGTGTGTGTGTGTGTGTGTGTGTGTGTGTGTGTGTGTGTGTGTGTGTGTGTGTGTGTGTGTGTGTGGTGAACACAGTTAAAAAACGGCATTACTCTCAAATTTGTTTGTTCGCCAAAGACTGTACGTAGGAAATGGATGTAGTCAACTTTACGTTTGTGGACTGCAGTGTTGAACCTTCAAGTTTGGCCTTTTGGCAGTCGCCATCTTGTTTTTTTTGCCATTGCTGTATTGGCTTTTTTGCAATCGGAAGCGACACAACGGGGTGGAGCTAAGTACAACCGGACGCTGAATAAGAAATGTGTATGCACTGAAAACACACTGTGAAAGTGTTAAAGTAGTAAAACAAAAGCAGAGGAGCAACCAGAGGAGTTTCCCCCTGCTGGCCAGTAGAAAGAACGCAAGTGTAAGGCACCTACACATTGGTTTTACTTTACAGACCACCTCTCTTCACTGTACTCATAAGGCGGTCGGTCACAGCTGTTAAGGCCGTCCCTACCAATGACATAGGAGCAGAAGTGCAGCGCCCTCCCTACAATTCCTAACCTTGTTCACTGTCAGCATGCTCTGAATTCCTTATAGAGCTCTTTTAAAATCCTTTCATCTAACTATTGCTGCTCCTTTGCTCAGACTCTTTCCACAATATTCCTGCGTGCTGTGAAAGCTTCCTCTAAATGTTTTTTTGTGTGATGGCGACTGATGAATGCATGTGAGACAAACAGTGAAAGTGAGAGGGAGAGAGAGAGAGAGAGAGAGAGAGAGAGAGAGAAATAATGCACAAGGCCCCCACTGCTGTGTTAGCACACAAACACGTTCACACTTTCTCAACATACACACTCACGCATTAACACCCTTAATTGGGGTAGCGGATATACAGTCACCCATTTAGCTGCACTGAGCTAAAGGCTGTGATGAGCCATGGAAAGAACTTGCTTTCCCCCCTCCCACACACACTTACTGCGACAGTCTGAGACAGACACGGAAGAGGCTGGATGGAAAACAACAGCGAAAAACATACTGTGGATCCATAAGGGATTTGGGCAACACTATTTTCATTTCAATCGTTTCATAATGCCAATTTGAATATAAAAAAAATCTGTGAAAATCTGTGTTTTCAGCCCTCGCTGGCTGTTTACACGGAGATCAGAAATCTGATGTATGATACCCAAGGGATACAAGTAATGACTAAAAATCTCAGTGAGTCACCAAATCAGCTCAAAACTGAAGGCTCAAGATAAGGAATTGGAGGCTTCAGACAAGAAATTAAGAGAGCTTCCAGTATTCTCAAATCTGTTGTTGATGCCTGCAATCGTGCATGTTCAGAGTTATAGATAACACTTGCAATGTTCTTTCAAAGAATATTGTTTTATATGTGTTGCTCCTTAACGCTAGAACTTTGCTGCAACAACGTATCCACTGTAGTGAATCCGTC
The DNA here is from genome assembly GCF_910589615.1 of Taurulus bubalis. Taxonomy (NCBI): domain Eukaryota; kingdom Metazoa; phylum Chordata; class Actinopteri; order Perciformes; family Cottidae; genus Taurulus; species Taurulus bubalis. The sequence goes on from NC_136605.1 coordinate 16,010,730, forward strand.
ATGATAGTTTATTTATAAAAAATGTCAGTATAACGTGATAATGCAACTTGCTGGAAACCAGTGAAATAACTCTTACGAGGTAAATTTGTCTGTGGCACTCATACAAAAAAGCATTTCCTTATTTCCACACACCACTATTTATAGATATAATATAATATATAATAAAATGACAGCTATTAGCATTACTTTTGTGATTTGTACAGTTTAAGGCACAAAACGTTGTGTCTCACATTATGCTGTGAATATGACTAAAGCCAGTTGTGTTGCTTTGAAAGGCAGCCCAAATCTACTGTGAAAAGAAATGATACAGAGTTTGACATATTGTAGCACATAATCCCCAGCTTCTAAGGGGAGGAAAGTTATTAAAAAAGTGCCTCCCTGTTATGTTGCATTATGAGTTTTCGAAGTTATAAAGATTGGTGCTGAAAGTTGCAGTTGAGTTTCATTTTTTCCTTTTTCTTCAGCAAAAATACAGCTCGGGTGGAAGTGCATGATGTGTACTGTACGTATCCACACGTGTGTGTGTGTGTGTGTGTGTGTGTGTGTGTGTGTGTGTGTGTGTGTGTGTGTGTGTGTGTCTCTGTGTCAGGTGGTTTGAGACAATGCTGAGCCCAGCACAGCTCTCACAGACAGCCAGGGATCTGACTGTCACACCGACTTAACACAGCATCCAGTCTTAACGTCTCTTAAATTCTTTCCCTCGCTGTGTCAAAACACAGTGGAGGAAGCACGATATTATCACTTGAAAACACACACGCGCACACACACAGTTGTGACTGGGTTGAAAAATGAGTTAGAACATTGAGCATGAGAAAACACCGGGCAGATCCCCTGTGATTGGTACAGATGTGTGTCATCTGAAACATAACGCACCATTGGACCATTCAGACACAGACAGTGGCTAATGCTATTAGAATCCCTTCAGAGCAGGAGTCCCTTGAGAACACAACTACACACACACACACACACACACACACACACACACACACACACACACACACACACACAGTCTCGTCAGCCAAAGCTTCATCCAGTGACCCGAGACAAACCCGTCTCGACACCTATTGCTGAGCGATCAAAACACCACATTACTTTGTTACTGAGACTATCAATATATGAGTATCAGTGAGGGAGCATTTTGTATTTATAAAGCAGCCAGTGACAGAGCCCGTGGCCGAAAAAGATGGCTGTCCCATAGTACTTTAAAATAGCATTCTAAAAGGTCTCCTAGAGAAAAACATAATTCCCACTCTTCAACTTTACATTGCCAAGTAAACCCTAATATGTCTGGTTTAGTGCCATAGTGAAATATAAATATCTCAACATAAAGGGAGGCTGGAGCATGATGAAACACCTTTATTGCACATTGGAAATGGGTTTGGATCAAATTTACAGGACAGCTCAAAGTAATCGCTGCCTATAGAAGTTAATTGCTCAATATAATTTGTGCACCATTGTTTTCTTTTCAGTTGGAACACGTTCTACATCTCACCGGCCTGGCGTTATGTCTTTTTGCAGCACCACCAAATATGGATCAATGTGTTTCACTATAGAATAACCCTTAAGAGATCAAAACGAGGATATAAAATCAGTAAATCAGTGTAACGGTCCGGCTCAGTCATCGCTGCCAGAGCAGGATACCTCAGATACGTCTCCTCAGAAAGCAAGCGAGGCAGAGGACATGAGGCATCCACGCTCTCGCTGACGGGCTGTCACAGGGCAGCAATGGCCTCCATTCATTCAAACGCTTCATACGTCAGATTTTAGGTGCGACCAGAGAGCGTCAGGCGGCGTCACCATCACTGACACCAGAGCTCCGCGTCAATTTGCTGATGATTTTCAGCAACAAACGAGATGGTAATTATTCAAACATATTAAATAGAGCTGAACTGAGGACAAAGATATGTTAATGACAAATGTTTAGTGCAATTCCCAAATCCGCTGTATTTTGTTTGAAAGATACATTAAGACTTAACTGAGCCCTCTAAAATCCTCTTATAAACCGTGCTGCTCTTCATTGCCTTACAGTGGAATAAAAACAAGAAAATGCAACTTCTGGGAGAAGTCGCTCTTAACTGAACAGCGCTCTTCAAAAAGCAGCGCCCTCCCAAGCTTCACGCTCCCAAAATAAAAAGGTAAAGTTAGCGGCAGATAGATTAACATAATTTTTTATATACCAGTTCCACACAAAAAGGTAGGATTAGTTAAATCCAGGAAATACTGCATCACCATTATCACAGTGTTGTATTAGATATTCATCTGTTACCGTCAGGGTTCTGTGCTCGTGTCAAATTTGGTAGTTTGTATTTCTAAAATATCCACATCCAGTGCAGGGAGCTGGGTTGTTAACCTGCAGCCACAGCCAGACCCGTCAAGGTATTTCAGCTGCTGGGTGACATATGGGTGTCAGATCCATCTCCTGCTTCTGCCGGTATAATCCTGACTCGGCAGAATAGCGAGATTGGCCCAGACATTTTTTATGGATCACAGACCAGCCGAGTGGGCAGATTTACTCCAAACAGCCATATGCTCTGTGCAAACCACATCTCACTGGTCCACACGGAAATTACAGGTTGTCTCATTTCTGAGTTGCACAGAGGTAATTATAACGTTTGATATATACGCCGTAGTTCAAATGATTAATACAATTGTATCATCATCACCAGGCTGTTGAAGTTTAACAATGCATTAAGTATTATTTTTATCCCGACATTGAATCAAATAACTCCTGGTTGGGCGTTGTTCATCCGTGCTGTTACCATGACAGAAATAACCACAATGATCCGACTTCATGTGAAATTGTACGAGATTTCGAGTTTTTTTTGTAATCAAGATGTACAAGCAAAAGCTGCCCAGGACAAATGGTGCTGAAATGAAGTCAAAAACGTTTAGCAAGACAAATAGCTGTTCATCTTTGGAACTGGACGATATACGGCTAAAAGTGTTGCCACAATATATATTTATAAATAATAACAACAATGCTCAATTTACTGTGTTTAAGAGTATTCTCCTTTGGAGAGAACCCTAAATAAATCACAAGCTTAATTATGGTAAATATTACACAATTCATTATTTCCAGAATGGGTCTGGTCGGTGAAGGCGGATAACAAATTTACTTTTTCTCCTTTTATAAAACGTGAACGTGCATTCTCAATTGGCAGAGCATGTGCACCAGAAGACGTCTGCGGGCCGAGGCGACTAACTTGAGGATAAGATGATGTAATCGTGCCGCTCTTTCTGGACTTTCCAAAGGTTATTGGAGCAAAACGATCAAAAGGTGATTGTGAAACGAATCATTTTGTAGCGGTCAAAACCATTTATTTATCCACCGTTTTACGTAGATGTTATATATTCCGCTACGAGGAAGGTTCCAGTTTTCGTAGGATCACTTTATCATAAAACTTTCAGGGTCGTCTAAGTTTGAATGTCGTGTCCATTCATTGTGCCTTCATGTGCCGACAGCAAGTCAACTTCCCTTGAGTCAAACTTTTTTTTTAAGGTTTTGAACGGTTGGGAGTTTTTGGCAATTCATAATTTATGATCTGAGGAATGAATGTAAGATTTGCTTTGATCCTTCTTTAATCTCACGTCTTCCTTTTGGTATTTTAAATTTCCAGCTTCCATTTGAGTTTCTTAATCTGTTTTGATTTCTCGCCCTCCACTCGATCTCATCTTCCTCTTCCCTCGGCTGCCCCTTGCTCTCCCTTTCTCCTCCACCCCTCTACGTCTTCCTCCTTTTCCTCAAACGCTCTCTCACAGTCTCTCCCTTCCTATGATGAAGAGGATATTGAGCTCTGTGTCAGAAATCATCTTTAGCGGCTGCCAGTCGATTACACTGGAGCAGTGGCCCCATCAGCCTAATCTGTTTTAACAGCATTAGCTTTTGCCAAGCAGCAGGGACCATCACCATGCATGCAGTTTGAGCGGAGATCAAGCGCTTCTTTGTGTCTTTAAGTCAGCGTGAGGGCTCCGTTGTGTGACACGCTACTGTATCACCGACGTGTAATACAATACTCTGCACTGTGAAGGGGATCAAAGCTGTTAGCATGAGCATCACGCCAACAGCTTTGAGAGTGTGGGTCATGCTAAACGTTGTATTAATATGAATTCATTGGGTGGCAAGAGGCCAGACAGACTGGAAAATGAGCTGCAGAGAAGTGAGTGGAGGATCGGATCTAAACAACCATGCTGCACTACACAGAGGCCAGAATAGAGGCACAAACATAGATCTATTCAGACTTTTCTGTGCTGTATAGTACAAGCTAAACAACTATATCACATTTTATTTAAAAATGTTACTGTAGTTGTTATGTTTTTTCAACATTGTTTAATTTAACTTTCATATAAGTTCAACTTTTGTTCAAGTATTTTCATGAACTTGACTTGTCAAGTCATTGACTTGAAAGTTCCAGTTGAAGGCAGCTAGGTGTTGCAAATAACGTCCCCATATCGTGACGTCCCCATGTTGTATTGCCGCTCTCTTGGAGCAGCTTTAGTCTGTCGCTCACGTCTTACTCTCCAGCCATGTTAGTGCTGCATTGTCAGCTACCAACTGTATTAATAACAGAGCTGTGTTTAGCTTTTTTCTGATTTAGTCGGTGTTAACTCAAGCTGCCAGAGGACCCGCAGGCTCCTATTGTAATAGGACACGCAACATGTGACTCTCTTAACTGTGATTCACTAATTTAGAGTCTTTCAATTAGCCTAAAAACAAGGCTAAATCAAGAATTTTTTGGAAACAGTGATATCATGTCACAATGACACAATTTTTGCTGTCTGCATATTCTGTTTAACATGATTCATGGTGAGTGCAGAGGACAGGAAGTAGAACTGACACTGTGAGTGATCCACACAGGGAAAAAATAAACTGCTGTCACGAGCTGGTTATCACCACATTTGTTACCATCTCTGATGTGTTGGTGTGTGTGTGTGTGTGTGTGTGTGTGTGTGTGTGTGTGTACATATATCAGTGTAAGTGATGTGTGTGGGGGGGGGAGGGCTCTGTGGAAGTGTGTGTGCCATTGACTGATTCATAACAGGCTCCCCCAGCTTCCCAACACAAATCCATATTGGCGAGGGAGGGGGAGGTCCAATAATGCTGCCAATGATTTACTATTAGAGCTCTTGCTGTCATTCTTTCACCCTGATAAATGACATGCATTTCCCTCGGGCTGCCAGTGTGTGAGGCAGGGGGAGCTCATACGTGTAGGCGTGCCCAAATAAAACAAACGGTCAATCTTATCGGCCGACGTGCGAGTGCTTCTACACCACAGAAGCCTGTCAGCTTTTGTGAGTGTGTGTGAGTGTGTGTGTGTGTGTGTGTGTGTGTGTGTGTTTTCAGGCTCCAAATCAGATCAAGTACTTGTCTACTGTTTGCCGACTACCCTGACAGTGACAGGGTGACTGAGGAAGATCAATTGGCATTAGGGACAGACTGCTGTACGGCTGCAAGTTCAATGTCTGGGTGCATGTATGTGTGTGTGTGTGTGTGTGTGTGTGTGTGTGTGTGTGTGTGTGTGTGTGTTCTTGCCTTTCCATCATACTTTGTCTTTGTTATATAAATGTCGTCTACACACACACAACGTCGCTAGTGAGTAACATAAATGACGGCAGTGGATGCTATCATTGTCAGAGGTGTTCCTAATTGGCTAAAAGCTACAATGGTCTTCTTAATTTGAATGGCGAGAGGGGCTGTGTGATTTAGTTCAAGCTGTCGGCCTCTCCCACTTGAAGTTTAACTGAATCATACTTGTTGAGAACATGTAGCCTTTGGATTTTTCAACATCTCCGTCTGTGCAACTCTACTCGGTTCCATCTGGATGCGTTTCGTTGGATTCTATTGAAAGTGAGCTAAAAGCGTCATTGCCATAAGATCAAAGGAATTAATTCAATAAGGTAAATGTGGGCTTTACATGGAAAACAGGAAGGGGAGGAGAAGAACAGAGCGAATAGGGAAGAAGGGGTGAGGGAGAAGTAACGACCATTCCTCTTTGAGGCTCTCCTTATCTCTTCTGCTCCTGTCTCTTCACCGCCTCTCCCTCTCCTGTTAGAAATCTCTTTCCAGTTGCTTTCATGCTCTGACAGGAAGCTGCCAATTCAAAGTTTGAAAATTCAGAGAGAAATGGCGGGATGTGATGTACATGAGCACATTTTTGTGTGAGTGAGTGAGAGAGAGAGAGAGAGAGACACACGACAAACCTTGACATTAAGCCAGAGGAGTCAAGTCAGAGAAATGATGTATGCGAGTGCATGTCCACGTGTTTCATGCATACATTATGCATGTTTATTAGTGTGTTTATGCTAGCATGTGTGCATGTGTGTGTTTGTGTGAGTCCTGTCTCTGCAGAGCACATCTTGTTAATAATAATAACTTCAGTCCAATCTGAAGCAAAAGAAGCAGAGAGCTCGGATAAAAGCAGACAGAGAGAAAAGCACTCGGGGTAACTGTTTACGACCAGCGAATTGAAAGGCATCACAGAACATTATACTGTAAGCAAGAGATGGAGACAGAAGGGTGAAGGGGAAGAGGAAATTGAGGGACAAAGGGGGTGGACAAATTTATTGAATCAGCAAAATAATAAAGAGGCTTGTGAGAGGAAGAGCCATGAGCAAAGTGTGGAGAAAAAATGGGGATGAAAGAAGAGTTTACTTAGCAAGACATAGGAAAAGGGAAGGCTGTAAGCAAGGGCGACGGAGAGAAGGGAGGAGAGGAGAGAGCTGAGGAGGAGGAGGAAAACAGAAAAAAAGGAAAGGAGAAAAATGGAGCCGAATTGTTTCAGAACTGTTATGGCTTCTTCTCATGCAAAAAGAGACAGTGATCGAAATATAATATCAAACTGCACTCACACTCACACACCGAAACATACAGCACTTTAAGGGGAATATGTGATAGTATGTGGATGTGTAATGCCAATGCACACACACACACACACACACACACACACACACACACACACACACACACACACACACACACACACACACAGTGTTTCAAACAAACGCCAAAGTAAGAATCGTCCACTCTCTTCTCTTTTCCCTCTTCTCAAACCATAGAGCTCGAAGGAAGCCAAGCAGGCTCCTAATTACCTCATTTACATAAACATGCACATTGTGCAAGTGAGGGAAGGGGGTTGGTTGTGGAAAGTGGAAATTGGAAAGTGGAAGAGAAGAGGGGGGAAGGAAATTTACCTGGAGAAAAGATGAGGGAGCGAGATGGAGAGATGTAATTTAGCAACAAAAAAAAAGTGCAACCAAAAAGGAACTTCGTGTCTTCCTTCCCTATACTCTGCTCTCTTTGTCCTCTCTCCATCCTCCTCTTCTTTCCTTTTTTTAGCATTGGCTGTGTGCTATTCATTCTTCCCCCCTCTCTTTTCTGCTCCTCTTGCCATACTGTAGGTAGTTTAATGCCAACAGCCATTATTCTCTTCCTCTCCCACGTCGTGTCCCTCGCTCTCCTCCTCCACTTGCAGCGCTGCCTTCACCGTCATTTCCCTCCCGTCTCTCACATTCCTCCCTTCACTACTCCTCTCTTCCTCTTCTCCTTTCCTCACAGAGTGCCGTGTCAGGTCTTTTCACCCTCAGCAGTGTGAAATGAGATTTGAATATGGCTCTTGGAACATTTGCGCCTCGCCTGCACCCCCCTCATGCACACAAACACACACACACAACACACACACACACACACACAAACACACGAAAGACTCATATACGCAAAGAGAAGGCCGCTCGTAAAGATAAAGGACTGTGGCGCTACTTGAGTGCATACTCGCATGTCAAGGGAGAGGGAGCGGGTGAAGGGAGGACGCGGGGAGGAAGATGAAGGTGTGGAGAGGAGGGAGACGTAACGAGCAGAGGAAGAGCAGAATGAGCTGCTGTAAAACCATGAACTCAAAGAAGGGATCAGCCAGAGAGAGAAAATGTCTGAAACGGATGAAAACTGAAGCACTGGCATAGGGAATCAAGTGGAGAAAAAGTGGGCAGAATGGTGAGAGGAAGGGACTTTCATTAAAATGCATTAACCTTCTTGTTTGCCCGTATCTTTGCATTCCGAGTGGAAACCCTCACATGCGAGAGCGGGAGGGGCAGGAATCGTGAAGAGAGCTGAACTGAGCTGAGCATGAAATGGCCATGAAGTGTCAAGTGCTGGCCTCCTCTCCAGAGAAAAATTAGGGAGAGATAAAGAAGGAGGCAGCATGCGTTGTGTGTGTGTGTGTGTGTGTGTGTGTGTGTGTGTGTGTGTGTGTGTGTGTGTGTGTGTGTGTGAGAGAGTCAGAGGAGGGCTTCCATCACAGTCACCGCTGTCACATTTGGCCACGTCTTTACCACAATAAACACACACACGCACACACACACGTTTTGGTTTTGGACGAGGGAGGAACACCAGCCGATGAACTATGTCACTCCCACACAGTTTCTACTGTCTATATCACTTCTGCAGTGTGTCCACACAGGCACCGTTGCTGCTGCTGCTGCTGCTGCTGCTGCTGCTGCAGCCCTCAACAGATCATTTTCTCTGTCTATTTTTGCTGAGAAAAAAATGTAATAGGCAACACACTCCGAATCTCTTGGCCCTCAGCCGAGCCACGCTGCTCACATGCAGAGAGATTAACCCAAGGCACACCAGCTAAAGACGATTCTTCTGGACAGGTCTGTGATCTGGACCAAAGACCTCATGTCCCACTTTCTATAAGCCTCAAACTGTCAAAGGAGCTTTGTGCGTAATGCCATTGTTGGCGTGTTCATCAACGCAACAATGCATAACATACTGGAAAGTGGAAACTAAGCATTTTTCTTACACAAAGAGTCGCAGAGTAGTTTTTCAAGCAGTCTGGAGAAGGAATAATGAGGGACTACAGAAACAAGCAGGTGCGATGGCCTTTGACCTGAGCGCTCTGCAGAGGGAGGAGGGACGGAGTACTAGAGGGAGATTGAGACAGGTCACCAGAAAAGAGGAGAGGAGTGAAACACCGCGGTGCTGACAATGGAACAGAGAGAGAGGGAAACCTTTGGCTGTGATGCATTGTTTCTCATGTCCCTCGATGTGCCCTTGCTTAGGCCAGTGTAGTGCATGTAGCAGCAGCTTTAGCTGTGAGCAGAGGGTCATACAGTACATGGTCAGCGTGTGAAAACATGCCAATGATGCTACCTTGATGATACCACAGTTCAACAGAGCACTGCATGGCCTTGAAATGTATTTTGAATGTTGCATGTTGTATATTAGATTGTGGCTTTACTCATTGTATTGTATAATAATAATAACAATACTTCAATCTTATATAGCTTTTCTAAGTTCCTAAAGACGCTTAAATTGTTACTTAATTGTATGCCATGATTGACTGAATAAAACACATACTCGTGTGGGAAAAAAATGTTGCATGTTGTATTTTACATCCATGTCTGACCAAAATCGTCATCGCTTCATTATTTTATACGATTAGACATTTGTGCAAAATGAGCCAATAAACTGAATCTGCTTTAAGGAGTGCATTCAGTTTAAAAAGGACGACTGTATTAATTCCCATTTGGCTACATATCTCTCAAAGCACCAGTGCTGCCTTCTATAGACATATTTAAAGACATGGTTGTCTGCACTGACCTGTCAAACAATGTTGGTTATTTACTGCCTGTTACCTGTTTTGTTGGCTTTTTAGTGTGACTGTTGACCACTGCACTCGATCGCTACTCATGAGCTTCCTCCTCTTCCTAGTTGTGCGGTACAATGCTGCTGCAACCGTTGTGTTGCCAGTAATGCATGAAAGGGGAAACAACTTAGTGAAGACAAGTGTTCTGAGAAGTTTGGCACACATTTAGTGGAGAATGTTGGTTCAAGTTTTCAAGGAAGAATGCAAGTCAGTGGTCACAGTGCTTGAAGCAATTATTTTATGAAACCTTAAAAATGCATCTCGTTATGATTTACAAACATTATGATTTTCTAGAGAAGAGAACATGTATAGCTCCTAGCAAGCTCTCACTCCCTCAACTTCCCATCTCAAATCTTCAATAAATAGCAGATAGATTTGCTATAATAGATACAACTCCTTTCACATTTTTTTTTTACTTTGAGTGACCGATCAAAATGTGTCTCATTTTTATGTCTGTTCTTTATTTTATCTCAGATTAAATTGTATTTGAAATATTTCTTGCAACTGTGAATACATTTTTATTTTCCTGAACTCGATAACAATAGTTATATTTTCATAAAACATTAATTTCTGATTCGTCAGGTTGTCCCACCGCATTAGCCAGAAGTACAACAGTAGTAGAGTCTAGATGTTCAGCATGACTAATCTCTCATGAGGGAATCCCAACACACAAAGCACCGACTGCTCAGCCCGGATGTGAAGGGATCTGTCAGAACTAGTCTTTCTGTGACAAAGACACACTGTTCAATATTTAATCATCTGCTTCTCTCCACTGTCTCCTATTTTCCTCAAAGACTCTGGAAGTTTGAATTATTCTATAATCAAACATCAACGCTCTCGTTCCAGTCTAATCCAACAGACTGACATGGGCCAAGCCAATGATACAAGATGACATATGTATTTAAATTAAATATTATCTACGTTTGCATGTGGTCTTGACCAACCTTAATGACCAAGTCATTCTTAACTCATTTGTATGTTTTGGAATGGTTACCTAACCCATTTGTGCCCAAAATCCATCTTCCAGCTAAACGCTGCGTTTGGCTCTGCATTAGCATTCTGCTTTTGCTCGGCTGATCTTTCATTTCAGTTGCTGTGATATGGTTGTCCACCCTCAGTGATGAGGTTATATTGGTATTAATGTGGCACGCAGGTGGGACGGAAGAGCGGGGAAGTCCTGTCAGCAACAAATTTACTTTAATACTCCCATCTGGACCCCAAATCTTCACTGAAACACTTATTTATATTTGCTCTCTCTCGCTCCTCGCTCTTCGTCTCTCAAATGATAACTCTACATGATTTTGTTTCCCTCTCCCTCAGCTCTTAGCAGCATATCTCTCTCTCTCTCTCCCTCTCTCTCCCTCTCTCTCCCTCTCCTTTCATTAAAGCTCTTATTCATCTTTCTCCGCCAAATGTTGCTTTTCAATGAACAATCTAGAGAGCAGTATACGTTTCCGGGAATCAGCCCTCTGCAGTTTCCACCTCGGCTCCTTTTAAAGCGTACCGTCTCTGTTATTTCTAGAATATTATGTAATAAATCACAATTAATACTTTGAATAACTATTGATTTATAAGGTAATAATCTTTACATTGTCTCAGCGATGTCATGTTGCAAATTATTACCTCTATGACTCAAAACCAAAGTGCTCCGTTACTTAATTTTTATCCAAGTATTAAGGACGGCAGAATCTCATTTCGCAGATCTCAACGATGATCTACTGCACGGTCATCCATCTCTGGAAGGGCTGAACATGAACATGCAACACCGATTCAATTCATTTCGAACCCAAATGACGTCCCATATGGCGTTGTTAGCACATTATATGATGGGAAAAATAAGTCATTTGATCATAGACGACAGAACAGCTAGCTAAATCTTTTATTTATGTCAACTGTCCAATACATTATAATGAATCTATTAAGGTATCATTTTCAAAAAGTGATTTGGTTTCATGAAACCACTGTTTGTGTGTTTTAATCACGTTAATATGTTGTGATGAATTATAAAAAAACTGCAATGATGTTCCATCGTGATGTGTCTTGAAGTCAACATGAGGATAACAACAGGCTGCACGCTGATAAACCTCCACCATTTCACCGCTTGAGAGCTGGAATAAGGGTCTTCTAGAGAAAGGAATGGTGTCACTTCACACGTTGTCAACCTGCCACAGGTATTTGTCTGTACCAGAATATAATTAGCCTTCTGTTCGGGATCGCTCCCTCTCTCTCCCTCTCTTTCTCTCTTTCTCTCTCTCTCTCTCCCCCTCTCTCTCGCCACACAGCTTTGATAATGCAGAACAAAACATCTTCATCTCTTCCCTCAGACAAAAGTTACATTACCTTGCTAATTAGCTAAAGCAGACAAATCAGCTAATATGCTAATCCTAGAAAATCCACACTGTTGTTTTCCACTTTCAGCTTCTTGCAGAAGTAGCTGAAGCCTTCCAGGAGAAGACTGAAGGTCAAACTGAGGTAGAGAAAGAAAGAAAGAAAGAAAGACACAGATGAGGGATCCCAGGGACTCACAGGAGAGAAGGATCAAAGGCAGTGTGCCATGCCGTGGAGTGAGAGAATACTCTCGGTGTAAAGAGACAGAAGGAGATCGTGAAACTCCAAAGGAGGATGGAGGGCGCGCAGCTTGAAGGACTAAGCAGTGATGTTTGAGGCCTCTGAAACAGTTATTGAGAGAGGCCTATCAAAAAAGGTTTACGTCCCTGACAATGCCGACGATTCTGAGCCACCTTTTATACTCAGCTGCCGGCGGACAATTTAAAACACATTTTATGAAGTCTCGTTATGAATCCTGTTGAATTATTTTGGCTCTGATGGAGTCCAAACCAGACTTATCCATAAAATGAATTGTTAAATAAATACAACTGAAAGAGGGGGCAGGTCATATCATATATATATATCATTTGAATAATTACACTATGATTTTGGCTTAAAGCAGCGAATCACATATCCACATGCTGAAAAGGAAGCAGTAGAAACAGAAGCTGTGTACTTTGTGTGCTTACTGTTCTCCTAAGATGGAGCCAGTATGTTGTGTTCGTCGGTTGTTAGTCATTCGGTACCTCCATTGTTAATTTACAACGCATCGCCTCGCAGCACGACACAAAGCCTTATTTTCTTTAGAGTATTTAAGGCATTATTATCATACGTGTCATATGTCAATTTAATCGGTTCCTTCCAACTACTTACAGTATAATGCCATGTAACCTTTAGCCAGCCACGAGCCTTGATGTAAGTGGCGCTGCTTCATGCTCAGGTGCTCATTTAGATGAATCATCCATGTCCCACTTGCTGCGCGTTACATAACTTCATAACAGAAAGGCTGCTGTGGATGTTCAAATACAGCGACTCAAAGTAAGAGTCTGTGTTGCCGCAGTGTCGGTGAGCTGAACATTTTGGGCACACAACATTATTCCAGCTCATCGCGGTCCAACTGATCAAACAATACAAGACGGAGGAGCAGACCGTCATGAAACGGGAACGTCTCGTGGTGATGAACTACGCCTCGCTCCAACAAAGAGGAAGACATGAGGAAGAAGCTCCTTTTAAGATGAAAGTTTAAAATCAAAGCAGGACTTTCTTTGATATAATAAATTAAAGCAATTATATTAAGGAGTCCCATGAGGTTAATACTCTTGGGTATCTTACAAGGAAAATGAAACCAATTTGAGAAAATGCACATGCAAATTATTGTTTAATAATTTGGAAAATGTATAAAAGGAAAAATAAAACAATTCGAGATCTAGACTTTTATATATTTTTCATACTTTTAAAGTGTTTTCCCTTTAATAAATCATGTTGGCTCTTGTTGTTCATCCTCCTAGTAGCGTGACATACTTTCCTTTTTCAGAAACATATCACATATATGGTTTATTTTGAATTTACAAGTTCAACCCAGTTTTTATCCAATTGTTAATTTTTTCTCAAATCATATTAATTCCCTCGAGTGAAGGGTTTTATTTTGTTAAAAAAAATGATCACATTTTTCCACAGGGAGGATTCAGCTTTAAACTCGTCAGAGGAAGCAGAGAAGCATGAGAGACAGGCCGAGTGACAGGAACAAAGAAAAGAAGATAGTCAACTCGAAAGGAGAGTTTATAGAAATCAAGAAACAGACAGAAGGAAGAAAAGTTGGATAGCAGGTTGGGAGAATAATTGAAAAATGTCGAGAGAACGGCAGAGATTCTGTGACAGCGGACAGCGAGGCTGCTCCACACTGTTAGGCATCAGCTCCCTCAGGAGTGCTTGAATGCATTAGGCCTGTCCACTGGGAAGCAGTCAAGTGATTAGCTGCACTTCAGCTCCAAGACGGAAACTAGTCAAGACCCAGCACACATCCTTCACACACACACAAACACACATGTGGATGTGCTGATTAGAGGAGTTATTCCTCTGATGAGGCTGCACCTGACAGTCAGGACGATTAGGACTTTCTGTAAAGAGACACACGTTGAAGCCGGCACTAAATACTGTGTTAAATGAGAACGCATTATCCAACTGTAGAACTGCAACCTGATGCAAACAATAGTAGTGTTGGAATGTAACCAAGTACATTTACTCAGGGATTGTACTTTTAGCGGAAATAATACAATGTAATTGGTAAAATAATGATTGGTTCCCTATAAGCTTTGCTTTCTCACTATGCAATTATATCGGCACAAAGGAAGCGTGCCAACATTGCGCAACCAACACAGGAAGAGGATAGTGCTGGTGTTTCCCCGAAAGCCATCAGCAGTGATGCCAAGTAATCAGACTGTATCAATGTCAGATCATTTCCCCCGTGGTCAAAATGGTTGCTGGTGGAACAACCAAAGTAACGGTCGGAAAAACAAAATGAAATGTCTCCTGTGATGATGGTAGTTGCTAGATTCTGAGGAAAATGGAAAGTGGTCCGGTTGTCTTTGCAACAATAATACCACTTGAAAACACACCGACATACTTGTACTTTAATTCAGTATTTCGATTACTACTTTATACTTGTACTCCACTACATTTAATAGAACAACAGTGTAGTAGTAGTGAAATAATGTAGAAAATTACATTCAGGCCGTTTTGAAAGTATTTGATTCACCTGCACATTTGTATTAATTATTAAAGTTAAACATGCATCACATGGAGAGGCTTTGGGTCAAACCCAAACACACCTCAGCCTGTTCAACCTCGGTCGACATAAACTAGCTCCTTCATCCAGGCCAACAAGTCAGAAAAGATCAATAGAGATACTGAGAGTATTATTCATACTGGAGTCTCAAAGTGATGAAGCAAAGACAGAGTAAAAGTAAAAGCTTTCAGCATTGCAACCAAATTAGCATAGGCATATATGTCATTTACTTTTAATGTTCTGTATACTGTCTCACCAGGCACTCAGGGCCCATGGTGGTCTGGGGCGCACGGCCGTGTGGTCTGCATGCGCTGGAAGTAATCCATGGATGGCTACGGGTAAAACCGCATCCAAAATTCAATTACCCCAGTCTTGGCAGAGAAAACTGTTGAGCAATGACCTTACAGAAATGTCAGACTAAATGTATGCAGTTTAATTTTACATATTATTGAAAGCTCCCAGAAGACCAAATTCATCATGGAGCGTATTTGGCAAAGGGGACTACGTACTGTGCCATAAAGTAAAGTACAGTGTATGATGTGGCGCCATCTCACCCCGATGTACATCATATGGCCGTGCATGACGGCTACAGTAGAGACACACACACACACACACACACACACACACACACACACACACACACACACACACACACACACACACACAAAATGGAGCAGACATGGACAGCTGTGAGGAATTGGTTATCACATCTGAATCTCACAATTGTTGCATGTTGTTGCAGTCCTTCCGAGAAGAAAATTGTTTTAAATCTAAACTTAATCTTACACTTTCACATACACGTACAGTACACTTGTTTATAGTGCTGTTATCTGTTTGTCTGTGCACTTTATTTTATACTCTATTGTAAATTGACTATGTTTCTATTTCTTGCACTGTGTTGATTGTTGTTTGTCTAATGTATGCACCACCTGCCAAGACAAATTCCTCATATGTGTAACATACCTGACAAATAAATGGTTCTGATTCTGCTTCTGCTTCTGATTAATTATTTAAAAAGGGGAAGCCATATTTAATATTAGTATTGACGTGTCGAATCGTTGGCCAGCAGCCTGCAGCCTGCAGTCCAATGTCAACCATTAGCATCGTCTGATGGACCAGTCAAAGAGCCCCCACTTCAAAGGAGATCTGACCAAATAGTCAGCCTTATATGAACACGCAGACAAAACACGATTTATGTATATACTGTACCTTTCAAAAGAAATTCTCAAAAATGCCCACAGACACACATAATCCAGTGTGACTGTGTGAAATCATCCACAAAGGCCAGCCTTTGAAGTTTCCCAAAGGCACACATTAGGCCCCTATATGTCACGCCGCTCTTCGACAGAAGAAACATCGTAGTGGCAGCGACACATGGGAAGAAACGCTGACGTACGATGATACACGTACAGCAAACATGCACCAAGCACCGTAATCATGTTATTTACGGGAGTCTTGGGTTCGTGTTCGTACCATAGAACACTTCCAGCCTCGAACAACAATAATGTGTCCCAGATTGCAAAAGGTGAAGGAGACATCACACACACACACACACACACACACCATCGCTGAATGAGCACCACAATGAAAAGCCGACGCAATTATCAAAGGGATGATTCACCTGCAGATCTTCAAAAGGTCTCCCCTCATTTCAATCCATCTCTCATCTCTCTCTGCATCGCAACCTCTCAACGCGTCCGTCATTGCATGTCCCTCTCTGTCTCTGTCTCACAATCCGCCCCATCTTTCTCTTCTTCTTTTTGTCTTTGCAACGATAAGTGCGATAGCTTTTTTTTCACCTTGGCAGGTTTGCTTTTCAGCAAGCAGCAGACTGATGACATCAATGACGTTGCAAGTGATTTCATATTCTGAAGAGAGCTGGGGATAATGATTCAATTGATATTTTTCTGCTTTGTCGCTTTGTGATTCTCTTTTTCCACTAGTGTTAGGTTAAAGTAATGAAACATGTCGAATGCTGACTGGCTCCCAGTTTTTAAAATGCAGATACATGTGTGAGAAGCGAGAAGTAAGGGGCTCCGATCTATTGGACTATTGGATAGTTTTCATTCTGAATAGTTTAAATCAGTGGTCTCTAAAGAGGCCGATCATATGACACATTGATTCTGAATTGACACGCCGTCAAAGTTTGACATCAGCAGACATGGGAGAGCGTACAGACAGCAACGTCAGCGGCACAAACACACACACACACACACACACACACAACAGAGGAGGAACCACCTTTGAAAAATTTGGATTGACTAACATAATCAGACACTTATTGCAAGTTCATTCCCATGAACGCTGCTCAGAGTAATCTCAGTCACCGGCCCGTCTGCCCACAGCACGGAGTTGACGGAGGTTGCATTGACTTTCATCATAATGCGTTCATGCTCTACTCAGTAAAACGGAGCATTGGGTGAAGGTAAATTATAAAGCTAACAAGATGTGTTCAAATATAACCTTGTAAAACTTAGTTTAGGGCGAGAAAGTTGAATAAATACATTTATTTGAAGGAAATGTTTCCAGAGCAATATCAAATAGAGATTAAAGTATTATGACTCTAAGCATCCTACAATATGTATCTAAAACTACTAAAACCAAGTTTCTACATCACTCTGGAACAGTTCTGAGAAAGAAATTTGTAATCAGCAGGTCATTTAGAATTTTATGAAATCAGCCACGAAAATCTCTAGCTGACTGTGACACTACTTCCAGCGATCGGTGATCGGCCTCAGAAACCCTGATCGGAGCGCCCTGCGATCGGACCGCCCTGCGATCGGACCGCCCTGCGATCGGACCGCCCTGCGATCGGACCGCCCTGCGATCGGACCGCCGTGCGATCGGACCGCCGTGCGATCGGACCGCCCTGCGATCGGACCGCCCTGCGATCGGACCGCTCTGCGATCGGACCGTCCTGCGATCGGACCGCTCTGCGATCGGAGCGCCGTGCGATCGGACCGCCGTGCGATCGGACCGCCCTGAGTAAACCTTCCTGTAGGATCAGAGAGAACAGGCTGGACGCAAAAGCCGCGGATCATTTACATTGTTTGCTTGGAGAAAATTACAGAAGAAAGAGAATAGACACGATATAACTGCATGAATATCAGTATCTGGTTTTGCAGCACAGCGATCAGGTAGGGCCGACACAGAGCTATAAATCACTCCCTGCATCAACAGTGTACTTCAGGTTTGACTCAGTTTCACCTCTCCCTGCTAGCGCTTCTCTCAACTGGTTTGGTGTGTGTGTGTATGTGTGTGTGTGTGTGTGCGTGTGTGTGTGTTTCAAGATATCTTCCTTTTTCCTCTCCTTCTTAAGTTTCCCCCTCTCTTCCCCTCACCCCACTCACCTCCCTCTGCAGTTCTAACAAGCCGTGCAGACTAAAAGGCAGAGGGGGAGAGAATTTACCATTCACAAAACACCCAGTTTCCTGTGAAGCTAACGGGGCTAAAAATACTAATGCTTCTCTGCTCCATCTCATTACTCAGTAAGTCTCTAGATAGCCACACACACACAGACACACACACACACACACACACACACACACACACACACACACACACACACACACACGCTGGTCGGGTGTCAGGCTGAGGAAGATGCCGACGGAATAAATAACAGGACAATTTTTTTTAAGGAATGTGCCTGTTGGCATTCAGCTACATATCAGAGCTGGGTATATTAAACCAGAAGCCTGATGTTACTCCTGCACTAGATTATGGCATCTGTCTTTTTAAGGGTACGGCCTGTTTCGAAATACATTTAACCCTCTTCATCATCAACTCACACACACACACACACACACACACACACACACACGGTTAAGCCTCATTGTTTGTGTGAGAGCTCTGAACGGTCCATCCAACATAACATGACATTACTTGTGTTTTCCTGACTTGGTAAATGAGCCACGTCAGATTTGGAGACTTGACTGCCAGACCACTTACGTGTGTGTGTGTGTGTGTGTGTGTGTGTGTGTGTGTGTGTGTGTGTGTGTGTGTGTGTGTGCTCATTTTGTTTTTACTCAAGCAAAACCCATTTTGTTTTGAAAACTTTAAATTCACGAGTATTAAAACCACATAATTGCCTTTTAATCCGTTTTGCTGCTATACCCGTTCTAGAGTCCTTTAAAAAAAAAAAGTCTCCCACCACCCACAATCCAACAAGAAAATTCCCAAACAACGGTTCAAGTGGCTCATTTCCAAACACTAAAGGGGACGTTGGTTAAATAGTAGCATGTCAGCGGACTGTAGGAGGTAGAAAAGGACAAATTCACTGCACTCACAATATATGCTGTATACGCCCCTAAAGCATAGCGTCGTATAGATATCCCTCTTGTGTGTATGTCCTTAAACAAGCATGTATCGACTCTTACCCATGGATGCACAACTACTTGAGTGTGTGTGTTCATGCATGCGTGCGTGCGTGCGTGCGTGCGTGCGTGCAGACGTGCTTGTGTGTGCATGTAGGCAGCAGTGAGCATGCCCCAGGATGCTAGCTGCCTCTCCAGGGATGTGAAGTGTCGTCAAAAATAGAGAGCCTTCATGGTCTAGTTCAGTGCTTGTGTCTGCATCCACAACAGATTAAATTGCCTTCCCTAATTGCTTGCTCCAGTTCTTAATAATGAGAAGAAGAATATTATATTACATGGCGCCATCTCCATTATTGGGGACTCCTCGCTTTGGAACATGCACTTAATGACCAACTAGTCTGCATGTCATTTCTATCTATACATCCATCAATGCTCATGCTTTGTATTTATGTAGGTGGTCCGGCCCCATTATATCTGTGTGTGTGTGTGTGTGTGTGTGTGTGTGTGTGAGAGAGTCAGCGAGTGACAGATGGTCTCTGGTCATCGTCCCAGTGGAGTATACACTCTACAGATGCTGTCGCCAAACAAGGTGTCAGCAGTAGTTTGCTTTCCTTCTCTCTTGTTTCCTCAAGATGTCACGTGTTATGTAATGATCATTGTCCCCGATGACCTTAAAGGGTCACTCCACCCAAGTTGCAAAGAGAAATGTAGTATTTTCTGACTTACACTCGTTTGTTGCTGTGCAAAATGTCTCAGCTACTCAGATTGAATGCAAGCCAACCATTTTCAATGTTTTTCTATCCTTACACATTACTGTAACTCATATGATGAAAGAAAAGAGGATATTGATGTCAGAAATCCTGAACTTGAAGCAATAGTTTGACAAACTGGGAAACTTACATGAGAAGGTTGTTCGCACTCTCATGTTTGGACAGTGAATAAGAGGACTAAGCCGGAAGAACGCTAGGTTAGGTTAGCATAAAGACTGCAAGCAGTAGGAAACAGCTAGCCTGCCTCAGTCTAAACAACACCTACCAGCAACACTAAAGCTCAATAATTATACTCTCTCATTCGCTTTGGCTCAATTCTTAAATACAATTTTATTTTTTAACGTAACTTCCTGGGGTCTCCACTAGGGCTGCAACAACGAAGCGATAAAATCGATAAAAATTGATTACCAAAAGAGCTGGCAACGAATTTCATAATAATCAACTGATTAATTGATTATTAAAATAATAGTTAGTTGCAGCCCTAGTCTCCACTGGTTGCTCTTTGAGAGGAGCGGGAAGGCTGTTCACCATGTTTCAAGAGTTTGTTCTAAGCTACGCTAAGCTAACTAGCTGCCTCATATTTACAGTCAACAGACATGAGAGTGGGCTCTTCTAAAACTCTGCAAGAAAGCACTATTTCCCAAAATCAAACAATTCATTTAACTGTGGCCAGGTTGGAACGTTCCCCTTTAAGTTTCCAGCAGCAGAAGACCACTGAAGTCCATTTTAACGAGTTGTAGGAGTGAGCCAAAGTAAAGTCCACTGAAAGTCCTTGCTTTACACATACATTTAGCTCACTGATTGCTCACTCCATGCGTCAATCACACTTAATGTATTATACACACAAAGAGATTCCACTACTGTAATTTCACTGTGAATTCAGGTGCACCACAGCTTTTAACCCCGAAGAAATCCCAGAGCTGAGATGTCAGTGTCAATCAGCGCCATGCTATTCAGAGAGCAGATTGTGGATTTTGATCCCCGCCCACGTGTCAGCCCCCAAACCTCCGGATGTGCACCCACATGCAGACGTCTCCACACGCTCACCTGTGTGCTGCCCAACCATCCATGAACACTTAATATGCGGCTCAACTCTGCCGAGCAACAAGAGCGCATCGCCTTTCGTCTCTCCCTCCATCTTGTCCTGGCAGAGCCGGGGCCGACTTAATAGAATTCATAAAACAAAGAAGGGATTGATTGGTAAATGAGGCGTGTGAGGGGGGCAAGCGTAGAAATTAATTATTAGAGCGGCACAGTCCCGGCTTGTGATCAACAAGCGTGGACCTGTGGAGCATTCTCTTTCTGTGTGTGTGTGTGTGTGTGTGTGTGTGTGTGTGTGTGTGTGTGTGTGTGTGTGTGTGTGTGTGTGTGTGTATGTTTCCAATTAAATGCAGTGAAATTGAGAGACTTGGCCTGTAGGAATCTAATTACCAGAATCCTTGAGGGGAAAGAGGACAGAGTGCCTTCAATGTGTCAGCACATCTTGCACGGAGTGTGTGTGTGTGTGTGTGTGTGTGTGTGTGTGTGTGTGTGTGTGTGTGTGTGTGTGTGTGTGTGTGTAGGAGAGGATGAAAGTTGATATATTTATGCAGGTGTGAGTGTGTAGGAATTCATTAAAATGTGTCCGCATCAATGATTGTTAAATATTTCTCAGTGTTGCATTTAGTTGCAGTGTGTGCTGCACACATTCCTTCACACTTCCCGTTGTCCATAAGCGCGTTTCCATGGATGTATGGCTGTATCACTTTATTTTCTTCGCTGCATACGTCTGTGTGTATGTTTGTGAATTCCCTATGTATGCGTGTGTGTCTAGCAGCTTTGCGAGAGGCCAGGGCTAATGAATCAGGACGCCGGGGAGGTGCTCAAAGGAACCGCAGCGTCATCAGCATCACAAACCACAATAGCTCCATATGTCTGTCAGCCTCCGCTCTAGTCCTTAGAATACACGGCTGGCAGGCATTAGAGAGAGAGAGAGATCAGACAGGTGGAGAGAGAGAGAGTGATAGATGGGAGAGTGCAAACAAAGCGGTCACACAATTTACTAGTGCGATGTCATTTTATGCCTTTACCTGATGCTGGAGAAAGATGAAGCTTCACTGCAGGAAAGATATCGACGCTTTCAAAAGGCTCTTTCTCAACAAACAACCGACCATCGAATCTTTTGTAACTTACAGTGTCCAAATATTTGAAAGCCAGCATGCACATATATACATTTCTAGCCGAGCCTGGCCCCGCACTTTGAGTGCTCTCAGACATTATATGTGTAACACTTGATTGAGTTAAGATAAACAGATGCAGCTGTGTGGTAACAGCCTACTCAAATATCTAATTTCACACAAAATAACAAGACCATTAAAGATACAGTTACGCAATACAAAACTCTGAAGAAGTCAACTGTGAAAGTTAAATTGGAAATAAAACATAAGAGGAGGTTCAACTGAAAACAATTTCAATAATTTCTTCCCATTTATTAATAAACCTTTGCAGCACATATATATGGATCTATTCAGCCTCCTTTGCACAGCAGCATCAACATAACCATGGAAAGGAAACTTATTTAACTTAAAAAATGACTGAAAGAACTGTGAAACATGAGGCAAAAAGAGACAATTATCCTCTCTTTCTGGACAGGAGGAATTCCAGTAGCCCTGAGCTAATTATTACCAATCACCAGACCAAATCATAAGCTACTCTCTAACACACCCACGAGAAGAAACGAATCTCTGGACATTTAATCACTTAACTTTATGCAATGATTCAGCACGGCCCGAGTCTCTACTGCCACTTATCTAATACAACATCACATCATTTTTTCGATGGCCTCAAAATGTCAGTTAACACACACACACACACACACACACACACACACACACACACACACACACGCACACTTGGCCTTCCAGGCTTCTCCTTTCCAAACTCCATCAATGTCATCTCCGGACGATGTTATATGTCATGTCGTATGACCACAACAATTAGTCATATTCCGTAACTCCTACCTCACATCATTATGAGTCTCGACTGATGTATTGTAACATGTCAGTGACACTAAGGATAAAGGAGCAGGAGCCAAATGTCACAAGAGGGATGACGTTGTTTCCTGACAAACTGGCTGTGTGTCTTGATTTGATAAGTTTTTAATCATCAAATAATACTTGCACTGTGATTGGCAGGTGGGAGCAGCCCAGTACTGAAAAGTACTGAAGAACCTAGAGGATATTTAGATTGAGAGACGTGCCTCTAAAACACTCAAATCAGCCACCGGCATCGAACAGTCATTGTATGCCTGTGCACTTGTGTTTCTTTAAAATGTGTGGCAGCTGTAATTCATGCACATGGACACACACACACACACACACACACACACACACATACACACACACACACACACACACACACACACACACACACACACACACACACAGTCCACAATCAATCAATCTATCAACAAATAGACAGAGTGAGGGCTGACATTTAAAGCCCTGCAGCTCTCAGTGTGTGTGTGTGTGTGTGTGTGTGTGTGTGTGTGTGTGTGTGTGTGTGTGTGTGTGTGTGTGTGTGTGTGTGTGTGTGTGTTTTGTTTTATGATGCAGAAAAGAGGCACAATGTACAGGTTTTCACAGAAGAATGAGAGAAAAATGTTCGCAAGATATAAAAAGCATGACTAACGGTCCATTATGCTGTCGTCTGACGGGCCTCTCTCGTCAATAAAAGCATATTTAAATCACTCAGACCGCTCCATGTTGACAAAGAAGCAGAGGGAGAAATGAGAAGAGATGGTTATGATTAGATTTAATTCATAATGGCGGTAATGATAATTACAATGATGGCGATGATGGCAGTAATGCAGCTGATGATGACAGGGGCCCGAGATGATGATGTTTACTTGTGGGGATGATGACGACGCTGCAGATGAAAATGTCCGTTGTGTGATCACGTTACAGTTTTTAATCATGATGACCTTGATGCCATTAAAAGTGATTATGTAAAGGAAGAAACTGCCTCTGATGCGTGCCGGTCCACACAATGCTACATTGGCAAGGGAAAATAGTCAAACGTTAGTGGAAACTGAGAGTGAGCCGCAGGGGAGCACCGTGGAGGGAAAGAATATTACGGGCTTCCAGCCAAAGGAAAGTTTGCTTTGTCTTTCTCATCTAAATACTCACGCGCACACACACACACACACACACACACACACACGCACACACGCACACATATCAAGGCAACAGTAATACCCTTAATGTACAAGCAAATGACAAGGCTGAGAAAGTGCATATGTGTTTGTGTAAGTGTCCACACATATACAGCACAAGTAATCATAGAGAATGATGAAATATGATTCTACAGCAGCCTCGTGCTCATTTCACTGCAAACTGGTGGTATTTGTCATTTCAGGCACTGATTTTGATGTCAGATCAATCTCATGTCTGACCAGAAATCACAACCTTCAATTGGCTTCTTGTGCTGTGAACAAGAAATAATGGAACGGCTGGCATTTAGACAGCAACAGATTCTTGGATCTGTTTCTGGATTAGAATGTTAAGCCATGACGCTTTGGCAACATTGTCTTTGTTATGCTCATGCCAATAAAACATATTGAATTGAATTGAGAACAAAAGTTAGAATCAGATAGAGCCAAAAGCTGTTTTCCAAAGATAACTAGTATCATCCACTCAGATGTGTCCCTGGGTCTCCAGACTACTTAGCCAAAGCTGCTGTTGTTGTTTAAAAAAAAAATAAAAAATCATCGACAAAACTGTTTGGAGTGCGCCATAACGGCTGTTTTCTTCATAACTTACTGCAGTGAGCAAAATATGTTTGTTTCTGTAACATATAATAGTTATAAATAAATAGTAATGTGACAAATCACTTGATAATTTAATCTCCAAATGTGAGTTATGTGTGGAAACTTGAGAGCCTATAATGTTTTATACAGTCGTGCATCTTATCATTGTGTATCTCACAGAGCTAAGTGAACAAGATGTAAAGTGTTACCATCTTTAGGACTTAGAAACTCAAAGGCATTTAATGCCTTGAAAAAAAATACCGTAATTTGCCACAATTTGTACTGTCAGTCATTTTGCATGAATTATTTCTATTCAAGTAACAGATGAGTCATTTCAGTGGTATTGTCGAAGTTAAGATGGATAATTTCCAAGAGGGAGTTAAAAGCTAAACTTTTCTTTTACATTGCTCTATGTATCCGTTACAAAAGCTAAATGATCCATTAATCATGCAATCAGCCATCACAAAACACCGTAAGACAGTCACGCTAAGGGAGTACCACTTTGACTCCGAAAAAGGTCACAAATCGTCAAGACGGGGGCGCCGCTTGTTCACATCACTGAGCAGTGAGCAGAGTGGGGTTGAACGACCGAATGTGGTGTCCGTCAAAATAGCTTAGTGATGGTAGAGCGGGCCTGGGAAGGCCTTCCTTACTGGTGTCAGCCCGTGACAGGTGACAAAACAGCTGCGGAAGAGACACACCGAGGGACCACATGAGTCTGAACAGGTGCATGCTAGTGTGTCCGAGAAGAAGGTGAAGTGTTCAAAAAGACTTGGATTCAATACAGAAATATCAGACGATAACGTTTTTTTTTTGTCTTTTCGATATGCACACTAATAATACTAATAATAATTGATAATACAACAATCTCACAGCATCGTCTTACATACTGAGCAGCTGGTTTAATGCCAGTAAGGTCAGATTCACCAGATTAAAGGGAGTCTGTATGTTTTGTGTCAGGTTAGAGCAGCCGATCATTCATGTGGAGAGCAGGTGTGAGATCGGATCTTTCTGGGACAACGGGACGTACCGAGGAGCCTTCTGGGGGTGTTGTGGTCCATATTCAACCAAACAGCAGATACACACTCTTTTCCTCTGAATCCTCTACGTTGTTATAGGGGTGTCGTGTTGTGTTGATTACTGCACAGTATGCTGAAAGAATGTCTGCACATTAAACTCAACGTGATAAGGAAGCCATTTTGTGGCAACAAATTGTGAGCATTTTGGTATATATACCTAAATCATGGCTGATATGAAGAAAATATGAAAAGATTCAACAACACTGTCACAATATATCATAGTCTAAGTTTTAAAGCCACAACTTTACAGAATGAGACACATTTTCAATATTTTTGGGAAAGAAATATCATTTACTTTGAGAGGATTGATACCACTCTCACAGCATCCAGTTAGCTTAGCTTAGCATAAAGACGGAGACAGCTAGCCTTGCTCTGTCCAAAGGGAACAAAGTCTGCTCATCGGCACATTTAATGCTCACTAGTTAACGGTCAAGTGTAGTTTGTTTAACCCGTACAAAACCGTCATGATGCTGTTTCACAGAGGGTTGTGAGCTCGCCGTTCCTCCTGTTTCCAGTCTTTGTGCTAAGCTAACTGGCTGCAGTAGTTATGGCATACTGCACATATATATTACAAGCTATCTGTATAATTAGTTTATGACAATTTTGGAATTGTATTTCGATATTATACTGTATGTCGTACATCTAGATGTATACAAGTGGGGATGTTACGGCCAAACGTGAACACATTATTAATAATAATTGTTGGAAGGTGGTGACTCAAGCGAGGGAAGCAAGCGATTATTGGTTCAAATCCCTCTGCCTTACATAAATAGATCAACAAGACCTCCAGTGCGTCATGTTTTCAGAATAATAAATCAGGAGAATGACATCCTTGTGGATAGATTGAAATATCCTGTTGTTATCTGCCTGCACAGTATTTGAAGATGTCGTGAAAAAAATCTCAATCCTGAATTCATCTGAACAACTTTAACCTTCATGTCCTAATCCAACAGCACATTGTATTGACAGAGCAAACGGCAGCTTAACCAGCAACTATCACCTGTCATGGAGTCAGAATACTATACGCAATAATCCCTGACATAACAAACACATCATTCTAAATACATACACATCCACACCCCCGCATGCTGTGCAGCATACAGTCGCCTATAATTGGGATGTTGTGTGATGGGGCGACTGCTGCTTGTCAACAGAGATTAGCTGCAGATGTATCTGTGTGTGTGTGTGTGTGTGTGTGTGTGTGTGTGTGTGTGTGTGTGTGTGTGTGTGTGTGTGTGTGTGTGTGTAAGCGTTGTTTCACCTGAGCACACGGAGTGAAAAACACCTGGATACAATGAGATACTGTAAGGACGCACGTGTGCATGCACTCACATAAATAGAAGTCTGTATATGCATAAACAAGTCATACAAAACACAGCTCTTTCTTCTGGGTCCAGATGTAAAATAATGCCTGCAAATATATGTGCATACACAAACACTATTGAATATATACGGCATATCAATCATGCAAGGTCAACGTGGAAGGGCAGATGTCACATACCGTGACTTTCGTGTATATTTCCTCTACAGCGACAGTCAGCTTTTAGAGGAAAATGCCCTTCAGAATCTAAAAGCAAGGCGTTATTTCTGTCACAAAAACCTGTGTGTGTCGCACAAGAACGGCGACTCTCGCTTTATCTTCACCAGCTATGACAGCGACCACAATCAGTCAGGTTCTGTCCACCTATTCTGAAAGCCAGAGCGAGGAAATGATCACATACAGCAGATAAATATTTGTTTCAGGCGAGCGAGCTGAAAATAAAACACCGTCAGTGCAGGTCCACCAGAGCAAACACGCTGAGCCAGGAAGAAGTCCCGAAGAAGCCAACCTCGGCCATGTTGTCATTTGCTGTTGTCAAAGTGGATAAGGAAAAGGGCACCTGCTGCTCTTTTAGAGAGACGGGCCCGGGAGCGTCCTGATTGGCTGAGCACGTACATGCAACTTTGCCACAAAACTGGCAATGTGTTTTTATGAAACATTGTCAGCAAGGTGTCTGTAATTGGTTTATCGGTTATGTTAAATTAATGTCTATCTCTCTTGATGAGTGCCAATCTGCAACTGCTGTTCCTCTTTGCAAACATCTTTTGGCACACTGTCAGCACTGGGCCTCATGCCTCATTACAATTGTTTTGTAGTTGTTAATGGCGTAAGAGTTGCTTGCATTGTATTCATTTGGACAGACTATTAAAACTCTGGTGGCTCTTGCTTCTTTCCCCATTTACAGTTAAAATTGCCAGTCGAGTTAATGTGACTCACCTGAGCAGCTGCATTTGTAATTGTGATTTAGTAAAAAAAAAAGAAGAAAAAAAAGTCCCTCTATGCGAAGTGTTTATATTATTTTGTCTCCGACCTCCCATGTGTACGGTTCTTTGCATGCGATCTGTCGCGTGCACACCTCTACGGTCACACACACACAAACACACCCAGCCCTTTGGCTACGATCACGTTCGGTGTGAAGCATGTGCAGAACCTGTGGGCGAGTGGACATGAGGCAAAAGCCTTGTCTGCTGGTGGCTTTCACCGTGACTGACATTTCAAGGAAGAGAGAGAGAGACACACACAACCACACACACACACACACACACACACACACACACACACACACACACACATGGAGAAAGCAAGGGGTACCAGACCACCTGATTTATGATGCTCATACTTTAAGCAGACCAATGAGAAGCAAACTATCCTTGGGCTTTACTCAAAAGATGCATTCTCATAATATCAATGAAGTTAAAGACAAACTGAAAACTCTTATATCAGAAATGCCGAAGATGCAGATGTGTTATCTTATCTGTTTTCTCATTTTTGCTTTTCTCTCTTGCAGTTAATGCCTCTCTCTCTCTCTCTCTCTCTCTCTCTCTCTCTCTCTCTCTCTCTCTCTCTCTCTCTCCCTGTCTCTCTCTTTTTTTGTCTTGCCTGTGTCTTACTGTACTCTCACTGCTGGTGTTTGTCCCTCCACCCGTCACATTTCCTCTTTCTTTGTTCACCATCACAGAATATCGACGGTCACAGCTACCGAACCTCTTCTCTGCTCTCGCTCGCTGCCTCCCTCTGTCTGTCTCTCTCTCTCTCTTTCCCTCTGGCCTTCACAGGAGGCTCTCAAGGCGCAGTATGTGGCTGCCCTCACCAGACAGTTGTCGAGCATAAACCGATCGTTTCACCTAACTGAATAACACCAGCATTCACTGCAGACCCACTCCCATCCCGCTCGCTGTCCCCCTCTCTCTCTGTTCTCCTTCCAGCCCATTTTCATCCCTTCCATCTTGTCTTCCCTTTCTCTCCGTCTGCCACAACGTCTCTCTAGATCTTTACACCTTTTCACTTCTCTTTTTTAGTTTTTTCTCGTATGTGTATCCCCTGGTCATCTCCTTGTTGTCCCATCTCTCTGACTCGTTATCTCTTCTGCTTTTAATTTTCTAGACACACACTCACCCTTTCTCTCTATTTGTGCCACTCCCTGTTACTTTCAGGTCATTGTGAACTGCTGCTACAAAGGAACTATAAATGCCCTCCGTCTGCCCCCTATGGTGATCCACAATACTGGATCTCACACGGACCTCACCTTCGTTTATGTGAGTGTGAGTTTATGCGTGACTGTGTTTGTTTGGGTAAAGTGTATGCGAGCGTCTCTGGAATTACTAAACTGCAAGAGCGCCTTGACCCTCGTCTATACAGTAAAGGACATGTCCAGTTGCTCCTCCTCATTTTTATTCTGAGGATCTTTGCATTTCTCCCTCCAGTGTTTGCTCGTTTAACAACAGCAGAGAATGTGTTAACTTCCTGTTTGCGGTAGCCAAAGATCCCAACCATACAAGAGCTGGCAAGACAGACTCAAGGACACAGGCTACCGAACACCATGTGAGAGTCAGTGTGTATGACACTCACAGTCCCAGAATAAGACATTTGATCATCACTGGGGTCACTGATACCAATAACAATGTTTCTTATAGAAGATTACAACTATTTTCATATACATATTTAATGATTGGATTGGATTTTGGACAGAAATGCTCTATATATGTACCTCTCAGCATAAGACATGAGGAGCCTGAGGTTAGACGCATCTGCCTGACGCTGAGGGCAGAGAAGGGCAGGAAGGAGGAGGTTATGAATGATCAGGCTTATTGCTGCCTTGTTCGAAGGATCCGAGTTCCCTTAAAACAACAGCCAGCTGTTTGTCATTATGCAGCCACAGGGCATTTCATTATTGTAAGGCCTTGAGTGACCTCAGCATTTGCAGGAATTCGGCCATTACCATCATGGACAGTAAGATTAATTTTGGGACGGCAGGTTGGAGGTCTATTTCTCGTCAACTGGAAGTAAAAAAAGAGGCAATGTGGGTGTCTGTGAATGCAATCTAATTATATTATGTTGTAGAGTTTAAGATGGCAGTTTTATGCAGAGTCACTTACAATGGGTGCAGCAGGAGAGTGCGCTTACATTTCTAGAAGAATTACAAGCAACCACTGGGAGGGAGTCAAAATCAGTCAGACGATAAATATACAATAACAAATGTCCCTTTACCCTGACATTATTGTGCTTGACTGAAAAAAGGAATTATATGAAAGCATCATCCAGCACTTGGATCTACGACGTCTACGTTTTGTTTTTTATTCTATTCAATATGCTTTATTGGCATTCTACATTAGCTGCAAGGAGAGGAGAGGAGAGGAGAGAGGGGGCGGTCATTCCAGTGAGATCATGGTCTGTCTGATCCGATGTTTGCACCACTGCCATATAGGCACATTTTCATTGAAAGTTTCAAAAAAGGTCAGCAGTGAGGTCTCATGTTGCATCTTGTTCATGCTGATTCTTGGCTGCATCAGGTTATGTAATGAATTGAGAATTGAGACAAAACATAGAAGGCCATGTGACAGAATACTATTCCGCACCACATAGGCAGCATCGAGGATTTGAGAGCAAAACATATTTAAACCGGATAATAAAAAGTGTTGTTATGAAGGAAGCAAGATAATTCAATTAATCATAATCTTGATTACAGTACATTCCATGTAATAATGAACATGTTCCAGGTAAATGTCCCAGAAATACAGAAACACTGGTCTGATTGTAGTCACGCAGTGAAAATGCTTTGATTCTAAACATAAACTGAAATTCAGTCTTAGCATTCACATTTTAAGTCTCGTGCTTAAAAGCTGCACTTGTTTTTAAAGAACATTTGCTTTTTGCAGAAATAAAAAAGAAAGAAAGAACAAGATCACTTGTCGGATCATGAGGCTACAGGTTTAATAAACAAGCAACACCTCCGCCTCTCTGCGCGCTCCGCCAGCTTTTCCTTTGAGAGACTTGAAGTGAAAATAGGCCAAACTTACCTTGACTGACATTAAAAAAGGTGTGTCCAGGATTCACTGAACAAAACAGCGGCGGTCTCGCCTTCTCTGAGACACCTGGCCGGTGTGAAGCATGGAAGATCAGTATCCACTGGCCATTTATGGAACCGGTGCGAACGCAGGCATGCCGGCGAGAAACAGCGAGGAGGAGGTCGTCGCGATGCTGCGGCGCAGAGCCCGGGTCCCCGGTGGAGAATTGGGGTTGTGCGTTGCAGCCTTGGCGACTCTCTGTGGTGCGCACTGGTCTCCACTGGACTCACATTTCCAAGAAAGCCAAGAAGAAAATGAAGACGATCATTCTCAGTGTTTTTCACCCGCCAAGTTTATTTAGAGGCTCCTATAAAGCGACCATGTCGAGCCAGAAGATGTCAAAGAAAATCAATACGTTGAGTTCCACTTTAGGCTGTATGTGCTCAGGAATTTGGGAACACTTTTTTTTAACCACGGTCACGTTGACTGAGCACGGTGCAAAAAAAAAAAAAAATCCCACTAAGCTGGAGACAAATATCTGTCCGATCTAGCATGTTCTAACAGCGAATCTTCTCTTTTTTTCCATTTCCAAATTGGCACGAAGAACATTCCACTTCTTCTCAGACCATTCCGACACCAACCTCAGAGCTCAACTCGTTATTCCCAGACGCTGTATCCAAAAGGCGTGCCTGTTTTCAACCTCAATTGCAACAGTTAATCACCTGCAGACTCACACACACACAACATGTTCTACGAGTGTACAGGCTGCACTTCACCGCGCGCCCGGTCCTCCTCCCGGTGGAGTGCGCGATGGATGGGCGCCTCTGTCAAGCCTCTTCATGCAGCCAGCATATCCCACGAAGGCTCAGTGAAGGATGGCTTCTGACAAATGCATGCGTGGGAGCAAAAAACTCATGTTTAAAAACGTCCTCCACTTAAAAAGATTAGATGCTCAGAAAAAAGTTGATCTTTTCCAATTATTCCAACGCTCCATGGAGGGTTTGTTCATTTAATATCCGGCGCGTCAAAACCTGGGCTTGTGGTTGAATTCTCAGGGAAGAGTTCTGAGGTGTGTGTGTGTGTGTGAGAGAGAGAGAGAGAGAGAGAGAGAGAGAGAGAGAGAGAGAGAGAGAGAGAGAGAGAGAGAGAGAGAAAGATTTGGGAAACGGGCAACAATAAGCTCCTGAATGAACAGTAACACACTGCTGATTTGGGGGCATGCTCCTCATTATGCAGCGAACACTGATTTATTTAGTCCCATCTGGACAGTGCTTGGGTTACAGCAGTAACTCACTCCCTAAATTGAATTGAATTGAGTGTTACACTACAGAGAGGGAGAGGAAGAGGAAGAGGAAGAGGAGCTGCTTCTCTCCGCGCTGAATGTGTTTGTGGCGTGCGGGAATGGCAGTCTGAGGGGAAATGGTGTATGGCGGGTTTAATATTTGATGAGGCGTGCTTATTATACCCTCATAATCAGTTTACACCAGCATTGTGATTTGGAGACACAGGGCAAACGTGGACCATAAGTACGCGCGCACAAATAGCCCAGACACGCACGCGGCGGTGGATGATGTGCCTGAACGTCTCATGTCCTCATGAGATCGGACAAGCGAACGCACCGTCGCAGCGTGGAAGCGAAAGACTCACGACAACTTCCATCCACACACCACGGGGCGCGTGCGCCGGACCAAGTGCACTGCGGACCATATTGGCAAATTGGGTGGCTACGAGGTATTGGCATATGATGAGCTGATGAGCCTTGGCATATGATAAGAGAGCGTGTCCATTGGAGAAAGTCGAGTCAAGTCTTGGTGAGAGAGAGAGAGAGAGAGAGAGAGAGAGAGAGAGAGAGAGAGAGAGAGAGAGAGAGAGACGCTTAAGTATATCTTATGTGTTGAGAAGTGGGCATGACACATACACACACACACACACACACACACACACACACACACACACACACACACACACACACACACACAGTACAATGTGTATTCGGTGCCGTACTTTGTATTCGTTCAGCACCATGGTCGGCTAATGAGCTGTCCAGCGTGCTGAAGACTCTGTTTTTCATGACTCACATTATTGGGTATCGGCCATCACTCGCTCCATCAATCAGCCTAAACCTCCTCCAGAGGGGTCAGAGCACTTGGTCAACTTTCTGACAAACTTGAGATATACTTCCAAGCTTATACCATCTTTAACCGTGTCCATCTTTATTGTTAAAAAAAAAAAGTCCTGAGTAATCCTCACTAATGAGCATTACAATATCATGTCTGCAACCTCATGACTTTATGGGAGGGTCACATCTTATGTTTCATGTCACCCATCAAATCGGGCAAATACAATAATGTGCAATTAAAAGGGGCTGCAGCAGCGAATTGTCAGTGTTTACAGGATGTCTTAAAGAGACAGTTCAGCCCAAAATCAGTGGTGCTGTTCATCGACCGATAGATTGTTTTGGGGCGAATTGTCTAGTTTTGGAGATATCGTCTGGAGAGATGTCAGCCTTCTCTTGAATACAAATGGACTTTATGTTACTTGATTGTGGTGCTCAGAGCAAACCAGAAAAGAAAAAGAAAAACTCTTGAAAAATCATGAATTAATGGAGATAATCCACAGACCGTGTTGTGAGCAGTTTCATGTAAGAACGATTAGCTCCTCCATGACTCCCGACCAGTGGTTGCTTGTAATCATGACATCTCTACGGCCAATATCTTAAAAACTAGGCAACTCACACAAAACATCTATACCTACATTTATAATAGCACTACAGGTAAGATTGCCTTTGGGGTGAACTGTCCCTTTAAGTGTTCAGTGCTCAAAATGTGTTGTATTGTTTTTCACTCATTGGAAATAACGCTGAACCACGCAGTACAAAGAGGGCGGCTGCAGAGATTTCAGATCAATTAAACATGACTACATTCCTTCACATGCCAGGTCAGTCACACTCAAAGCAGCGAGCTTTGAAGCTGAAGCTCACGGGTTAGTTTTAGACTCTCCCTGCATGTATTGACAGCAAAATACGTATTATGGCACTTTTATACCCCGCACACACAAAAAAGGCTGCAGGCATGAAAATTGTATGTTTTGCCATTGTGTGGTTATGACTAATTCAAGACGCCATGTGCAAAAATACCCCCCACTTGCCAGCTTGAGGTAAAGTGCGTTATTCATAAGTTGTGAATAATTGAGGTTCCGGGAGCACAGTTGGAACTGTGGGTGGATATTTGCTGAGTGTGGACTTTTGTTTGGGTTGGTAGGAAACACAATGCTTGGGTCAGGCAATTAGCATGCAGAACAAAAAATAACAACGCTAGGTACCTTTTGTGTTTTAATGACCAAGACGCTTCCAAACTAGTCTTTTTAAATCTGGTTTGGATATTATTAACACTGGATAAGTCCCCGACTTGGTGGTACTGCTGCTAAAATGTTTGGGTACGAGACACTTTGGCATTGCTGCGCTCATTAAATTGCATTAGGTACCAAACAGTGTGGCAACGTCTGAAAACAATGTGCCAGTGAAAATGTCAACACCATGTTGTATTGCATGACATCATGGCCCACCATGTCATATCATATCAAGCTACTTGCATCACCACAAAGCCAAGCAATAAGACCGACAATATGGAGAGGGAAGTAACACAACATGGTTCTCTTATTAGTAAAAGAAAATAGAATAGTACGTGATGTTTAGTACAAACTGCTGAAGTGAACGTCAGATGCTTTTAACATTCATAGCAGTAGTGAAGATCATGCTGTTTCTATATCTACATATAATGTTTATAAGACAAATATGGCACCCAGTTGTGCAGAGGATTGATGCCAAAGAAAAGCAATACTCAGCAAAATACTCCAACTACTGTCTGTACTGAGAGACAGTACAGACGTTTTCTGACGTTGTTTTTGGCATTTAAATGCCCATTGCATTATGATTATAACTGCAATCTTTACCAGTGATCATGTATGCTTAGCTTTAATGTAAAGTGATTTAGACTCACTTAAACCCCTCCTGGGCTTATGGCCCATTGACTTTGAATCCCAAACTCCAGACTTCAGCAGTACTAATACAGCGCAGGTGGTTTGCTTAGAGGTAAAATGTGTTTTTAGAGTCTGACAGACAGTTTGAATGACCACGTTGATAAAGTGGGTTTCTCCAGAGATGCCAGTTGTACACAGCCTCAGGGGCTGCTGGGAAGAGATTGGCTACATCCCAAAGTGCGTGCGTGTGTGTGTGTGTTTGTGTTCGTTAGTGGCCGTGTCTATGTGTGAAACTATGTGTTCTCCCTCTCTGGGGAGAGATAAGGGGGAGTCCTGGAGGAACCTGAAGCTTGGAGGGATGTGGAGGAAAGTGATTAGTGCCACAGGCTCCAACCACACACTCACCATCTATGTGACCATGCAGGTATTCACCACAGACTGTACACAGGAAGTGGTCGTATCGGCACCATGACGTCACCCATTGGTTTGGGGACTGTTGTTTTGAGGCCTCGACTTTGGCATGATGACTATCTTGGTTCTTCTTCTTTCGTAGTGTTTAGTTGTTAGCATGTAAACTGCATCTATCGCTATGTAATCTCGTGTGACATGACATGTGTCTTTCATGTCTAATGTAAAACACTCGCCCGTGTTTGCCTCTCTCTCTCTCTGCACACACACACACACACACACACACAGACATCTGAACCGCCCCTCCATGTTCTTATGAAACATTCAGAGTCCCAGTTGACTGGACAAGTGTTCACCCTTTAGTGGATAAGCCCTTGAATGTCTGTGTGTTTCACATCAGTCATGTCTAGGCCACGCTGAGGCTCATGTTACTCTTTCAATGTCACTTGAGAAAATTACTGCCAGAGAGGAACGAAGGGTAAAGGAGAGAGAGAGAGAGAGAGAGAGAGAGAGAGAGAGAGGGAAAGAGGGAAAAGAGGGGTTGACGACAGGAAAAGTACAGAATTAAGAGGAAAGGAGTAAAGAAGAGAGAGTACAAAAGGTGAGATAAGCAAGTTTAGAAAAAAGGAAAAGGGAAAGACGACTGTTTGATTGTTTGTTTAGCTGTATGCTGTTAGTTTTGTGCTTTAACAGCAAGCGTTTCTGTTTATAGAAACAAACACGATATTTAATTGCATCATTTTAATTGCTTCCTATCAAGCTCCAGCTGAATCCTAATAACTTGAGTGTTTAGGTTTGTTTCATTAATATTTCATTACATTATGTAGATGTATATTGTTATATTGTTTATTGAACAGCCTTTTGCATTAACATGCCTGTTAACATTGTTTATTACACTTTAACATACTGTCTTTTACTAGAAATCCCTTATGTCCTGATATTTTATATTTGAGGCGTCTGCGTTCACAAAAACACACATAGAAATGCTCTCTAATCTCTTGCTGTCCTCGGCCAAAATCATCACTTGTGGAAAAATCCATGTACCTGACGTTAAGGCAGCAGCTAAAGAACTTAAACCAATTTAACTTGATTTCCAGTCAATTTTCAGTGTCTCCCTTCCCCTCACGGACCAACATGTACACACACTCACACAACCGCACACATGAAAACCGTGCACACATATCTTCTACTGAAGTCTCATTTCACAGTCTGCTCTTTACCTACCCAGAACCCCCCTGGAGGGATTTAGTAAATAGAAAGCTAGTTTGTACTTTCCATTAGAGCCTAATTCTATTACGCAGTTGGCTGTTATCGATCCGAACATTCAGAGAGACATGCAAGAAAAGTAGCAAGTGGAGCACAGCGG
Organism: Taurulus bubalis; assembly: GCF_910589615.1. Lineage (NCBI taxonomy): Eukaryota > Metazoa > Chordata > Actinopteri > Perciformes > Cottidae > Taurulus > Taurulus bubalis. The sequence continues at coordinate 16,047,509 of NC_136605.1, forward strand.
AGGCCACTGTGGTTTGAGGATGGAGGCGGGAAAAGGTGGGAGTGTGGGGGGTGCGTTCGGCTGAGGCATGAAAAAAAGAAAGAAATAGAAGGGATGAGAACGAGGGGGAAAAGATACAAGAAAAGAAGGAGCGAGATTTATCTGCCAGCACCTGTAAAACACGATCTAGTGCCCTGATAGCCAAGGCACAAACACACACAATATCATTTTATCCTGTATATTTCTAAGCATTACTGTGTGTGTGCGTGTTCTGATGCCCCAATATTATGCATAAGTGTGGTTGAGCTCCGCGACACACTGATTCAAATTGACGGTATGCATATCACTTGAACAGTGCAGGGCCCTGACCATGCCCAACACACATGAACAAGCACACGCACAGGCGCGCACGTGTACGCACACACATTGGAAGGAGACAGGAAGGAGACCACAGCCAGGCAAGATATGAGAACCCCTATCTGAACGAGTAGCCGGGGGCTGGGGGGGGGGGTGCTATACGGGGAAGAGAGTGGATTTGTTTGTGTGTGACGTTTAACCCGGGCAGTTCTTGACCATGTGGTCACACCTGACTCACACTTCCTGAGGGGTCGAGTGCATGTAAACCTGAGAAAGAGGGGAGAGATTATGGGGCACATTTCTCCAGAGATGGCGGTAGATGGAGGGTGAGGGAGAGAAAGGAGGTGAGGATAGCGAGTCAACAGAGCGGATAAAGGAAGAGATGAGTTCGGGGGGGGGGCGTACATTCGGGAAAATACAAAAATACGACAGTCATCTTCACTACCTGGACTTAACACACAATTATCAAATAGCTGTGTAGACCTATTCTGTTGGACATAACACACAAAGACAGGTCCTGACCAAATATAGACTCAGTGACCACAAACTATTGAAAGTTTAAATTAAAATAGTACATGCCAACCCAGAGAGAGAATTGAACCGGTATAGAACTTTTCCCCCGGGGACCCACTTTTTTAAAATGGCAAACCACAGTGACCCAATTCACAATAGGCCTTATCTATAAATCATGAGAAGAGCAAATTTGTGCATATAAGAATTTTTCATTCGACTATTTTTACTGCCATTGCACATTATCTTCAATAAGTAAACCTGTCATAGTGAAGAGACATTTGTATATCACAACTTAGTGTTATGCCTGTGTTGTTAAAAACATATCCACGTTTAATACTAAATGAGAACAAAAATCAGTTTAACAAACAGAAAGTAGTCGGTAACACTTTTTTAGAACAATACGGACATTCCGTCTCCCTGATGTGACTCAAAGGTGTTCTGCAGTATGAATATTAAGGGCGATGGAAGACATTCTGCGTCCATAATAAAATCTCATATGACCCTCCTGTCAGTCCTGACCCATCTGTTGGAATGACTGATCTAGAGCAGTGGTTCTCAAATGGGGTACTAGTACCCTGGGCGTACTTGAAGGCACCCCCGGGGGTACTTGGGTACTTGAGATTTTTAAAATATATATTTAAAATTAGCATAAATTCAAAAATCCTTTAAAAATATATATATTTTATATAAAGAAGTGCACGTTCTTAAACTGAATTGTACATATTCTATATTAAATCAGACACTGATTGCACAGCGCTTTGTATTACATCGTTTTTTCCACCCAAAATGCTTTGCGCTGGTTAGGGGGTACTTGATACAAATCTTCTCACAGCTTGCTTCACAGGAACACCGGAGTCTGTCACGCGCTCGGCGAGCGTGCATGCACCTAAATACCCACCGGCTACGGTGAATGTATACTACAAGAGGATGGAAGCGACTTAATCGAAGGAAAGCAACTGGGAGACAATAAGAAGCGCATCTTTATGCGAGCCAACGCTGGACTAAACAGACGGGCGAGAGGACGTCAAAGAACGCTCAGTTTGAAAGTCGGCCGTGTTTACAGTCGATGGTGAGGACACCAACAAGGGGGCTGTCTGGATTAACACCACCGACGATGAAGCTTATGGTTTCCTTTGCTTAATTTACCCCTGATGCACACCCACAATCACAATGTGTTTCTTGTCAGCTCTGTCACTGTAGTTTTGTCATTTAGAACAATGTTTCATTTGACAGCTCTGTTCTCACGACGTCTGAAGACAAACAAAAAGCGTATGGAGGCAAATTCTTTTATTCCTGAACTGTTAGAATGAGGATAACTTGTTTTCCCTGGATGAGGAGTGTGTTGTTGCTTTTGAAATATGAATCATCGAAACTCCCACTATTTAGCCCACAGTTTACTTGATGTTAAGGGGACATCAAAACTCCCAGAATATTTGGTGACCGTGGGTACCAACGTTAAAAAAGCACTGATGAATGTAGCTCTCATCATCATAAACCGTTTTATGTTGGACACTATAATAGATGTGTAGTTTAATTCACTGCTATCAGGAGGCGGTCAGAAATATAGCATTGAGACTCTGCGGTCTAAGTTTATGGGGCCATTAAATGCAAGTTCTGTTTGAGGGTGAACTTGGCATTTAAATTATGATGGTGCGTCCCGAATATGACTCATTGCGTTCTAGGAGGTAAATCTATGCTCCCATTGGATTGCACATGAATGTAGATAAATGTATTGTAATGGAGGTTTGACTTAGAAAACCATTATTTCTATTCTGCGCTCTCTGACCCGAATTCAATTTTAAATTTAAGGACTTAGTGGACACGTTTATCCAAAGTGACTTTGTAAAAGGAGTGAATGTGCCTCAGGCATAAACAGGGGACACTGGCAGATAAGTCGATGCGCCATGACAAACTGGTACATTTAAGAAAAGTTAATCATCGGAAGCGAAAGCTCAAATGCAAAATGCACTATCGCTGTGTTTACAGTATATACCTGCAGGGATTGTGCAGAGCAGCCAGGTCTAACACACCCTGAAGGTTGGAATTGAGCAAAACAAGACCAAACATTCACCTTCATCCTGCAATGTCAAAAGAGTTTAAAATAATAGAACTTTCGGATACATTAGGTCTTCACATATTCTCTGTTTAGCCTGCCGCATCAAACCAGCGGTCCGGATGTTTGTGTGCTTTATGGGTTTTCAATCACGGAAATTACACTGTTATTAGCGCCACTACAGCGATGAGCTTCCTTCCAGCCAAAGAGACAACGCAAGTAAACAAGGTGAGTGACTTTTACACAGCGTGTGTGTGAGGTGCATTACAAATCTGGTTTAGAGGCAATTACCTCTGCATCATAGTGGCAATCGCCCTCGCTGTCTCAGTCACACATAAAACTTTTCACAGATTACATTCAGCGATGATGTAAACGCAGCCCCCAATTGAAAATAAAATAATACTTCATGTGTCTCACCTGTTTCACTCACACAGGTTTGATGATGACATTAGCCTTCAAATGTGACCCAGATATGTGCAGTTGAGCCAAGGACTGACACTTGATGTTTGAAAGGGCTTACTCAGTGTAAAAGGTCATCTGTGCTGCTGTGCATACACGCTGTGCACACACACCCACACCCCCTCACACACACACACACACACACACACACACACACACACACACACACACACACACACACACACACACGCACACACAGTAACTACCATAGGGCAGGTTAGTGACAGTGTACTCTCCAAGCTGTCAGTGCCGTTCTGCTGTCTGTCTGGGACAAAGTGTAAAGTTCCCTTGAGCTTCCACCTGTGCGTACTGACTATACGTTGCATTCTCCACAAACACGGAAGCAAACCAATTAAATGCAAACGTGCATTTATTTATTTTTATGTTCACATTTGGACAAAACCTAAATGAATGTAATTTAAAGTAAACTGCAACCGCTACTGGATTCCAGTTAAAGCCCTTTAATGTAATCGAATGGTGGATAAGTCTACAATAGAGCCCTCTCAGTCTGACAGATATTTGGAGATAGTACCACATTGTATGTGGTACTTCTTGTCTGAGAATGCAGCTTCGTGTCAGGGTCACAGCTCAGCTCAGGTTTGAGCAGCCGCAGTGCACTACCAGAGAATATCAATGTCAGTCATGCCATTTTGAATATCAAGTTGCAGGTGAAGAAGTACACCGAGCAGAACATTCTTCATCAGAAACTCATTGTAATAAGCAGAACATATTTCTGAGAACAAACCCCAAAAGAAACACGCCATAATGGTGCAGTGAACAGTAGATTTGAGAGAGCCCTGTGCTCATGTTCAAACCAACAGTGCATCCATTTTCTGGATACAGGACCTTTGCAGAAGGTGCATTCAGCTGATTGTCAGTTACATATAAACTAGTCGAACTAGACAATAAACTACGTGAAGAGGACGGCAGCTGCAATATTATTAAGCAACATGAATAAAATAAAATGCCACTTTAACAACCAAATAAAGTACCACCAAGAGACGTGATGCTATAAACTCCACACCTGCAGCACACAGACTCACGCTTTAACACAAAAAAGAGCAACACACAAAACGGCTGAGTTCAGTTAGCTACAATTATCAAAACGTCCGTTGATTTACTCGCCTGTCTGAACGGCTTCCTGTGACGAGTTTTGGGCAACCGGAAGTCCTCCTCTGTGTGCCCAAGATTAGATTTATCTGCTTCATTCTCAAAGCCCAGTAGAACCAGTCCACATGGTGTCTCTGTCCCAGTAGAACCAGTTCACACGGTGTCTCTGTCCCAGTAGAACCAGTCCAGACGGTGTCTCTGTCCTAGAAGAACCAGTTTGCACGGTGTCACTGCGCTCCTTGACATGTTCACACACCTGTCAGAAGCTAAAACATGAACAGGAGCACGTTAGCATTCTGTTAGCTAGCATGCACCATCATGGGTGTGTTTGATTCGTGCAAAGGCCTTCTGACTTTGTACCTGTCACACTCCCTACAGTGAGGCAGCGAGCACTAACACACTTCAGGAGAGTTCGATCCTCATTAATATCCTGGTATTTTTTTTACACCTGTCCTTTTATTCCACAAATCCTCACTTTTGTGGCATTGTTGTGCTTTTTTCTGTTCACTAACTGTAAGTCCTGGTCCCCCCCATTCACATTAAATGGAAGAATAAAAAGTGTAACGATCAAAGTCATACTAAAGTGCTATGCAAATAATTGGGACTCATTTATTCTGAATTCATCAAGTGCAGTCAACTCAATCCCTGAGTATAATGAAAGTTGCTCTGCGAAGATTGTACAAGCGTTCAGCTAATTTGACAATTTTTTTTTGATAATCCACAAAATGTCTGTTTGTTTTATACGGTTGTTTGCCACTCCCTTTACAACCTCTCCTTATTTAATGGTATGTTGCACATTCTAATCATCCACCACCATACTACTCATTCTGATGTTAATAAACCGACATCTCTGCAGACCATGTATCAGATCATGAGACTCTTATCATCCAGCCCTTTCCACCTCCACCCACACACAAGGAACTCACATTTAATTTACTCTATTAGTCTTTTGTTATTGTTGTTTTTACTGCTTGGCTTTCTGTTCGGGACTTGATTTTCAATTCTCTTTGGGGACAACTCATGCAAGCCCACCCACATTTCTGTCTTCTTCTGCACAGCTGTTGTGTTTTTCATCTTTGTTTTCATTTGGTGGTTTCTTTACACATATATAAACACCAATCTTTATCCAAACTCCCCATGGTCACACTTTCACTATGCTGTACCCAACAGGTTATGCATTCATCATGTTGCTGAGATAAAACCAAGCCTTCGGTGAGGCAGCCACGCAGAACATGAATCCAGGACCGCAGTCAGCTCAGGGCGGGCCCACGCACATCTCAATGTGTGGCTAATAGCTTCGGTGCAGAAATCTGGAGTCATGCTGGCGCTAAATATAGACAAAGGTTTTATGTAAGCTGAGGTGAATCATTCCATTCCAAAACATTTCAGCACATGTATTCACACACACGGAATAAGTGACATGGCGCAGGTAAAGGAAACACATGTGTTGAGCATCCGCAGTGCTCATCACATGGAATAGACTTAGAGAACTGACAGCACAGCATACCCTTGCTGTCTGCCGGCTGAAATCACACACATGTAGACATATGTGTGTGTACGTGTGTGTGTTTCTCCGGGGCCTATGAGCCAGTTGATTTGAATGTGTTAATCAAAGCCCTCATGTGATTGATTGGATGTGTGCGGAAGGGCTGGAGGGTTGTCCTTCACACAAGCATCACAGTGTCGAAACAAATAGCGCACACACACTTAATCACAGTAGGACGGAGCTCATGAGAGCATGTGAAACAGTGGAGCACAGCCCCCCCACCCCCCCCCCCCCCACCCCTCCCCTCCTCTTTTGACATTCACTGGTTCACACACACAACCTACTATTTGTTTTATTATCAGTATGAACACAGTGAACAAAGGAGTCAGGGGTAGAGGTGAGTATCGAGCCTTGCTCAAATGATCTGAGTGGATGCAGAACGAGCACAAACACACTGGTACGCTAACGCGGCCCTGGATATTGATCTCGTCTGCTGCAAAATAATGAAGAGAGGAAGTGTTAAAATGAGTTATTTCCAATTAAGAGTGCGAGAGGAGGGATGGGTGTACAGCTGAGGAATGACGGAATGAGAGAGACGAGTCGTCAGAAGAAGGGAGGAAGAGAAAAAAATAATCAGCAGCGGAAGATGGAGGAAAAGGAAATATGTTGGAGAAGGTACGAAGAATTGAGGGGAAGAGAACAAGGGGAGGGGGAGGGAGGGGTGCACGAGTGAGACAGAAAGAGATACAAGAAGGGTAGAATAAGAAAAGAGGAGAGGGACTGAACTGTGATCATCATGGCAACCAAATATCCTCCTCCTCGTCCTCCTTCTCCTCCTCCAGAGAGAGCACCTTTGACACTGACAGGTAGCTTCAGAGCACTGATTACCACACACACACACACACACACACACACACACACCACACACACACACACACACGCATGTATGTCTTGGAGAAACCTGCATGTCAGACTGACCCTGTGTATCAAAGCCACAGACACACTCAGGTGTCACTGCTGTTAATGGGTCCTAACAAACAGAAGAAAGGAAAGGTCATCCTGCGTGATTCCCTCAGCCTTTGTCTGGAAGGATCAGATCATGGGAACTGTTTTTTCACCTGCTCTTCTCAATCCATCTCTCCTAAAATCAGCCTCACACACATTGCCGTCTGTTACATCAGATTAGATTATGATAATACTTCCGAGTCTCTCAAACACGCACACACACGCGCGCGCACACATATAACACGTGTCTGTTTGAAATGCCTGCTATGCCTTGATCTGATTTCCATGTCCATCTCTGTGCCCTCCCATGCGTGTCGGACACACTGTGCTGGTCAGCCATGATAGACAGAACTGTCAGATTGTAGGATTTTTGTTTAATATCACTTCACTTTCTCCTTCTTCACAGTCTTGAGATGCACCATCGTCACAGGAAGTCATTCGGGGTCATTTAATGTTGTGTATCTATGTAAAAAGATTCAAAAATGAATTAAAAAGGTCAAATCCATATGGAATCATACATTCTAACACCAGCTGATGCTAGAAAAGATGGTCTGACAATTTCTGCATGCACAAAAAAATCATCTGTGAATTCCACTATAATATGAAATGATTTGTCACTTCAATAGTGTAACTTGAAACATTTTTCACAACATTTTCCAGTATATTGCATTAATATAGCAATGGTGCCATCTACTGGCTAACATGGCTAACTATGTTTTTTTTTAATATTTATTTTTATTTATTTGACTTTTGTGAGGTACCGGTACATAAAAAAACAACTCTTTTTTATTATTAGATTAGGCCTTGCTGAATTATTGAGGTTTTCCAGCCAAACTGTGATGAATTTGGGTTTATTGCTTGAGATGTTTTGATCACCGTGAACATCTGCCGGTCAAAGGAATTCAGAGCAGGGAAACCGTGAGACAAACAGCTCCAGTATAGAGTCTATACTGATGAAGGCTGCTGTTTGGATAGGAGGTGGGATGTGGTCTCAATCAATGCTGATACTAATTATGAATCTAAAACATGATATTCTTCATGTGAATGGTGAGTAATTGTTGTGCATCAGTTCATAGTCAGTTGATGCAAAGGTTTCACTACAGTGATCTTAAATGAGGGCACCAATGTCTGTGTTTCACAGAGTATTTTTGTTGGGCAAAGAAGGGGCTCGTTGAGAGATAATGTGCTTGTTTCACAAGTTTAAGGAGTCACACCAGTCCATGTTCATCAAGGCCATATTTTAATACATGTAGTAAAGGCAAGAATTACACTCAGTTATGAATCTGGAATGTCTGGGAGGGAAAACAATAAAGCATGCTGAATTTCAAAGCACCTTTAAAGAACAGTGGATCACATCTTAAGTAGAATTTCTTAACTAAACACGACCAAGTAACAGTCAGATAACATGGGTTATTTATGTTGAGCTTTGTCAAGTGTGCAGGAGGAACAGTTACAATGTTTACTGTGTGTGTTTCTTTGTGTACACGGGAGTATCACGACTTTGTACATGTCTGTCTTATCTGTCCACTATTGGTCTGCACATGTCAACAAGCTAAGTTCTTGCGTAATACATTGTATGATAAGCAACTAAGGCACGACTGAAACCACATGACACGTGAGACCTTAAAAGTTGGGGCTATACGACCTGATGCTAAACTAATTGAAAAAAAGAAAAACATGAATTCCAATCCAAAGTTCCAGGGAGGGTGGAGGTTTACTTGATCTCAAAGGCCGTGACGCGAACCTCTCCGTCGAAGCTGATGTAGGAATACTTCTCTAAACCCATGCGGTTGGGGAAGTGGATGATAGAGCCGTCCGATAAAGTCACCTGGAACTCTGCCGCGGTGAAAGTGATGACAATCTAGATGGTGGGACGTGAGCAAGAGACAGGGTGAGAAAGAGAAAGAACCATTTAATGATTTTTTTTAAAGATGCCAGAGCAAATACAGCTTTACTTGCCGTCATTGTGCAATCTACTTAATCACACACACACAGCTCTCACCTTGAACTGCTCTCCCTGGCGGAAAGGAAAGCCTCCCTCGCGGTACTCCTCGCACCAGCTGCCACCCTGGAAAGAGTTGCAGACCACGGCGTTCTCGTCTCCATGGGCGTTGAAACGAGGGTTGATGTGCATCGTGATGTCCTTCTCATTGGGGCCAATGTTCAGAGCAAAGCTGTGGCACAAAGAAACAAAAAAGGTGTAATACTTTTTTTTAAATGGCTGCTTATATTTAGAATATGAAAGAGGACACAGAGTGCACAAACTATTGGGACGACCTCAGCAGTTACGTGGGTGCTTTTTTTTTTCATCTGCTAACTATTATCTTCATCAAGCCCACATTGAGGGGAAGTTTATAGGTACTCTGATTGCAACCGATTACAGATTCCACCTCCAGCTCTGTTTGTGAGTACATACAGAAAAGACTGGCCCTCGTGCTGAGTTCAGAAAGTAGAAGAAGAAGAAGTAGAAGAAGGAAGAAGGAAGAAGGAAGAAAGAAGAAGAAGAAGAAGAAGAAGAAGAAGAAGAAGAAGTGTCGTTGGCCTCAGCCACTTCTGCCTCGACTACTTACTTTGTAGCATCAGGCATAGGGACTCCAACAAGGGTCAGGGTCTGCCCGACCTTGAAGGACATATTCTTTATGATCATACCCTGTGCAAAAAAAACAGGGTGAGGATACTCAGACATTACGTTATTGTGTGGAACTACTGGATTTCTATACATCCAATTATCATTGCAGCTGCAGGCAATAAGCAGCACCGGCAGAAGCTACAGCCAAGTCTCCAATCCTCACTTCGTCCTTAGAAAAAACACAACATGTGTTTTCAATTATACTCCCATCAGCCAACTTGTAAAAGATCCCAGCTCTTTCCTGTCCTACTGTTGCCATGGACTTTTTCCTCTATACACAGATGTTTGGCAGAGGCTAAAAATGTTGAAAAATGATAGGGGGCGACCGTTAAACTGAGTAATATTTTCCTACGTGCAATATGGAAAAAGGCTGAGCACAGCAGAAAACCTCAGCTCGGTTGCTGCTGTGCATGTGGCAGGGGAATACTGTGTGGAAATTACACTTGAGCAATCTATTATCTGGTGACGAAACACAGAGCACTACTGTTTAACATTTTGTCACTTTAACAAACTATGTATTTGGGGAACTGTTAACTGTCGCTAGGGCAACAGGTACAAATACAGCAGCCCTTTGTGGGTTTACATTTTTCATCAATATTAAAGAAGAAGTTTCTGAGAGATTGGATGAAATAATTCTGAGCAGAGCAGAAAGAGCCTGAAGCTCTTAGCGTTTCACAATCATGTATCTTCTGGTCCCAAACAGTGACAAATAACAGAAAATTATTTGAGCCCAATATAAAACCATTTTTAATTGTGATTTTTACTAGATAGAATCGCAATTCACCACCTGGACCTTAGCCAACAGGGGACAGTAAGAATGTTAACAACTTGTTTGACTCATACGCACTGCAGCTGTTGGAAGAAAAGTAATCCTTGCTAATCTAAACAGAGTTAAATACAGTGAACAAGAAACCAAACATTCCCACCAAAAGCAACTTTAAAGGCAGTTTATTTAGTTGATAAATTTCAGGGTCAGTCAGAATGATTAATGCGGTTCTGGCAGACAAACTTGCAAAGGAATTGGAAGCGGAGTGGCATTGTTTCCCAATGACTTTTAGGGATATTGTTAACCTGAACACCACTTTAAATAATCCGTGGTCTGGTGGATATATGTTGCTGCCGGTTTGTTGGTTCTGGCAGAACTTGAGAGAATATATCTGTAAAACCAAAAACTCTGATTGAATGATCAAGCATAGAATGAAATGAAAAGGAATATGGAGGGATAGAATGACATGGGTTCGACATTCTTTCCATGTTGGAGTCCAACTGTTAAGTGTGTGTGTGACACATGGCACTGGGGCTTGAGCTGTGTGGGGCTGAGCAGAAGCTGGCAGTCGGCCTGCATCCCTCCCATCACCGCTATCTAAAGGAATCTCAATGTGGCTCTGTATGAGAGATGCCAATTCCTTAAACTTCTCACTGACAGAATCTAACTACCAACTAGAAACACAACTAAGAATGTAAAAAAATCCATCCAGAAATAAAACCATTATGAATGATTTAACTTTAACTGTAATACAAATATGAAATAGACCTTTTCAGTGTAAGAGACACTCCCTGATAGAATCACATGAAGAAAAAAAGCTGCCTTTTTCACTCCAAGGGGTAAACTTGAGAATTACAGAGTGGCAGCATCTATTCTTGACTCTACACGATGACTTTATTTCATTATATCCTTTAATGGGATTTAAACCCGCTGCCCCCGCGTCGCAGTGCCCTTTCCAATCACGTTTATCCCTGTAACCAGAAAAATGCCAGAATGATACAGGGCCTTATTGTAATCTACTGAGTTCATGACTCCAAAGAGACCAGAATGCATTTCTGGCCGTGGTCAGCAGAGACAGAGATGATTGGACTGAAATGGACAAATGTTAGAAAGCGTTTCTATTCCAGTGTTATACACGTACTGCCATACACGTACACCGACCTAAAAAGCTGGCTTATTTTCAATGCATTAGCTGCTTACATTAGGTGACTAATGTGCATGCATGTGTGCTCTGCCGAGAATACTTTGACCATAAAAGGCAATCTAAGAAGCCCAGACCTCTTAAAAGAAAAAAGAAAAGAAAATGATGGTTCAGTTAAAGCAGAGTTCAGCTGGTTCAGATTTATTGACCTATGAGGTGAGCTCAGGCAGCTCTCAGGGCCACTTTTAAAATAGGAAATGACAGCGCTCGTCTATCTGAGACATAAGATGATCAGAACAGAGGAAAAGCAGTGCACATTAATAGTTTTAAAATGTTACTTACTTTACTCATCTTTGCTGATGTAGTCACTCAAGTCGGGTTGAGAAAAAGTGAGAGTTGCTGGGCCCTGAGTCACTGCACCCTCTCAGGATATATACAGTGTGGGCGGTTCCTTCAACCTGAGTGACATTTCAAGCAGCGAATACAATCAGCCCACCAGAGAACACCGACCAAGGACGTCAAAGTGTTGTTAAAGTCTGCAAATAACTATTGTAGTGCTTAACAAGTGATTGCAGACCTTGGTGAAGTGAGGGTAATTAGGGATTTGTTGACATCAGACTGTTACTTTGTAACCTGGTGGTGTGGAGTCTGACTGTGAGGGGGCAACGAGAGTGACAGACAAAAATAGAAATGTATGTGTTGCTAGGGAGACGACAAAATATTTGGCACAGCCAATAGCCTTAATGTGCACTGACTGTATATAGCTTACAGTAGGATCAAATGAAAGCATTTGAGAGCAGTATGTCTACTGCATAACTCAGCTTCAGTGTCGAGTGAAAGATTCCAAAGTGACACACACACACACACACGCACACACGCACACACACACACACACACACACACACACACACACACATATTATGTATGTGGTTGCAGTTGCAGTTGACCTGCTGATTACTGACTTCACTACATTATGCTCACTGACAAACAAGCTCACTCTCACCGTTACTCAGCAAACATCCACCGGATAGTACAGCTTAAAAGTCACTTTTTGCATTAGGAGTTCAATGAGGCACACACATGTTATTTTGTGTCTTGCCCCAAGACCAAGTCTTAAGACAGTCAGCAGATCTAATCACAAAGAGACCTTTCACATAAACAGAGGAAGACCACACACACACACACACACACACACACACACACACACACACAAACACACACACACACACACACACACACACACACACACACACACACACACACACACACACACACACACACATACACACACACACACACACACACTTGTATGACAATCATTGTCTTTATTGCGGTATATAGCAATATGCAGAGATGGGCAAAAATAAAAAAAAAAATATTTTGTTACAAAATGCCCCCCAAATACATGTATTAAAATAAAAGACAAAATACTGGTGCAGAAAAATGTAACATAATACAATGCATGTATTTTGTATTTAAAATATAGGAAATACTTTTTTCTGGATTTTCCATTTTCTCACAATTTGGTATAACAGAGCATTCAGGTTTGGGCTATATAATGTACAGAAAGCTCTGGTGAACCCCACGAAAGGAAGAACAGTCACAGACTGTCAGAATGTTTTTTTAACAAATGGATATCTACTGTGAACTATATTATCTGCCAGTAATTGATATGGCATTATGACATTCACATGAGACGCTCTCCTCCGGTACCGGTGAGCATCCAGGGACTGGATATTGAGATTGTGAAGTCTTACAATTGTGAATTGCGAGATTGTGAAGTCTTACAAGTACCTGGGTGTTCACTTGAACAATAAACTGGACTGGTCCGACCACGCACACGCACTTTATAAAAAGGGACAGAGCAGACTCTTTCTGCTGAGGAGACTGAGGAGGATGATGACGAAGCTCTCGTCCATGTTAAACCACGCCTCCCACCCCATGCAAGACACTCTGGCAGCGCTGCACAGCTCCTTCAGTCACCGGCTGATTCATCCCCAGTGTCTGAGGGAGAGGTACCGAAAGTCCTTTCTCCCCGCTGCGGTCAGGCTGCACAACACCATGAACCATGAACACTTATCACTTTTGGACACGTTATTCACTGTGGACACTTTAATTGTACTCAGATGGTGCAATATAAATACGTTTAAGTATTTTTTTAAAGTTTTTTTGTTTTGTTTTGTTTATATATATACTCTTATTCCATCTGTATATTTAATTGGAAATTGCATTCTTCTTACTGTTTTACTACTGTTTATTGTTATTTTATTTATATTACTTTTTTACTATGTGTCTCTATTGTATGCAAGGCTGCTGTAATCCCGCAATTTCCCCACTAAAGGGACTAATAAAGGACTATCTTATCTCATCTTATTTTACATTAAGAAGATACAGCATAACTTGGAATACAATGCAAGATTAGATGGTCAGACGTCTCTTAAAAGGTTATCATGAACATACAAGCTCCCAACTCCCTCTTCCTATAGCTAGCTATTCGACTGATAAGTTAACTTGCTAAACACTGGCTATTTACTAGCCTAGACAGCATGCTAGCGTCATTAGCATGTTAGCATTGATCATTAGCTTGACTAGCTACAATAGGCTATGTAGCCAGATCCACACTCAGATAAAAATATTTACCTTGACAGACACTCCATTAAACTTGAAGATCTGAAGACTGAACTCGTGAAGTGTTTTTTGATTCGTGGAGAAAGTATTTTGAGTATTTTAAATACAAAATGACTCCACTCTAAAGTATTTTGTTACAAATTACGTTCAATTTTTTATCGGCCCTATCAAATACAAATGACAAAATACTCAAAAGTAATTGAAATACGTACTTCAAATACAAGTAATATAAATACTGCCCATCTCTGGCAATATGTGTAGAAATACATAGCAATACTCTGTGAAAGTTTGCTTTATCCCCCCCTACACACTTGACGGCACACACACACACACACACACACACACACACACACACACACACACACACACACACACACACACACACACACACACACACACACACACAGCTTTCTCTTTTAGTTGTTATATATCGAGAGTTCCGATGGAAATGACTGGTGTCTGCTTTGACCTCAGGTGAAGTGGACAGTTGACCTGAGTGTATTTAAAAACACGAGTGTTCCCTGCCCTCTAGTGGTCATGGTGGGATATGCAACACCACATGAATTTGATGGCTGAAAAATCGCTGATATTTTGCAATTTTACCTTAAAACATCTCAATTAATAGGGTTTTCAGTCATGATTATCCAGTTCTCACACTTCACCAAGAGGAAGACTGCAGCAGACTTTCCTATAACCTTCAAACGTGCTGTTAAATTGGAAAAATAAAGGTCACACAATGTAGGCCGCAAAAAAATATCTAAGGAACAGAGACATCTGTTGTAGATACTCTGTTTAGAACAATAAGACATTTAAAATAGGGCTGAGCTGTATGTTTGAGAGGTGTCAGGGAGACGTTCAAGGAGTTTCCACACTTACTTAAATTAAATCATTTGGGGAATCAAATTTAATTAAATCTTGATAGAAAATACATTTATTTATAGTAATTAATTCATAAGTATGACATTGAAATAGGTCAAATGTACTTTCCTATTGTAGAAAAGTGTGAAACATGCATGTCATTGGATTATGGAATTAAGAAAACTATTTACTTTATATGAGAATGGTGCATGCTGTAACTTTTAGTTCACTATTAAAATAAATGGTACAGAGCAGAGCAGTACATGTTATATGAATTATCTTTACAGAAGTAATCAAATTATACTACGCGGCTAATCGGAGGCAAACACACACCGACAGGAGTCAAAGATGAACAAAGATGACTCCCTCCCTGATGCAACCCTGTGTAATCAATGCAATACCATTGTAATGTGTAATTTGAGCCTTGGACACAAACCTGATTGCCGTCACTCTCATACAGGATTGACCGGTCTTATTAGCTACTTAAAGTAAATTCAAATGTACTTAAGGGCAGTTTCCTGATGCTGTTTTCTTTCTCATAGCTTACAAGCATTGTTTGTGGTTATTTGTTTGTAATTTGGAAAAACATGAATTGTTTTAGTTGTCAACTTATTTCAAACTATTTAAAATGTGTATGGATTATGAAACTGACCAGTTTATCAGAACAAACTTCAACAAGGCCAAGGGAGTGATTATTTCACAGATAAAGATTTATTTCAGGAACGGTGGGAATACATATTTTAATGAATGCAAACTAAATACGCTGATACTTATTACCTTAAACCTCACGGCATCTATACATATTTTAATTGCAATCATTACATAAACACTAATACAGGAATATTACACTCTGATTGCACCATTGCACAAACCCTGCTGCTCAACGAGGGCGTGGTCCACCATGTAATTATATGAACAACCCCCTCACAGCTATTGGTCCGCTGCTAATATATTCACATTTACTTTAAAACTATTGGTGGACAGGAAGTAAAGAAGGCATGCACACACGCTGACTCACTCCTTCTTGATCAATATTGATAAGGTGTCAATTTACTTTCAACCGACCTGAACGTGAACTGACAGCACATACATAAGCGGCACGTTGCTGTAGATGTCAGCATAAGTGAGGTCTGACGTAACGCCGTCGGCTTTACCTGTCCGTAGCTAACAGACCGTGTATTTAACGTGACAGCTCGCGGTGGACTCTCCAGCGTGTGCGCGTGTTTTGCTGCCAGCCGTCATCATCACAACGGCGTTGACATTTATTACTGCAAGGCTGGCATAAAGATGGCATCAATAGCAGCGGCGTACGAGCCAGGCATAAGCCCGTGCTCCATAGCGCTGGCCGACGCTTTAATCCCCGCGAGTATATTTGCTCCGGACCGGGGAGGATACGGGGACGACGCCGAGGACGAGTGCTTCGAGGACGGGGACATGTTCAACGGCGAGCTCGAGGACCGCGGGGTCGACTTCACCAACAAGGTAAAGGCCCTGCCGAGCTAACGTCAGTAGCTGCTCCCGAGAATGAATGAATGAACGACAGCAAATATACGTGTTTCTTTCGCGGTCTATAGCGATGTAATTACCGAACATGCGTTGCACCATGCTGTAATGTAACCAATGACTAACATGTCACCAAAAAAAAACCCCGAGACACAGCTGTCTCTGCTCAGGGTGCTGCTATGGCTGACGTTAAAGGAGCTAATGTGGCTAACGTTCGCCCCAACTGCCGCTTCAACGGTCACGTTCTGGTTGCTTCTCTGTGTGAAACAAACGGAACCGTCTGCGGCAACAACGTTTATCCCGCTGAGCATATGGTGACGCTGCTGCTGTCTGAAAAGACCGGCAAGCGCAACATGGCAGACTTTTGTTGTCAAACAAACCATAATATTGACGTGACATGGTGTGTTAACGCAACACACGCGCACACACACGCACACACAGGCTGACGTAATACAAGGCAACGAGATAATGGTCAGCCTGCTCGACCCCGAGCAGCAATAATGTCTGTATGATCAATAAGAAAAATAAGACCTTCAGGCTGCATGTTTAACTGTTTAAAGTAGCTATTTAGTTAAGTATTCAGACCTGTCAAACGAGGAATAGTTTTACACTGATGTAAACCTGTGACAGCAAGTATCACATTACCCATTACAGCGGTATTACATGACACATTACAATGTATTACATGTTCCATTACAATGTATTACATGTTCCATTACAATGTATTACATGTGCCATTACAATGTATTACATGTTCCATTACAATGTATTACATTACAAAGTATTACATGAACTATCACAAGATCACATTAAACATTACAATGTATCACATTACACATTACAATGTATCACATTACACATTACAATGTATCACATTCGCATTACAGTGTATCACATTACAATGTATAACATTACACATTTCACAGGTTTGCATCAGGAAGGCAGTCCCTCGTTCACCTTTGGCTCCTGTCAATTGTATCAGTCGATGATGAGCTGTGGAGTAATACTTTGATCTTCTTCTGACACGATAATACTTGAACCATGATGTGCTTCATGTGCTTCAATTTACTTTAAAATGTTTACATTTTAGCAACACTTTCACAACAGGAAGGTACTTTTTTTTTCCCATTTATTAAGGTCATGCTGCCAAAACCAATTCAAATCTTTTGTTGAATTTGTAGCGTATTAAAGTGAAGATAGTGGTGACTGCAAGTAAAATAATTGAAACCAAACAGTTCAAATGAGAGTGGTCAGCCGTTCATGCTAGTGATACCGGACCTCTGGACAGAAGTTAATTTATAAAGAACTCGATCCTGTAATTTGTGTGTATGAAATATGAAGCTTGTAGTACACCACTGCAGCTTTGAGACTATGAAGCATTATTGATTCATTTAGAACTTTTTTTATTCTTCTTTTTACAGTTTTTCCAAAATTGAGGGTCATCCTAAATCCAAAATGTTCAGGACTTTCTGCTAAAAATCTCCTTAAGTTTAGGCAACAAACCTACTTGGTTTGATTTAGGAAAATATTATGATTTCGGTCAAACTTTTTCGGACAGAAATCCCCAAAGGGAAACTTCTCCCATGTGCCTCATCACTGCTGCTCTGCTCTCATACGGCGGTTACAGCTGGTAGGACTGTGTCATCGTGGAAGCATAGCGCCATTCCTCCGGTCACTGTTAGCGCTGTCAGCGCTGTTGCCATTGCTGGCACTGTTAGCGCTGTTAGCGTTTCAGCCATCGGCACATTGAGAACCATTTGAAAGGCGATGAATATGCTTTGAATTTTGCATGTAGCTCATTTAATCTTCGTAGGGCCACAGCTCTGGGTTCACATGTAACCTCAAGGTCTTTCATGGGAAGAGAGACAGCTGCGTTTGTGTGTGGAAAGCAGCTTTTGAACTTCCCATTCCCTCAAGGTTTAGCCTACTTTCTAGTGTGGCATAGATTTTGAACATGAGAGTTGTCTAAACTGAGGAAAAACTGCCCCCAAGCGTTGCTTACTTTGAAGTCCAGTCCCTGTGTCTCATGAAAGCAACCACATCTGGTGCTGTCACCAACTACTCTTTAACAGTTAACGACTGTCACTGATTGTAACTCGTTGAATACAGGATTTGCTAAACACATTTATTGTAGAACAACCACTACAACAATGGCCAATTTTCTCTCTGTTTCCTTTCCATATGCACAAACCCACTAGCTGGCACTTGTTAGCCCAAATGGAGAGCAGTATGACTCGTTACTTCGCCAGCTTCGGGACAGAATGGAAGAGGGATGTGGAGAGACCATCTACGTGGTCGGTATGGGCTCAGGTGAGAAAACACAGACACTTTTCTCCCTATTTATCAGTCGATCTGTGCCAAAGCACTTTACAAAACCACGTTAGTTTATTTATTTACCTCTGGTTTTTCCATCGCTCCGTCGTAGACGGCGGTGACTGGGGTCTGGATGAGGAGGATATGGAGGCCTCAGCAGCCACAGTGCGCTCCATGTGCGAGCAAGTGGACGCCGACCTCATTACTCTCCGAGAGCGTAATGAAGCCGCCGGTTTGGTTCGCGACTATCTGATACGACGACGTGTGGGTGAGCTGGACTTCCTGGAGGTCAGGTGAGTGGTCAGAGATTAGAATAAAAAGGCCTTATGGTTGTAATCAAGTAACACTCACAGTACCTACCTATTGCTATGGTGGTACTTCCTTTCTTTTTCACTACATTGGTCACCCCTTCTGTAATGAGACGTGCCAGAAAGTAATGCTTGATGATATTTGAATCCTCCTCTATCCCTTAGGGTTGCAGTCGTTGGTAACGTGGATGCTGGTAAGAGCACCCTGTTGGGAGTGTTAACGCACGGAGAGCTGGACAATGGGAGGGGCTTTGCCCGCCAAAAGCTCTTCAGACACAAACACGAGATGGAGAGTGGCAGGACCAGCAGTGTGGGCAACGATATCCTGGGGTTTGACCAGGAGGGACAGGTGAGGGCTCAGTGCCACACAATGAGGTTTATAAATGCATTGACATTCTGAGTAAAATATTGACCGTAAGGGTAGGAGAAGCAGGTTTATCTTTAGAAGAGATGAAGGAGCAAAGGTAACAGGAATGTAGATGATGGTATCTGGGGAAAAGAGAAGTGAATGTAAGGTGACCCAAGTGCACCAGCTAATTAATATATCATATAATAGCCCCGTTAATGCATCATAAGTTAGAGTTCAGGTACTCTTGCTCGGGAGCTTTTCGCAGCACTGGGTACTGCTTATTTAGCCTTTATAGTGCTTAATACAACAACCAGGAGAGCCATGGGAAACAAAGGCATGTTTTGTTTGAGTGTCATCGAATAGCACTCCTAGATTTAACCTTATTGTGAAGCAGCACGTGAGACTGAATGATGTGGATATAACTCCGCCCCCGTCTGTCTGGCCCTAGGTGGTAAACAAACCGGATAGTCATGGAGGAAGCCTGGACTGGACCAAAATCTGTGAGAAGTCCTCCAAGGTCATTACCTTCATCGACCTGGCTGGCCATGAGAAATATCTCAAGACCACTGTGTTCGGGATGACCGGACACCTGCCTGACTTCTGCATGCTCATGGTGAGATGGGGGGGTGTTGGGTGTACCGTGTCCACCATGTGCAACAAAGGTTTCCCTGTTTCTTTGAATAAGATATGAAGAAAGATTTTTCTTTCTTCCTACCTGCCTGGCCAGGTGGGCAGTAACGCAGGTATCGTAGGGATGACCAAAGAGCACCTGGGCCTGGCCTTAGCTCTGAATGTGCCTGTGTTTGTCGTGGTGACCAAGATAGACATGTGTCCAGCCAACATCCTGCAAGGTCAGTCCTGTGGAGTTATTACTCTGTATCAGTACATTTCACATTCACATTTGAAAACACAAAGCTACAATAGGAGGCGCCTCAATATGCTGTTATCTTTTCCTGTAATGTCTCTGATTTTGCCCCATTTGTTGTAATTTGTAATTGTATATGCAGTCTGACTTGCACTTGCTTACAAAACTGGACATTTAAAACGTTCAAACGTATGCTTATTATATGGCCATGTGCCATAACTGTTGTGGTTTTGCTTTGCTCATACCAGAGACATTGAAGCTGCTCCAGAGGTTACTGAAGTCCCCCGGCTGTAGAAAGATCCCTGTCCTGGTACAGAACAAGGACGACGTCATCGTCACAGCTTCAAACTTCAGTTCGGAGAGGTACCAAGTCTGTCCCAGCCATATTCAGAGTAAGCTGCGAAATGATCCTTTGTAACGTGTTTGTGTTTTACCCCCCTTCCCTCCAGGATGTGTCCCATCTTCCAGATCTCCAATGTGTCTGGAGAGAACATGGACCTGCTCAAGATGTTTCTCAACCTGCTCTCCTCCAGGACGTCCTACCGCGACGACCAGCCTGCTGAGTTTCAGATAGACGACACCTACTCTGTACCGGTACGGTCCAGAGACAAACTCTGAGCTCTAAATGCATTTTACTGTGTGCATTATATAAGTGAGGTATATCCTGCCACAAGTACAAACCTCACACATCAGCCACAGAATGCTATCTAGACAACCGGTTGTGTTCTGTTTATGTCTCAGGGAGTGGGAACAGTAGTATCAGGAACAACCTTACGGGGACTCATACGTCTGAATGACACAATGCTACTAGGGCCAGACCCCTTGGGCAGCTTCATCCCCATTGCTGTCAAATCCATCCACCGCAAGAGAATGCCTGTGAAGGAGGTCAGAGGGGGCCAGACTGCCTCGTTTGCCCTCAAAAAGGTAGGAAGTGGGAAACCGTCCACAGCAGCATCTAGTGGGGACGTTTGGGACTGCCTTTTTTGTTTCGTCATGATGAATTCATTACCTGGCCGCTCCAAGCATGTACAGTATTCATGTATTCGGGGAAGGTTGTGTATCACCAGCATTGGTCACTGTATGTTTATTGCCTTCAATTCTTCCTTCTTTCTTAACACGCTACCAAAGATGCTTTCATCTAATCTTGAGAAATGATCGTACAGTGTTAAAAAACATAACGTTTTTTCTTTGTTCCCCTGTCTGTGTCTTCTGTCATCTTCACCCCTCCCATCGGACAACTCTTTGTGTAGATCAAGCGTTCGTCCATAAGAAAAGGCATGGTGATGGTTTCCCCGAAGTTGTGCCCGCAGGCTACTTGGGAGTTTGAGGCTGAGATCCTGGTCCTGCATCACCCGACTACGATATCCCCCAGATACCAGGCCATGGGTGGGTAACAGTGACACAATGACGAGGCTTAATTTCCACCTTGATTCGCCGTAAAACACACTTCACTCAAACCGAATACCAAACACGACTTGGTTAGTTTTTCCACCGTTCCAACAATCAGCAACTCTGGTTTGGTCGAAATAAATGAAATGTGAAAGAATGACGGCTTTACGGGCGATTTTATCCCACGATTCTCTCTTGTTGGCGGCTTTCACTCCTTTTTAGATCATTTAATTAGAAAGATAGTGTGTGTGTGTGTGTGTGTGTGTGTGTGTGTGTGTGTGTGTGTGTGTGTGTGTGTGTGTGTGTGTGTGTGTGTGTGTGTGTGTGTGTGTGTGTGTGTGTGTGTGTGCAAGAAGGTCTCCAGCGCACCTCTGTTCCGTGTACAGAGGAAACCTTCATGCACAGCAAAGCTCACGCGTCTCTCTCTCTCTCTCTGGGTTGTCGTTAGCGACAGCATACCTGCTCACCATGACATTCATTATTGCTCTCAGCAACTCAGACTCTGGAGGATCTGCACCGACTATATCTTCCAGCCTCTCTCTGGCTAAATATCGGACTCTGCTAAAACTTGGAAAGTAACACAAGCAAAGAGAACAAGGACGTTTTTGAGCGGCACTGCGCCCCACAGCTACTAAAGCTGAGAGCAGCACTCTGTAGCTCCTCCTCATACCAAGTGAGTCACCGGGAAGCGGAAGAACAACAGATTTCTCAGCTAAGCCCGAGCCACGCCGAGGAGATCAGTAACAGCTGCAGGCGTTTTTCACACTATCGACTCAACTACGAAAGATAAAGTTGAAAATCAGCAAATGTTCCTTTTTAGCAATAAGTGCATGTGTGTATTTTGGTCATTGTTCCCCTTGCGGTGTGCATAGAGTAATTAATTTCCCCCCTTCACTCAGTCCACTGTGGCAGCATAAGGCAGACCGCCACCATCTTGTCTATGAACAGAGACTGCTTACGGACAGGGGACAAGGCTTCAGTCCACTTCCGCTTCATCAAAACCCCCGAGTACCTGCACTGCGACCAGAGGCTGGTGTTCAGGGAGGGACGCACCAAGGCCGTGGGCACCATCACTAAGGTAATAGCCTTCTGGCAGAACTAACTGTAGTTGTTCTAAGATATATATTTTCCCCCATTACAATGATTTGCCAGTGCCTAAAGCCCGAATTATTAAACTGAATAATTTTCAGGACATTATCTAAATTGCTGATGGACAATTTCCGCAGGGTAAGAGCAGAAGATAACAGGAAGGCTCCATTTCCAAGGATTATTCATTATATTTAACTAAGGAATTACATTTGCACAGACCACTATAACCATGTTATATACCCAAGATATTTTCACACTGCATTTAAGAGTAGAAAAAAAAATTTGTTTAAGAGCAAATTCTTTGAAGAAATGACAAATAATTGTCGTAAAGAATTTAAATCAAGGCCCTGTCTTTATAGTAATAACTAACCCTACTCCCTTGTGATAGTTATCTTACCCAGATAGGGGTTCAGGCTGAGAAATGTGGAATTTGTTGTTTTTAATGCTGTTTTAATGAACATTTAAAAAAAGAAAATCATGAGGAGCTGATTCTCTTCCCATCTGGCTCAGACTCAAATATTGACTCCATTCTTTTCAGCTGTTGCAATCTACCAATAATTTACCATCCAATTCTAAACCTCCACAAATCAAAATGCAGTCTACAAAGAAGGCCCCGCCGCGAAAAGAGGACGGCACCCCGGCAGCCGCTGATGAGGTAGCAGCAACGGCGCAGTCAGCGGGCCCGAACGCAACACAACCGGTGAGACACCCGTCGATAGAAAAGTTACTTTATGAAGTGCCATTTAGTGCGGCCGTGTTTTCTTGTTTCTTTTGATTTTCTTGTGTCCTAACATTCTTTTCTAACTTGTTAACTGCTCTGCCCTCCTCCCTTTTGTCTTGCAACATCTTATCCACCACTCGATACTTCCTGCTTTGTCTTCTTTCATCCTAAACTTTAACCGTCACGTCACTCCTTCACTCTCTCTTCCCCGTCCTTTGCTTGCGTGGCTGGCCTCCTAAGGGAGAGGGAGAGGAAGAGCCTCAGATAAAAGAGGGCAACAAAGAGAACAAGGTAAAATGGGTCAAGTCAAAGGAACAAGACAAGTGGAGGACCTGAAAGGGGAGAGGGGTTCATAGCTTGATACATTTGAACTGAATGTTTTCTTGTCTTGAAGGTGCCTTGTCAAGTGTTTTTGTTATCTCTCCCTCACAGCCAAAGTCTGGAGGAGGTGGGAGGAGGAGGGGCGGCCAGAGGCACAAAGGGAAAGGCCAGAACAGCAGCAACAACTCCACAGCGGCTCCCTCCTCAGGAATCGGAGGTTCCTAAACGTCCCTCTTGTCCCTCGTGAACCTCTCGCTCTGCCATCATCCCACCAAGTGTCTTCATTCCACAAACCCTGAAGGCTAGGGATGTTTGGAGCAAGACGCTCCTTAGTCGTATCACTCCTTGCCTTGTCACACCGGTACCTACATTTTATTTATGGATTTTTATTTTTTAAAAGGGAACACAAGGATGTACGTCCCAAACCAAAATACTTTAATGCATTTTAACGTCGGCTGCCTTTTACTCTTTTGAATGGTCTGGATAATGGAAAGCAGTGTGGTTTGAGGTTGGCTAAACCCAAAACAAGGATCCAGTACCAACACGAGCAGCTCTACGTGAAACTCCCCAATGCATTCCGTGTATTTGCAGCGAAAAACAATTAAATGTACTATTTATACTGCATATGTAAATTAGATGTTAGTTGTACAAAATGTATGCAAATAAGTGAATGTAGCAGAAGGCACATAGGGATTTTGAATTATAAATATATGGAAAATATAAGCTGGTTGCATTTTATAATTGTCAGTTATTTATTTGGCATACATACAGAATGTTCACTCATTTCTTTCAACCTGCTCTCGCTTGCACTCTTTAGATTCAGCAGTATCCATCATGCTTCCACCGTCAGTCAGCCACGTTACAAACCGTATACAGTTAGTGTTATTACAAACAAATACAGCACATTTTCACTCCAATGATTGCTCATGATTATAAGACATGCAGTACTTGCAGTGCTACTTGTAACTCTAGTACCCCGTGCGTTATGGCCTGTTGCTGTTAACATGTGACATTTTTAAAAACACACTGCCGCTAAAAAACTGACCATTAATAAACAGGCTTTACTGAACTTTAACTGTGATTCTCTTTTTTTTAGTGCATTTTTCTCAAATGACATCACAAATCTTAATGCTGTGTATTTGATTTAAGAGTGAAACAAATATTTTAACAGTAGAACAGCTGGGTTTTCAATACGTTTATAGTGTTCTTTTTCTACAATGTGCTGAAACTGAACAGGATTTCCATCCTGTTATAGATGGAAAGTGGCAACTATTGTCACTTAATAGACAGCAGAATATTATTGTACATTTGTGATAATCATTATGTGATTCACAATGGCTACGATCATGTAAAACCATGTAGATTGTGTTTCTGCACACGGGGAAGTTACAGTTAACAATGAAGACCAAAGACTTTCTCAATCGAAATAACAATTTCAAGCGCAACACCTGCAAGACCTCATTAGCTCGGCAGGAATGACAACAAATACAACAAATGTTTGCCATCAGCAAAGTATCCAAAAACTAGAGAAAAAGAAAAGTATATATCTATTTTGTGATGCACAGGACATGTTTCACAACTTGAATCAGCGTATCGACCTTCAAGTCCCCACTGGCAGTCCACCATTATCAAGAACAGTCAACAATTTGACTAAATAAACAGAAAATGTCTTGTTTTCATGCGCCGCTTTAAGTCACAACTAAAAAGGTCAGTTTTGAATTCAGTGTTTCGAGTAAGAACTATACAAGTTCTATGTTGAATATGTTTGAACCTGCAACGGCACATTTAGTCACACGCAAAATAGTTTTACTTTATGTACAAAAACAATTATATGCAACATTTATTTACTATAGATTGAAA
Organism: Taurulus bubalis; assembly: GCF_910589615.1. NCBI lineage: Eukaryota > Metazoa > Chordata > Actinopteri > Perciformes > Cottidae > Taurulus > Taurulus bubalis. The sequence continues at coordinate 16,073,211 of NC_136605.1, forward strand.
CACTGAAAGTATTCATCTGCTTTATTTACATGATGTCATACAAGGGCAGACTGTTCACCACCACTGTTAAGGTAGCACACATACCCAGAGTCTTGTATTACAATTCAAAAAGGCTTTACTTGGCATGTGCAACATTAGTATTTAATGAAATAGATTTGTGGAATTAATGATACCAAGGTAAGTAGCATTCCTCTCAAAAAATAATTTGTAACTTTACAGCTCCATGTTCAGGAATGTTCCATTTTGGTCTTATTATCTGGGAATTTAAAGGGCAACGTGGCATAGGGCCGGCGTTTGTCGTGGGAATGACCTGCTGCTGTATTTTTCAGACAGCAGATGCAAGAGAACGGGCTGAACGTCTCACAGAATCCTGCAGAAAAACATGCACTCAGTGAGCTGAATGGCCAGAGCAGGAGTACTGAAACAATACTTCCTGTTAGGACACACCGAGCACTCCAGTCCCATGGATACAGACTATTCTGTACTAGAGTCTTCTAGTATGTATAGTTTTAATCATGTGGTGCAACCTCCTACACTGGGTCTGAATTAAAATAACGTATGCATTTTAATGCACACATGTTCAGCACATACAAACTGGCTGACCTTTGTCCCATGCTGGAGGGTGACAGACAGAGTCTGAGCGAGTAGTCACGTACTGGAACAGACAATGGCATCGGATTTATAATTGACAATCGGTGAAAAACAGGGAAGGAGACATCAACTAGACACAGACACGCAGGACAGAGTAGGATTCAGCCACATGTTTAGCCGTCAATGTCCCAGCTGAAGAGATGATGTTTCACCAACATATCCTGCACCCCCTCTTTCAGCGGCCTCTGCTCCTTCTCCTGGAAAAGAAAGGAAACACGGAAAGCTTTTAACTAAAAGACAATCAATACCAGACCAGAGATTATTTTAAACGCTTTTTTTGATAGTTGATGAAAAAAAACACCCTGCTGACATCAGTGACTCAACTCTGGTCAGAAGTGATTTACAGTTTGAGATGATAATGTTGGATTTAAAGTCCAGACTGAATGAGCAGAATCAATTTCAAGCGAGGCCATGCTATGACAGACTTAACATTTCATATTTACCTCACTTTTTCAAAAGATCAAATATAAAAAAAAAAAAGTACAGGAGTTTGAGTTTAGAAGTTGGGCATGTGAGTGAATTAGTCTTAAATCAGCAGATAAGTAAACTAGTAAGTAATGACGATACTAAAGCAACTCCGGTCTCATACGTGCCATGTATCCTAGGAGTCCCAACTAAAGAGGTGATGCTGAACCAGCACATCCATAACTTCGGCTTTCAGAATAGTGGATTTCTGAAATAGCAAAATGTTTCTCCCCTGAATGCTGTTGTCTTGGTAAGACTTGCTTACTACTTCTCTTTATGAGGATGCTGGGTAATCTCCTTGGCTCACCTCTTTCTTGTCAGGAAGCTCACAATCTTGGGAGAGGCTGAAGGCAAACTTTGATAGCACCCTGAGGAGACAACAGTAGACATCATTTGTTTTATTGGTCAGATTATGTGTCCATATTCATATACAAATTCACTCGTTTAATTTTTGTTCTTAATGCCCTTTTACAACTACTGGATTATGTGTGCTAAATGTGGAAACAGTGAATATTGCCAACCACCTTCAGGTATTCTGTACAGAGTCATTGGCAGCTTATCCTATTTAGTCATTCCTGGTTTGTTTGCTCTATGTTTCCACAGGCAAGCACTTTGAATACTAGCTGAGATTTTAATGTTATCTGAAACTGAGACGGAAAGAATCAAAAGCAGACATGGTTTTAAAGTTAAGTGTTTCTTACCTGAGCTCACACTTGATCTGTACCCATCCAGGACTGCGGAGGAAGGACCATGGATGATACCATTTTTCTACAGCAGCCATGCTGGAGCACAACACCTCCAGCCACAGGTGCAGCACCTGTTCACTGGTGGGGGACACGCACGTTAAAACAGAGCCGTTTGAGGGTGTGCGTTTTAAATCATAATTTGTGAGTGCATGCTTTTAAGACGGTGCTTTTGATTACGCCCGTGCAAGTGAGTCAGTCAGTCTTGAGAACTTACTTAAGGCCGACACAAGCAAGAGACCTAAACTTGACGTCCATCTGAGCGTGTGCCACGTCATGGCTCATGTTGACCGACTGCACCGCCTGAGAAGAGACAGATGGCGCTCATGCACTTCCTACTTACATTCATTCTACGGGCTGAAACTACAGACATGACGAGGCCTCCCATGGCAAACAATACTTAAAAAAACTAAACTAAATACTTACTTAAAGTTGGGAACTGTGACAAACTTCATGGCCATAAAATATAGATACATCTTCACACTGCAATCAATATTTAGCTAAATAAAACAAATATGTAGTATGTTTGCGTTTTCCTAATTGAGTAAATTCTTACTTACTCTGTATAGCAGCTCCTCTGGTGTTAGTACTTTCCCATCTTCATCTAACCTGGTAAAGACCGGAAAAGAAATAGCTGTAAGTGGAGTCTTCATTCCACTGGCAAAACGCATTTCAGTTCTTACTGACAGTAAACATCTCATTTGTTTCTGATCGCATGTTTTTATTTTAAACCAGGCCCAGTTGCATGCAAATAGACCTTGCCTTAAATAGAAGTTCCCCATGATTGAATAATACGAGTGACTTAAATAGCATATCATGCAATGCATTATGGGTGAAATAATAATGGCAGATGTTGTAGGGACACCACACCAAGTATGGGCGAAAACGACAAGAAATGTAAAACAGCAGAAATCCAGCCAGAACCGTTAAACATTTTCAGACTTTTTTTTTTTTTTATGAATATCGCACAAGAATCCAAAAGACACATGAAAAAACTGTCAAAATAGTTAGCTGAAAGTATTGGATAAACAGTTGAAATATTTAGCCAACGGACCTTTTAAGAAACCGTTACCATAGCAGCAAAGGTCTAACCATAGGGTTAGCCAGGGGGAGAGGCCTCAAGTCTTAATGTTTATGCAGCAGACATGCTTGATGAGTCAAACCTGACAATCTCAGACTAGTTGAAGGCCAAGACGAGTCTTAAACTAACTTCATGCAACTGGCCCCAGGTCTGTTAATATCTGAGCCGCAGCACAACTTCTTGCAAATTAAAGTTGATCCAGGACCTCATGCTGATGGGAATGGAAGCTGCAGTACTCAAAACACTGACATGTGAATACAACCCTCCCACAGCAATGTAAAATGTTCATGTGGACAAAGGTTTGACACAACAAATGAAGACCCAATGAGTTTTACCTGTAGGTTTTACACAGCACTAGTCTGGAGTAAACAGAGTTAAAGTCCCTCTCTACCTCTCTACTGGCCGCCTGACAGAAAACAAGAAGACACAAAATGATTAAGTCCAGATTAATTTGAGACAACAACTCTGCAATATGGTGCCATTTAAAAAAAGCTCTCCTACCTCTTCTATGAATAACCAAGGATGACAAGGGCCTCCCAGTATTGATGGCTTCTTGAGGCCGTGCTGAAAAATGGCCTTTAGGGCCGGACACAGTGTGCCTCTGGCCAGGTCCGTCACTGCCTCGGTCACCGAGTCATCACCTGCTAATGAGTACTGGGACGGACATAATAAATCAAGTCACAGTTTAGGACACTAATGATCAGGAAACTGGAATACAAGTAGACAAAGCCATCGAATGAACATTTAAAGGATTGCTGACTCAGCATATGAACACATGTCTTATCAAGCTGATAATTAACTGCTTCCACACCTCTTTGCTTCTTTCATCGAGGATCTCCACAAATTTAGCTGGGAACCAACCTGTTAAAGAGACACAAAAGAGCTTTAAAAACAGGTTAAAGATAAATCCATTATCCAGATGGCAACAGAGGGTGTTGTTGATACGAAAGAAAAAAGCGTGCACACACACACACACCTCTAAGGCCATTGAGCTCTCCAACCCAACAGTGTTCATCTTTCTGCGAGATGATCTGAAAAACAAAAATACAGTCGTTTAAGATTCAGAGGTGGGGGGGCAGGTATGAGTGATGCGTGGATGGCAGTAATATCCGTGGGGATCAGGCGGGTAGGGTCATAAAAAAAATAACATTCTGATGAATAGCTATGGGTTGCAGGTGGATGAAACAATATGTCATTAATGAGAAAATATTAATTACATTCTCTAAAATGTGAATATAGCAGAGACGCTGACAGATGGAGTGCAAATGTAAACACTGGAAACAGCAGCGTAACTTAATTATTTACATCCGAAGCTAAAAGTTTAGTTTATAAACAGGCCCACAGTTTTCGGTTTTACTGCTTAAATGTCCCACGATATTTTCTGCATTGACATTACTGCGCTCATGGAAATGGTAAAATTACTGAAAGCAGCCTCTCCAATCATTTAGGTAAACATTCATAAAAAGGACTAGTAGCCTATAATGCATACTCTAAAAAGCAACAAGGCCTAGGACTCAGAGGGAGAGTAAAATGCCCATGCAGGTGTGAGTCTCTAAAACAGGGAAGATACATAATTCCTGTGGGTAGCGGGTGGACAATTTATGTGTACATGTGGATTTGGATAATGTCAGAGCTCTAGTATGTATAGTAATGTTTTGAGTGTGTGTCTGTGCAATTCATGACTTACAGTGATGATGTCGTTCTTCCTGAAGCCAAGTTCATCGTCATCATGACGCTCAAAGTCCAGCAAAGCCTTTCCCCGTCTCCGTCGGTTGCGAGACACCACAAGAAAGTTTTCATGATCTCGCTGGTGACTTTCCATAGAGTAGTCAGGAGTCAGGTCCTAGAGACAGTATGGGAGAAGTCAGGTCACAATGAATGCTCTACAAGTAGGGAAGCCTCCCTTAATGCTCCTCTTATTTTTGATCAATTCATAGTCCACAACGGGACAAAAAAAAAAACATTATTTTTGTGCTTCAGTGTGTGAACTCACGGTGCTGGAATGACGTGGGTCCAGACAGTGGAAGTGCTCTGAAGTGTGGGTTATGGCCTCTCGCAAGGCTGCCACTAACTCCGTCTGCTTAATGTTCTTGGACTTTAGGGCCTCTGCCTCATCCTCCCCAAACAGCAGGGAGCTGAGGGTGGACTTCCTGCGCAGGGACTGTCTCCTCACCACCTGAACACAGACAAACACAGGATAAACTAGTCGGTTTTTAAACTGTTTGATCAAAACTAAAACATGACAAAATAATGTATATTTTACCACACTAACTTTGCAAAGACTACAACAACTGACCTTGTTTAGATTGGTGTTGAGTGTTGTGTTATTTCCATTGTTGAGCTGTGCCTGTTCATTTAGGATGTAGGCTAGGTGCTTGTGCCGGTGGGCCTCCAGTGTTTCCTGGGACAGAGTCCCTGCTAACCTCATGGCCTCCCCGAGAACTGCGGGCCCATCTCTCAGCTGGCTTGGCAAGTCCGACAGAGTATTGAAAATGGATGCAGAGTTCTCTGATAACACAAGCTCCTCCTCCTGGGGTTGGGGAGTAAATGTCACAAGGATCAACAACAGGTTTCGTCAATAGACGAAGGAGCCGGTAAATACTTGATGCGGGTGGTTTCTAGCTACATTAGTGCGTCTGTTGGTGGACTGTCTCAGGGATCAAGCCGTCGTCTAGTAATCGAAGGTGCCCGTTACAAACCTGAAGAGCAACTTCAGCTTCTGGCATCAGTGTATGAATGTATCTATGTGAATGGGTGAATGTTGGCATGCATTTTGAGTGCTAAGTATATTCGACTTTTGTTTTGGGATAAATATAAACTATCATTAACAATTCAAGAAAAGCAAACAGGTCATTGCACACAATAAAATAAGTCTAAAGCACTCAGCAAAAAGTGAAGTGTATCAGGTGGTGTAGTGCAAATACCTTGATTTTGAGCATGCCCAGGGTGACCTGAAAGAGCACCAGTGAGCCCTGGTAAAAGAGCAGGTCCCAGATCCTAAGGAGCAGACGGATGTCCACCACACTGGCAAAAGATGTCAGGAACCAATGCAGTGTGATCAGCGACAACTCTGGATGTATAAGGAGGCGGCGGTTACATACCATCCACAATATACAGTGTATACTTACTCATTCCACACACCAATTGATTCAGGGGATGTAAAACATTTACAATTTTGGATTTTATTTATTTTTATCAGCGCACAGCAGACAGCTGAAAGGTTGAGGGTAGTCTCTTGTTCTTTGAATGGCCATATTGCCCCTCTGACCCGCCCACCTTAGCATATTTCATAGTACCCATCCTTACCGATGTCATGCTCCTGCAGAAGACGGTCGAGGGCCGGCAGGTACTGAACAATGAGCTGGCGGAGAACCCGTTGGTCCGTTTGGACGCCCAGCAGAGTGGAGGAGAAGTAGGCTGGAGGAAGGAGGTCTTCGATAAGAGCACACATCATCCAAAGCGCATCCTCCTCCTCAAGAAAGAGCAGCAGACAGGAAACCACCTGGGGAGAGCAAGACAAAGGTGTTGGGAAAGACGCAATGAAAAGGAGATGCATGTACTGTAAATGTGACGATGGGGCTACTGCAAGTGTGAGTGCATTTATAGGAACATTGAGTGCGCTGGCTGGCGTGTAGTCGCTTGTGGAGACAACAGGTTCTGTATACACGTGTTCTCACCATGCCGGTGCCCTGGCAGTACCCAATGTCTGGGTAGAGCCAGGCCAGACCTCTCAGTACCCGTCGCAGCCTCGGCACTCCAACACTGTTCATGCTACAGAAACACGCATTGGTGGGCATAGTCCGTAACAGGTCTTTCTCTATCTGAAGGACAGAGGAACAATCACATTATGATTACACAAATCAGCAGGAGAGAAATTATATATATATATATATATATATATATATATATATATATATATATACACATACATATATACACACACACACACACACACACATACCTCGCATTGACTTTTGTGAACGGGAGCACCAGTTATTGAAGATCTAATCAAGGGTATTTGTATTTTATACAATTGTGACTTAAACTTGTTTCTGACTTTATAGCATTAACTGTATAGCACCACGGTAGAGATTGATCCATCAGCCTCATCTGCCTGCATCCCATCTACCACCCGCCTACCCACCACCAGTTGTCAAAACAAAAACTCATCTTACACCTAAATTCTTACTAAATCTGAATATGTGGTCAATTGTACAATAGTTGTGAATGTTACATGAAAAAGACTGACTATGGCATCTTCCCAGTACAGTGACGTCATGTGCATACATTTCTATAAGTCTGCAGCAGACCAATAGCTTAGTTCATGCATTTTGGGGCTGTAAATAACATATGGAAGCAAAATGCATGTGTAAAATATATAAATACAAAAAAAAGGTTATTTGATTCCATTTAAGTAGTTGCTGTTTCCAATTATGAATCAATCAATTAATCAATCATTGACGCTTGTTCTCAAGAAGTACTGTGCTTGATTAAAAGTCTGTAATAAGATTGGGGTTGGTTACGTGTACAGAAACTTGGGTTTTTACCTGTTTAGCGGAACTGGTGTCATCATTAGAACTGTTCTTAATGATTTCTCTGTAAGAGATCTCAGAGGTCCTCTTCTTCTGCAGCGCTCCAGCCAGACGCATCCATAGCTAGCAGACAAAATATCTTTAATGTGTTATTTGTGACTTGAAGGCAACTGTAGCATTCTAGTGACAATAAGCATAATTTTATGAATTCACTTGTTGTTGTTTTTACATTAAAAAAAATTGACTGGCTATTGTGGGCAGTATTTTAGCCCAATGTGTACCACTTCTAATCAATGACACAAACAGGTCTCCCATGCTGAGTAAGTCAATTTACCTGTGGCCTCATGCTGTGTGGAATGCCACCTAGCACCAGGGAACGCAGACGCTCAGAGCGTTGGAGGACCGGATCAATGAGCTCCCAGGTCAGGTCACCAACCGTGTGGTTGTGGGTGAACTCCAGGTGGGCTTGCCAGCGCAATCGCTGCTGGGGGTCTTCACGCTGGGGTGAGCCTTCAGTGCCCAGCCAGGACTTGGGCTTCACGTCGTCTGAGTGAGAAGAGAGTGATACATCAGGATTAGTAGTGGATGGGTTTCTTTTTAAAATCTGAATATTAACAAAAGTAAAACCCCTTCCACCTCTTGACTTGAGGTATGGGGAAATGATATCAAGCAATGCTATCAATTGTTGTGTAATGAATTATGAAAGGGACATGGAAGTAAAGTGAAAGGCGAGTGAGGGGAAAGGTGTCGAGATAAGAGACAAGTGGATGAATAACAAAGACAAAAATAGAAATCCCCTAAGTGGAGACGCACATTGTCCGGCCAGCAGCTGGCAGTTTGTTTGTTGTATTTTCATGTTAAAGGTTATATTGATAACCTTTTTATGTAGACAAATAATTTGAAAAAGAAAAAACAGGTCACATCAACTTCTACAAAAAGGTGCTAATTAAAAGTATTACTTCTCCTAAAAAAGAAATACTACAACTCTGAAATAATCTTTAAAAAAATGTTGACGCGTCCAAAATCAATGTTTTGTTTATGTCTGTGGAAAACAGCCGACGACAGTTGTCGTTTCGAACAAGGCTAGTAAACAATGGTAGAAAGATGTTGGTGTATCCTGTGGAATATCTGTCGTCAGCGATAAAGGAGACAGTTAGACAAAAAAAATAAGACTAAAAAATAAAGGCTAAACGGTCTTCACTCCAGTAACGTTCCCAACTGCTCAGAAAAGTAACAGCTTCAATCCGTGAGAAGATGAGTTAGCGTATCTAAATGTTGTTGTTCTCTCAAACATTTCCTCTTTGTGCATAAGATTTCGCTAATCTAAACTTTCCCAACCACTACACTAAAACAGGCCTTGAACAAAATGTTTAAAGTGTTAAAGGAATACCCTTCCCCCTCCAATGCGGGGAAAAAAGGCTGCAGTCATAACCGAGATCACATGCACTTCATTTGTCTGCATAATGCAGCCACTGTGACAGAATATGGAGATTTCCATTTGTGTTTCTTGACTAGGATTTAGGAACTTCAGCATAGAGGGAATGTGTGAAATGGACACGTACGTGTTCATGTGAGTGAGCACATTACCTTCAGTGTCCACTTTGAAGCCAAACTCATCATATTGGGTTTCAGGCTGTTCTGAAGGCTCTTTCTGGAGAAGGAAACGGATAACATGCATTTCATTAGTAGAGAAACCAATAACTGTGAAAGGCAGTGCTGAAGACGGCCAGAGCAGCTATTCTGATCATCTTAAATCGTCAGTTAACTAGATGCCAGTTTCAAATGAAAACAAAGAAGCTCATGTAGCGCTCCAAAATAGTTGTGTAAATGTAATAAACACTTAAGGTTTACACAAAGTCACATCCTCACTTGATGGTACTTGGCCAAAATGTCCTGAGGCCACATGCTTGGTGTGAGAGCAGAGAACGGCCCACCAGGGGCTGGTGTGTAGGTACCTAAAACAGAGACATTCATACATTAGAACAACTCATTAAACAGAACATGGAATAAATAAATGAGATATCAAAATAAATCCAAAGTAAAGAGTAAGACATTCATTCTTGTAATATAATTGTATATGATTAATCAAATATAAACGATTCATTCCATTTCAGCATGTCAGAGTGTATTTGAGGACATGAAATACATTTTCAGAAAACCATCTTCAAACTAAAAGCCGGTTGCACCACATTCATTAAAATCCTTACCCGACATTGTGTTGGTCGGAGAGTGAATGGCTTCTTTTGGCAAATATCACAGTCACTTTTGAAGAAAGGTGGTCAGCAGACAGCACCCACTCTGTATAAAGGACAAAGCGAAGGAGAAGTAGTTGGTGGCAAGTGCAATCAAATTATGACATCTGGTTAGTCAGCATCAAGAATATGGTGGACTTAGTTGTTGCAGTGGCAATCCACCCAAGGCAGAATGAAATATACTAATTTATAGGCAATGTCTGAAATCCGATAACAATGTACCTTCTCGAAAGCTGCCTGTTAAAGTACCTTTTACAGGGAGTTCAACCCTCCTATCACAAAGCAATGTTTCTTCTTCAAGCATTACTGAAGGAAGAAAGTCAGCAGCTCGACACACAAGAGAGAGAGTAGGAGATACAGAGAGAGACATTCTGCTCTCTCTTCATGGCCATATGACTGCTGTCATCACCAGAGGCCAATTATCTGACTTACTGTTTGTGTGTTCATGCCCTATTCGTACAGGTCCTGGGGCAAAACTAACAAACATTCTGTGAAAATAGCTGTCTTCTCACAATTTACTTTTATTTAGTGAACAGTTTTTTCTTCATAAGGAATTTATTATTATGCATCCCAAGCAACCGTAGTATTTCTCTTAGATCAGCTCGCTTTATATGGCTCAAAAACATAAGCCTGGACTAGTTGAATTGTACACTAAACCTATGAGGACTAAACCAGTATCCAACAGATGCAAGTTGTTGTTCATAATTAGATAATCATGCGGTAGTTATTGTACTGTATTTTATAACATGCTTTTATTCTTAGTATGTTTTCCACATCTACTTTAAAAACTAGTTTTCTTTGAAGACATTTCTAAAAATGAAAGAATATAAACAAATACCTGTTGGAATGTTTTGTTTTAGTCAGTCTATAATATCAGTCTGTATTCTTCGGTCTGCAAAAGTTTACCAAGTTTTTTTTTACATATCAAAGCAATGGAAAACCTTAAATGTCCATGGATGTTCTTTTTCAGTCAAGCAATTTCAGCTCAGCCTATTGGCCCGTAAACTTAAACGACCATTTAATAAATTGGAGTGTTAAACACATGTGCTACATAAACACATAATACAACTGGAAGTGAGCCAAAAAAAGTAGATCCAAAAGACCCACAACCAATGTGCTGCTGTCCAACAGTGTTTTGAGCAAACAGAATAATCACAAATCCCCTAATTATTGGATAGTAAATATCTATTATTTTTATAAAGGGAGGTCATAACATATTAATTATCTTAAGAGGGGACACTACTTGGAGTGTTTTCACTGAGAAACCACACACAGGCAAACATAACTGCACATTAACCGTAACCTGCTGAAGAGACTCTCCAGCATGCAAACACCCTGCCAAGATGATTCATTCCAGCAGCAGGCTTGCAGCATCTGAACAGGGATTTAGGACTTAAGAGAGATGAGAAATCAATTTGAGGTCTGGAGGATGGCCAAGTACTTTCAGACGAGCTCCGTGTGTAGCTCAGGGGAGAACTGGGATTTTGGAGCGACTCCCTTACAAGAACACAAACCGTTCAGTCACCTGCCAAGAAAACCAACACGGCAGAGACCCCCTGCAAACTGTTTGTATTGCCAATCCAACTGCAAAATTCTGCTCCAGATGGAAGCAAAAGTTACACCTGAAACATTAGTTGATTAATGATTAAGTAAATATTATCAGCAACTGTCTTGATAGTCAATTAATATTTTGTACAAAAAAATTATGTAAATTGTATCAAATAAACTACTTTAAAAAAAGTTCTAATTTTGAATCCTTATTGTCGAGAGTTATACTAAGAATTGAGCAATCTAATAGCTGGTTGTGAGCATCAGTTGTTACTGTGGTTAAGTTACACTGGAGTAAACAAGATCCCCAATCAATAACTTTATATTATGTCATGAATAGAGGCATACCAATAGTATTTGCTTCTGACACTAGACTACCACATAGACATCATATTGGGTATGTTTCGGCAGATGTAGTCCTTTATAAAAAGGACTTTATAATAAGTTCTTCAGCAAAACAAATGTATGTAAAACAAACTATAAGCTGATGCATTTTATCCACATTATCAAGATACAATTTTAGTATGGACCTCAAAAGTCCAGTATCAGTTGGTTTAGTGGTCAAAAAGACTTAAAAATCATAAAATGCCATAAAGTAAAGTCATATCCATTGCTTTACAACATTCCCCCAATGGCCAGATTCAGCCAGAGGTACTGAAGAGACAGCAACCACGACTGCAAAATCTGAAGAAGAAACAAAATACCTTTTGGTGACTTAACAAGCAAAGGACTTTGCTGGGTCCACAATAGGACATCGTTTTTCTCTGAACACAAGACGATATTCTCCATTATTGAGGTGCGGCTGTGATCACCTGTGTTTGCACACACAGTGGTCAACACCCTGTTGCAAATAAAGCAAAGAGTAACATCCTGCTGTACAGACAGGGCACTTGTGTGTGCACGGCAAAAAGTCCTTCCTTTTCAAATCTGTAGAGTCCTTATTTTTACCTTGATAACGGAGTGTGTGTTGCCCTGTTGGCATGCCCTCCAGACACCCCCCTCCCTCCCCTCACACAGTTGTTCCTCCCAGTGATCACAACAATGCTGACTCATGTTCCCCGCTCGTGAATACGCCCACTACTCGGCAATGCATGTCGGAGCATTTACAGGCTTGTGCGCCGCCAAGATCATCAGCTTTGGCTGAATAATGATAGACAGCCCTGTGGACGCTTTGGCAGACTGGGTCTTGTGTCTCCCTTTCACACACGCGCGTCACATCCATCCATCCATCCATCCACACTCGGTAAACAAGTATGCAGGAGAGAGGACTAACTTATCACTAAAGCGGATCCGTCTGCAAACAACAGCTTTATTCTTAACCGGCAACAAGACATTTGACCACATTTTGCAACAAGTGACTGATCTAGATTTTGCATATTCGTGGTTACACACTCAGCATATCACCACATGCCAGGGTGCAACACGAAGAGAGTTTAATGTAAACTGAGCCATATTGAAACAGTCAGCTGACCAAGAAGCTATGTGCTGAAAGGCTAAAACGATGTGCACAGTGGTTCAAGTCAAACATGCTGTGCATCATTATTACTGCCCTCTGGAAATGTGCAATATTAAGTTAACGTCAGCTGCAATAACGTTACGTCAAACCCCCTGCTGACGTCAGAGCAGGGGAAAGACTATACAATGAGCAGCCGTTAAAATGTGACAGTTGCACACTAACGAGAGTCTACAAACGGACACAACTCCTAACATCCGCCTCGGAGACGTTGGGACGTTATTCACGCCGAGTTGTCAACTGTTAGCCAAACATGCTACCTTTTGCTTTTAGCTAGTCAGCTTAACAGTTTAACGTGATGACACAATTATGTTTCCTGCTAGCGTAACTCACCGTGACATTATTCTCGTGAAGGCACAAGAAATTGGTTTGTGGCGAACGTGTCTTCCGTCGTTGGAGAGGAGGAAACGCCATATGCTATGCCATCATTCGTCTCGTATTTGCGATTTGGCTACGTATGTGCACCTGCTAGCAACGCGAGTCTCCGATGTATCCTTACACCCTTTAAGGTTTTCCCTTTCCATCCTGAGAAGTAGTTCCATATCCCGGAACTACACTTCTCACGGAAAATATCCCTCCGCGGAGAGATGACGTAGGCACACGACGTTATTTTGTTCTGCTCCATTCATTCATTAGTTTCCTCATTCATTCCAGCACTAAAAAAAACAGAAGCAGTCACGATTTCCTGGTAGCATACCAATCATAACGTGAGATGCAATAACCAACGGACAGTTATTGCGAGCAAAACACCTGCATGGACCCCCGGGTTGTTTGTGTATTTGTTATTTTAAATGACACGTTTGACATTTAGAATCATGCTCTTTTTAAATGGATGGACCAATAACGTTGAACAATGATTACATTACAGCCTCATACAAGTCTTTAAGTTCTAATGATTTCATAAATTATTCTCTTAGTTATAAGTTCGAGCATTTGTAGACTATCCTACATATTCAAATAAAAAACAATGTTGTTTATGGATGTAGCTGACAGATGTGGAAAAATTCAATAAAAGCATCTTTAATATTGGGTGGTCATACTGAAGACCAATATTCATTTAGAGATAAACCTTGAATCCCCTCTAATGGGGTCCCACTGATGGTTGAATTAAAATGCTTTTACACGATTGGTCCACAAGATGTCTCTAGTGCAATGAGTGCGCATAAGCTATTCCACATTTTCACATTCGTTATAGCTCCAACCATTGGAAATAAGACCTATAACAGCATACTATAAGTTCCATTAATGCAGCTCCCACAAGCTTCCACATTTCACCTTCACCATCAATCTCGCACGAACACACACCGAAGATAAAATATGATAATTTAAGTCTGGTATGCTCCTGTAGTCCAAATTGGCCTCAGGGGACAAAACACTGTTATCGCACTTCAGTTAGTGGAAGTCAGACAAGAGCATTATAACCAAATGATCAGCAATTCTCCTATAATGCTTGACACAAATTGTATTTCTAAAGAATACATACATGTCTGTGTGTGTGTGTGTGTGTGTGTGTGTGTGTGTGTGTGTGTGTGTGTGTGTGTGTGTGTGTGTGTGTGTGTGTGTGTGTGTGTGTGAGAGAGAGAATCAGAAAACACATGTTGCATAGCCTCCTGACAGAGGCGTCGATAATCTTTTAAAATGCAAAACACTTATGTCAAAGTATGTTTACTTATTACTCTTACGCAACAGTTCCTCCCTCAGTTTTTGTCTTCTGCAGTCATCTTTTGTCTGACACATGTATACTGTACAGTGAAAACTTAGTGTGTCCTTTTCTCCAAAACCTCTTTCGCCTTGCATGCCCTTCCCTCAATCCCTCTCTCGCTCTCACGCCTTCTCCTCTGCCTCTGCCCTGTGGAACATCAGCATGACGCGGTTCTGTTCTTTCTCACCCTCTTGCATTGCTCGCATGCACAGTTTGCTGCACCATGCCAGAGTGAGTCACACATCATTAGAAATGCTGCCGCCTAAAGCTGACCTTGCCCACAGCTTGCCGGCCAAATAGCCCCAATAATGGATTCACCCTAAATGTTCCAGCAACGCGGGTGTGGTTGAGTCACTTTCTGCCACCTCTCTCCCCTTACGCCAACTCCTCTGGGGCTCATCTGTCTGGCTGTCTTCGTCATGTTGGATAGAATGATGGGCACGGTTCAGCAAGCCCTGGATCTTACACTGCGGTTACTATGACGTCAGAGAGAGAGAGAGAGAGAGAGAGAGAGAGAGAGAGAGAGAGAGAGAGAGAGAGAGAGAGAGAGAGAGAGAGAGAGAGAATGGGTGAGCCAACGGAGGGATGAGGAGACATAGAGAGAGAGAGAGAGAAACGAAGAGGGGGTCACGGGAGGATACGTGGAAGAGGGATGGAGAGAAATAAAGATGCGTTAAGGGACCTGTGAGTGAAAATAAATATTGGAGAATGAGCGAGAGACTCAACCGATTCTCGAAGGTGTGTGTGTGTGTGTGTGTGTGTGTGTGTGTGTGTGTGTGTGTGTGTGTGTGTGTGTGTGTGTGTGTGTGTGTGTGTGTGTGTGTGTGTGTGTGTGTGTGTGTGTGTGCGTGGGTGTTTGAGCCACAGTAAAATAAAGGGCAGGTTGTGGTTAAGGTGAGGAATAAAGAGACATCAATGGAAAACAGATTTGAGAAGTAGAGGGAGGACAGATATAATGTTCCTGAAGCAAGAGAAAACTGTGTGGCTCACACATGTTTGTTTTTTTTGTCAGTACAAAAGCTTACATGCACACATGCACACGTGTTATTGACAGGCTCATTGGATCAAATAAAAGAGATTATTGATCCAGGTGAATCAGCAGTTTACCATCGGGGAGATGAGAGAAGAAAAGAAACAGAGAGGACCACTTGTTCACGCCAAGTCAATTTGCTGCAGTCTTGCAGCTTCCCGTCAGGACAGAAGATGGCGCTGTTGCATTACGTCAGTCAATATTGCCATTAACCCCGTACATGAGCCATATTTTAGTAAATCATATTGTAAATGGAAACGTGTCTATGCCCACATGTGCGCATGCGTGCAAGCATTCGTTGATGCATGTGAAAAGGAGCTTGTATGCCAACATTAATCGATGCTGCTCATGCATATTCATGTGTGTATGCATGCGTTCTCTTTACACTGTGTAGTACTGGATGTGCTGTGTTTGTTCAGCATTCATAATAAAATCACAAGGGGGACGGATGTGATTCCTGTGAGTCCTCCGTAGCATTTTCATATGACCACAATTTTAACTAAATAGAAGTAATTTAGCGAATTGATTAAGTCTGCATGTCTCCTGTACAGAAATGCCCCCCTCAGGCACAACACAGAGCTCACAGGTTTGTGCAACCTGCATGACGTGGCCTCTGCCTCTGGGATCATTTAAACATAATTCATGCATATAAGGCCAGGCTAAGTCAGGCTGTGTCTCTTGAGCTGGATCATGGGGCGCTCACGCAGCTGTTCCCCCAGTCTCAGAGGATCTCTCCTGTGATGAGGAGGATTGAAGGTAAAGGGCATGGGGCTCTGAGGCTACGCATCACACTGGCAACTGATTTCTCTTGGGCGTTGTGATGGGAGTGGCTGCTCTTTGAATTTATGATTCTGTGTTGTTCAATCTATACTATATGTGGGGTAGAGCATGTGCACGGGGCAAAGAGAAAGAAGGGCAAACGTGTTTTCGTGCTACCAATTTGACAAGAAAAAGATCGGGATGAAGAAGAATATGTTAAATACCATATTTTCTATTTCTTACTTCTGGGTCATGGAAAACGTGACGAAGAAAGTAATATGACACGAGTCTCTGGAGTATCATGACATATTTAATGCACATATACAAGTTCTACATCCACTAAGTTTAAGCTTGTTTTATCATTTACTGAGGTCAAGTCATCTGAGAAATGAGCATCCAAACACGTTCACACACTCCGGTTGATGTGATGAAAAGGAGGTGAGAGATGTAGAAGTCCAGAGGGATAAACATAGTGAATATGCGAATGAAGGGGAGGGAAGCAGGAGCTGGATTTACAACGTGTGATATGAAATGCACAGCCAAAGAGGGAGAGATAGTAATCATAAAGCCACAGAAGAAATTGTATATGCTGCTTTCACTGCCGCATAAAAAGGACTTGCATTAAGGCATCACTGCAATAAACACTGTGCTAGTGCCATAAAAGCAAATCTATAGTATGCAATATAACAACAGACCTACACTGTGGTATCTATGAATGTTCATTGTATTAGAACAGCCATATACAGGTACAGTACATACATGAAATCTGACCTCAGGTCAACTTCAGGTTCAGTGTGAAGGACACTTTGACAAGCGGACAGGAGCTGGGGATCGAACTGTCAATTTTCAAATTGAAAGACAAAATACTCCCCCCACTATCACGACATATTTAAAGCAAATATACAAGTCCTACCCGCCTGCCCCTACAGGGATCAGACATTTCAACCAACAATACACATCGTCTGTTAAATAATAGAGATATGCTGTTTGCACAACAATTATGTCATTTAATTCGGTCCATCTGCTGTGGCCATTTATCGGGGGGAGGCCGTCATCCTTTGTCTTAGTGATCGACTCTATGGCGAAATAAATCCATCCAACATGCTCACTCCAATCTTGTATTTATGACCATGAATGTAAGGCTTGTTAAACTTTGAACACCTTGCTTAGTGTGTTACGGTTTCGGTGTGTGTGTGTGTGTGTGTGTGTGGGTTTGAGCCAGTTCAGATTAACTCACAGCTGACAGATATGTCTAAAAATAGTGCCGATCACAATCCATTACAAACAAGAAGGTTAGTGTACACACTTTTCGATCTATGTCGTTCAACAGTATATGTCAACACTCCAGTCATGTAGGGGAAACTGGGACTATAGATATAAAGTACTTTTACCTATTGTTTCACTTAATTATAAATGTAGCAATAAAATTGAGCAAATCCTTATCTACATGGAAATAAATGCATCTATCTCTCACTTTGGGAATCACTGTTGCTCAATAATTGTGAATTACTTCTTGTTGTGGCTGAGCTTGCATGCTGCTGTTTAGCATTATGGTGTTTTCATGCTGTGCATTTATGGAGCAGTGAATTGAGAGTGTAATAAGAACTCATGTTGGAGTGTAACAGTTGCGGTTGTTTTGGGGTAGGGAAGTTCTTTTCGGCTCATTGTAAACCAGCATTCTGGCGGGGGATGTTATTGTGTATTGGCTTCAAGGGATTTGTCTGCTACACAGCCCACGACCATTACTGTGTGATTTTGGCATCATGGGAAACTCAACATAACTTTGGTGTTATGGAATACATTTTCCCATTTTCATTACATTCAACACTCATATTCAGATATTTGCCCTGAAAGCAGTGGTTTTATTTTACAGCCTGCTTTACTATACTTTTCCTTTCATGAACCGTTGAGCTCCTGCTCTACGGTTTACAACAGCTGCCACACTCAGACACACTTGTTGCCGTTCTTCAGCCTATATGTCGTTATGTGTAGTTGTATGTATTATAAGCCTGCTGCCTGATACTTTATCCATTTCAGTTCACTGGTGGTCTGAGCTGTGTAAATAGGAAAGGCCACACAAAGTCGATCATTATCACTTCAACCTAATTTTGGTGCTGATGTTCGTGTATGGATGTGAATATCGACAAGGTCCAACACTACACAACAAGAACTGTCAAACAGGTTTGGTGCCGGTGACCCTGTTTTTTTAAATCAAGGAAAACCTTGATCACTTGTGGTCTGACAAA
Organism: Taurulus bubalis; assembly: GCF_910589615.1. Classification (NCBI taxonomy): domain Eukaryota; kingdom Metazoa; phylum Chordata; class Actinopteri; order Perciformes; family Cottidae; genus Taurulus; species Taurulus bubalis. Next base: position 16,091,733 of record NC_136605.1, read on the forward strand.
AGAAAAACCTTGATTGAACTGAAACAACAATAAGCTAATAAATATGCTAATGAAATCATTTATTGAGATGGATTGAAATGGCCCACACTATAGCATGTCCTTATCTCTCCCATTAGTCTCTGTTACAGAGAGTAAAAATGAAGAGAGAGGAACAGACTCAGGAGACAGTAAAGGTCTCAGAAGGAAACAAAAGAGTGGAATAGAGATCATGACTTATGTCTAAACATCTCTCTGTGTGTGTGTGTGTGTGTGTGTGTGTGTGTGTGTGTGTGTGTGTGTGTATTTTTGTGGTTTATATTTGTCACTAAGTGCTGCCTAAGAGGATAAAAGAGCAGTGTGCCCTCTAGCCATATGCTTACTTATATCACACATATAATAATAATAATAATGAGCACACATGGGCTCCTCCTCTGCTTCGACAATAATGTCTGTAAATATACATGCGGTTGGTAAAGCAAGCTTGATTTAAAGCCTTAATGGGTAAAGAGCAGGAGGATCATGAAAACGTAAGCGAAGGATTATCGGTCAATAAAGTTGTTATATGTTAGATTACTTAATGCACATCTTTCTGTGTGTGTGTGGTGATGCAGCTGCAACCAACAGATGGGCTTTTGTCATCGTGTTTTTGCTGCTGGTGTCTCAGCAAACATGATGGTTTTTGGTTAGAGTCAGTTATGTATCTTATATATATACATATTATAGTGTAATCTATGACTATTATAGACCCTTCCTCTTTACCGGTCTACACAAGCAAACACTTTTTAACATAAATATTTCCATGTTTTTCTATTTGTTGCTTTCTCCTCATCACACACCGTCAGGGATAATCACCGTGTCAGTCTGCCTAATCTACCTGAGCCCCTCTGATGGCTCTGAATGATGTCTGGTGTTGACAATTGTTGCACCAAACATCAAAGAAGAATATTTATTGACTGGTGAAAACCTGATTTTAACATTCATGCATAAAAAAGACAAGACGAGTCCATGTTTTATTCTTTGATGTACATACATGCAATATTGTAAATTGCAAGAGGGAGCTTTTCAAGGACAAGCATGAATATCAATCTCCTTCTTTAAAAGTTATTCATGTATGATCCTATAGGTCAGCAGTCAAGACGAGCTTCTTTGGATATAATAAACAGTCAAATTTCATGTTTGTACCTACAGTATACGCATGCGATGACTGGAATAAAGTTCAAGGTTTGAACACAATACTCTAATGCTTGCGTTAATACACAAATTCTTTCCTGTATTTTTGTATTGTATTTATGTACTTTCACTGTGAAATAATCTAGATACTAATGACAACACCGTGTGCAAAAATGTTGTGCAGTCCACAGCTAAACAGGCAACTTTTGACAGCGACAATGTTTTCCCATTTCAAAAGCAACGTCACCACTCAATCCACCTCACTCTTACTGAGACTAATTGTCTAATTAATAGACAACAATAAAGGATGGGAATATGATTGTTCCTAGCTTTAGCAGTAGGTACTGATACAGATCTTTAGGCCTGTTAGCGCAGATGAAAATCAGGAGCAGGAGGGGAACTCAGTGATAGTGATCACTGATAATAGGAATGAATGGGGTCCCTGTAGCCCTGATACACATTGGTTGATAGAGAGAATGCTGTTTACTTTCTGTCAACACTCTGACTGCTGATAAATGCTGTGGGGTCTTTGTGTGTGTTTGTGCATGGTGTTAACAAAAATAAAGTGTGAGTGTGTGGACAGAGGATATATGTGCATGGAGGTATTTTGGAGTGTGAGTCAGGAGATGAAGAGTATGTAAGTGACACTTTGTGTTCCTGTATACAGCTAGAGTGCTATAGATCACGGTCATGTGAATATATAAGTAGGAATGAGTGGGAGTGAGGGAGAAAGCTCAAGGCCTCAAGTAAAAAGGACACTCAGCCTTTCTCCTCCTGATCACATAAACCCTCCACAGTCTGTTTAACTACAAAGCACAACCAGCAGTTCATAGATCACAGCCATGTATTAAGAATATCAACGCTAATCACTTATTAATAAAAAAAAAACCCACAAGAGACCTGTTTCTACCTCAGATTCGGTTAAAGGCTGGCTACTATTTAGATGCAGCTACCGCCTGAAATGTCACCAAGAGACTTCATTAAAACGTGTTGGTATCTGAACCGAAAGAGCAACACCAACGCCTCAAAGTTTCAAATAACTCAGTAGGTAGGTGGAAACAGACGAGCATGCACGAAAACACAGATAAACAGACACAAGTATACCTATAGATCTTGGTGTACACAGTCACTGACACATGTGCAAACACATATGTGCTTGAGGGCATGTGTGTACAGCTGCACATGTCGCCCTCCAAATATCCCCCTGAGCACACACTTCCTCTGTCAGACACTGTGAGCAGATGACTTGCATTCACATGTAAATCTATGGAAGACGAGGAGGCAGAAGAAGGTGGCAATGGAGCAGGAGGAGACAAATATCAAAAATAATACTCAAACAGTATTTATGATGTTATGCAATCACTAAAAACACAAAGAGTGAAAAGGAGAAAGACCATTTCAAACCCCATTTTTAGTTGAATCACCTCAACCATTTGCCAAACAGCTCCTTCATTCTCCTTCAGCTTCCAGCCATCCTTTCTCTTTAGGACTTCTGCGTGTGTGTGTGTGTGTGTGTGTGTGTGTGTGTGTGTGTCCATATGCAGTATGTGTGTAAAAGAGACATGGCAAGGAGCTCTGGGTAAATGGTTCATGTATTGCTGTGAGATGTTGAGTGGTCTCTTAACGATGGTTGCTAAATAAAATACCAACACAACTACCAGACACAAGAAGCAATATACAACATTTAAAAGCATTTCTAAAGCAGTAAACAACTACTATCTATGCAAAGATAAAGTGCAGTGATGTCTACCTGCAGAGAATGAAGTCATTCTCCCTCTGTGTGTGTTGCTTTTTTATAAAAAACACTTTTCTTTTCTTCAGCCGCCTCAAATGCAGAGAGTACCAGAAGAGCGACAAGTCGAGCAGAGATTTTCCTCTCCTTTCAGAAAGCCAGCTTTCAGTTGGTCTGTGCATGCTAACTAATGAATGCTGAAGGGCTTTATTTATTCATTCTCCTGATGCAAGCGGCCCCTTCATGAATATGATTAAGTGCATATTGTGGTGCACATGTCCGTGAGGTCTCTCGTGTGTACCATTGAGTAGACTATATGCTGGTCATCAGCTGGTCATCAGCTTGATGTGAGCATGAGCTACATCTATTGCCTGATTGTTTTAGTATAAACGTTTGTTATAAGCTTGCTTATGAGTATATGGGTTCAGATACTTTCCCTGCTTTGTCAGTTGGTGAACCCTCTGCACAGATTTGTACATGAAATCACTGAGACCGGCTGAAAAAGCTTCTCATCACCTGCATTGCATGGGGGGAATATAATTAGTTTCCCAACTCAAGCGCTAACAACGATCACCGGTGCTCATGTAGTGAATGTAATCATTGTGCCGCATTTTCTCCTGAGAAAATCCCCACTGGCTTCGGCTATAAAATCCATTCAAAGCCCGGCGGGGTGCTAATATGAAATCATAATTTAAAGTGCAGTGTAGAAAAGGAGCACAGTCTAATACTCTGTTTTTCAAGCAATCAAAGCATGCTTTTTCATATGTGCTACCTGGTTTTGATCAAATATTTAAGATACTCCTTCCACCTCACTCTTACTTGAAGTTTCAGCACAGGAAATCAAATATTAAAAGTCTGTGTTTGAATAAATAAGTGTAGTATGCGGCACACACATACAGTTACACACACACACACACACACACACACATTACATATCTACACGCAACAAAAACACTTATTCTCTCACCGGATAAAGACGGTACTTGTGAAACATACATTTTTCTTTCGCAGTATAAATATAATATCCCTTGGCCAATTGTTTGTCCATGGAGAATTTGATCAAGAGCCCACGGGCCTACCTTGGCTGGACAAGCTGGACACGCCGCCCGCTAATCGCTCCAAAACAGCTTGCCTCCTCCACACGTTGAATTAACCAATACAAGTCGATTAATCAAGGCTGTCGCTATTTGTTTTCTTCCGGCGGGGCGACGACTCAGGGAAGGACACGTCACGACTGATGAGACTCAATCAAGTAGCAAACACGGGTGGCGTCTACTACGTCATCGTTTTTCAAAGGTCTCCCGGTTGTGCCTGTCCACACAGGCCTGTTTTCAAACGCACCCGGCAACTTAGGTGTTAGGTGCTGTAAAACTCCGACCTGGTGTGGACGCCATGGTGTAAACGTAGCGAAAGATGTGCGTTTCAAAATGGAAGTGTCGTAGTGTGGATGTAGCCTTAAAGTCTTACATGGCTCTGATCACATTGGTGGCTCAGCGGGTTGCCTTGTTATCCCTTTTCCTTGTAAGCACTTTACAAACATGGAGCCACAGGGATTATACCATCAGGGGGACACAAATACTGTTCTTCTCCCCTTTGATATGTGCTGACATTTGTGTGTGTGCATTTACGCTCTATGTGTACGTGTGTGTGTGTGTTACAGAAAAGGAAAACATTGCACTCTGGTCACTCGAAGCACATGTGACACGACTGCCTGTTTGCTGACGATGGACAGTACAGATAGGACAACATATTCAGTTTTGCAGTGAAGAATATACAGTAATCTGATGACTGCAGACATTTGACCTCTGAACTCTTCTGCGTTCTCACACTCCAGCCTCTTGTCTCTTGCCAGTTCAGAGCTGTTGAACATTCAAATGATTTGTCCTCCACATGAACTTTTCTCAAAATCTCTAAAGGGACTTTTTGTGAGATATTTGTGCTTTGTATTTTAGTGCATTTCGTCCCTCAAACGTGCCCGTTATTCCCAACCCACAGTATGTGTGTTTCCTAAGTATGTGTGCATCTTTCCATAATGATTAATAAAGGGCTTTAATAATTATAGTCCTGCTTTCTGGTGTGCGCCATTATTTTCACATTCTCTACTAATCTGTGACTTTAAGTAACTTGCATAGCTATCTATGCTGTGCAGCTTGGTGTGTTTGTCAGTGTTTGTGCCAATTCATATTTCAGGAAGTTAATAACATAGCTGTCACTGTTCTTTCCGACACTACATCTCCTGTAACTCATCTAATGTTTTTTCTTCCCTCCTCTACCTCACATTTCTCTCCATCTTCATCGATGTCAATCCTCTCATAGTGTCTCTCATATCAGCACAGATTCAAGTCCCACTCTGTCTGCCTCCCTTCTCTCTGCCAGTCGTTTGTCCAGGCCCGTTGACCCCATCTCTCTCCGGTCATCCGTGCCTTTCTCCCTCATTTTCCTCAAGCTCTGCTCACCGCTCTCTTCCCCTTCTCACCAGTCCCGTCTGCCTGCTTTCTATCCCCTTCTCCACCTGATAACAAGCAGGGCAGTGCAATGCTACGCTCCGCTGGCTCCCCTCTCTGCTGCACACAAAGAATGTGAATGGTGCACAGTGAGAACCAGGAGGCACACACACACACACACACACACACACACACACACACACACACACACACACACACACACACACACACACACACACACACACACTTTTTGATTTATCTATTTTCACCATGAGTCATCACCCTGGTGAGGGGCTGGTACCAGCTATGAAATAATGCAATTTAAGGCTGTCTTTCACTGGTTAGCTTCACTTTTAAATAGGAGTGCTGAAGCAGCAAGACATGGATATGAATAATGCCATAATTCATGCCCAGAACATTCATTTTTCTGCATGCCAGTTCTAGAGCCCTGTGAAATGTTTTGCATAGATCAAGTCTGCTTCGTTGTCCTTGTGGTACTCTAATAAAGTTATGTGGAAATGTACTTTATAAAGATGCAAGAGGAGTTAAGATGAATTTGTGTTGAAGGTGCAAAAGGAATTTTAAAGTCGGTCTGTCTAATGCTTTAATATTCTGGATTACAATATTGGAAAACGTATTTTTGTGTATGCAGAATGTGGTGAAAAAGCTTTAAGTTGCTTGATGATACTTTGTTCAGAAAGAATAGATGAGCTAGAGTGGAAATTAATAAAACATCTAAGCATTGGTAGGCTGAAGAATGTTAATGTCTTTTTATTCTTCCATAAAAAAATGAAGTGTCAACACTTACAATGTAAATTACACTGATGATTTACGATTATCTCCCAGTCTCTTCTCTAGTAACTCATCATTATCTACTTTATAGTCCTCCAATGAGAGTTATTAAGGAAATACTCATTAACAATTCATTAATTATCTGTTGTTTCTCATTCGCTCACATTCGTACTGTAATGTGTTACCAATTAAGGTGAGATGCAGCAATAGTTCATTGTGATTATAGTCTGTGCAAAGCTAAATTTGAATAGCATGAACAACAACAAAGAATACTGGCCTATGCATGAGTCTTTGCTGGTGATGCCACTTTCAGGATGCTGCCACTTTGCACAGGACAAAACAAGTCATGGTGCCATAAAAACAGATTGTTTGCCAGCAGGGGCAGCTAAGGCTGGACATTAGTTGGCAGGGGAGCCTCTTTTAACAACCTCACCTGTCTGAAATATCTGAAACCGTGAACATCTATCCCTAACCCAGGTCTGTGCTGTGCAAATGCATGGCACAAATGGTATTTTATCCACTTGTCTTGGATCAGATTTTCATGTTTCCTCAGGTTCAAAGTCACAGATGAAACACAATTATTGATCGGCGATAATGCAATTTAAAAATTGCAGAAAAACAGCGTGGGAATAGATTGTGCCTCTTAAAGGGGAATTTATGACTGGTGCCGTGAAAGCAAAAAACCGACAACAGTCTGATTACCATCGGGAGTGCTGCAACGCTCAGTTCATCACAGTACCAGCTTAAAAGAATGAATTCTCAACACACCATTCATGTTGTTACCTTGACGTTGACATGCCCTGGAAGAATAGAGTAATGGGAACTGCAGTTGACTAATTAAAAACACATCAATCACAAGTCTGGCTCAATTAATGACATATTTTCCTGCTGCCTTCAAAAGGAATGACAGTGTGGAAAACTAGAAAACAAAACGGAATATGTCATTTGGCAAATGTGACATAAAGGGGTTTCAACAGCCCAATATTGTTTTGTTTATGGCCACATGTAAACCGTGTAACAGTGTAATTTCCCCACTGCGGGACTAATAAAGGATTATCTTATTTTATCTGATCTTATCTTATCTCTTCAGTTTCACACTCACAGTCTTCATTTATGAATGGTAATCAGTAGATGACTTTGGCAGGACAGTGGTGTGAGGACAGGTTTTCAGCTGCCAGCCAGTTCACACACACATGTAGCAAACATGTTCTTTGCGTTACGTGTTATTGAGCTGACTCTGAACTTTGACCTCTCTATTGAAGGGAAGCAATAAAGAAAACTTCCCCTCAGAAATCGGATTATTGTCACTGTGAAAAAAGGCCGAGTTCTGGTCAAACCACATGAAGAGGGTTTATTCCTTCATGTTTATTCCTGACATGAAGATCTGACTGCATATTCATGGTGGATCTTTTTATAACAGGGTTGGGGAGATGGTCTCGGACAGCCTGAGTGGGCTGAATAATATAATCATGACCTCAAGCAGTGAGTTAAAGCTACATTATGAGCAGGAGAGGTGCAAATGCACCATTGCATGGCTCAGTGGCAAGTCAAGAGACTATAAAAGCAAAAGAAAGAGAGTGATTGTGCAAAAGGAGCAGCTAGGCAGAGGAGGAAGGGAGTGAAGAAGAACAAAGCAAAAGAGGATGAGGGTGCAGCGATAAGAGAATGAGGAGAGACGAGGAGGAGGCTCCTCTGGGGTGTAATTAAGGCTCTGAATCCTGTTCGCCATTGACCGAGAGAACAGAAGAGAGATGAGAGATGAGGGGAGAGATGAGCAAGTGAAGATGCAATGAGCGAAGATAGAACGCAAGGGAAGGGGAGTGAGTCCCTTAGTGGAAGACAAAGTAAAAGAGGTACACAAAGAAAAAAAGTGAGCATGAGAAAGAGGAGGATGATAGCGTAATTAAAGAAAAATGCTAACTGCAGTAGAAAAACAAGCATGGACGTGTGCTTAAAAGATCACAGATAAAGTATGAAGGATTTAAAAGGTGTGCGTGTGTGTGTGTGTGTGTGTGTGTGTGTGTGTGTGTGTGTGTGTGTGTGTGTGTGTGTGTGTGTGTGTGCATTAAAAGGATTTAAGCCACAGGCTTCAAAGGCCTTTAACGTAGAGAAGAAATCGTTCCCATTTCAAATGCTATCTTTCTATCCTGTCCAGCAGTGAGAAGGGTATCCGTTCATATGTCGCCACGCTGGCGAGCAGATTATGTCAGTCTGTGATTGATGATGCAAGAGCTCACTTCCATTGTTGGACGAGCAGTCTCCTGGCCAACATAATAAGGGTCTGGACCAGTTCAGTATAGATTGAATAAGGGATCGGCAGGGATTTTACCACACGCTCAAGGTTGTATTATGGAAGGGGTCAAAGATCAGGGTCGTTGCTGACTTCTTATAAACTCCCTTTCGGTGTCACAGTACGGGATGCGACTGAGCAGCTGCTGATACAGAGGCAGAAAGATGGGCCTAGTGGCGCAGAAGTATCTTCGATATCCCTGGACCAGCCTATTTGGAAGGTTTTGAAGGTGCAAACTAGCTTGTCTGCCATTCCAAAGAAGGAGGCCACACAGCTGATTAAACCTGTGACTTTACGAAGAATGTCTATTAGAGAGAGGCTTGACCAATACACAGTCCTTAAAGAAAGAGTGAGGGAGACCGGCAGCCATTCGTGTGTCATGAGGCTTGGTGACAGCGGTCTCCTTTCATTTCCATAACCTGGTAATAAAATCGATTTAATATCAATAAAGTTTTATTCAACAATATCAATATAAATTCACAATACTGATGCTCAGAGTATCAATATCAAGATGGCACTTAAGGAAAGGGAAAGGCTGAGATGAAGACAGTGTGTCTGCGTATAAAAAGAGAAGAGACGTTGGTCATGTGTTCACTGTCTAGATACAAATATGTAGCTGCTGCATTTGAATACTAAAAAAAAGGGGTTTTATTAGTGTTTGTAACAAGCTCCTGTTACTTCCCTGAGTTTCCCCCCAGCACCAATGACACGAGCACACTCAACGTATCTTTGTAACTGCTTTTATTGTGACTGGCATGCTCTGACAGACTGTGACTGTGCCTCTGCTCTCTGCTCTCTCCAAGACACAAACACCTAAACAGTTTCAGCCAATTAGGCCTCATCCCGGCACCTGTTCCCTGAGCCGCTCCTCCCCTCCCCCTCCGCAACTGACCATAACCACACCCCTGCCACCACAGTCTTTTATGTAGTGGTGATACAGGTGTAGTTTTTTCTACTCTCAGCTGTCCTACAATCTTTTTTACGAATGGGTTTCTTTCATCTATCCACAAGGATTAAGATAATGATTTGTATCTATTTATATGCCCGGTAGCACAGACTGAGGAGTGCAACACTTAATTCAGTTGAGTAAATTGTGTTTGGAAATTATGTTGAATCGATTTCTACCAGTGATTCAATATACAAAAGTGTTATATGGGTTTACTCAGCTGTTTCAAGAAAAACAAAGGCTTTTCACTTTTTCAACCCAGTCAAAATCCATCAAATCAAGTCCTGCTTTATTCCTGTCAATGTCAATGTACACACACATGGACACAAAGTACATCTATTATTTTATTGTAAAATATTGATGATGGTTTAGTTCATAAGGGCTCTAGAGATGTTTCCTTGTAACACAGAAATGTCACAGGAAACTTTCTGGTTTCAAACTTAAGTCAATATGTAAAGTTTCTGAGTGCGAAGGCAGGGGATGATCTGCATAGCACAACGTAACAGATTTACAAAATGCCTTTGAAACTGGCATGCCTTTGAAAGAACTTCTCTCGGGATTCGCTGGCTCCCACAGGACAGAGAAGGAAAAGCCATGGAGAACATCGCCGCTCTAACATGCAAAACTGATCCTATTACATTTGACACGTGTGACACACAAGTGACAGGATAGGCCCAACAAACACTGTTAATTGTTTCATCTGACATTAGGCCACGGAGGGACGTATTACGATCCCAATTATTAATGTAAACCCAGAGTAACTCAATATTACAATATCCGACTTTTACTCACTGCCATCAAAGAAACCTGATATTATGCAGAGCACTTTCACTCAGACCCCTGAGACCATAACTGATGATGACAATTCACCTCCAGTTCAGCAAGATGAATTGAAGCATAAAGATGATTTGAAAAAGTCACCGTAATTGACGCTGACAGTCGTAGGATGACTGCGCATCGGGGTGATGTTTCCTCTCCAAAAGGAGAGTTGGTGCTGTGAGCGGTTGGCTGCATAGGCGCGTCGCTGATGCCGAGCTCCCTCGGGTGCAGTGGTGAGTCAGGTTCCCTGTCGCAATGCATTCGCTACAACACAGACATGCTCTGGGGAGTCCATGACTGATCCTTCTGTCCTGCAGTGTGCCGTGTGTGTGTGTGTGTGTGTGTGTGTGTGTGTGTGTGTGTGTGTGTGTGTGTGTGTGTGTGTGTGTGTGTGTGTGTGTGTATGTGTGCCAGAGTGTCCACATGACATGTGTCCTGCAAAACTAAGAAAGTCTTTGGAGCCCCTTGTCAGACACCTTGACCCAGTAGGGACACGGCAGACACTGATCCTAAGTGTAGTCTGTACGTGATGTAATGTGTCACATGACAAACAATACCACAGTTTGCTTTTGCTTGCAGAATCCCATTATCTATGTGTACACATGTTGACTACAACTACCAGGTGATGATGGCTGCATGTGGGTTATTCATACAACGCACATGCTGGTGTTTGCTGGTTTGCTGCCACTATATTTTTGTTCAAGTTCACAATCTGGTTGCCATATTGATGACAAAGATTGACGAAGCACACTGTGATTGCCAAGGACTTCACACAGCAGGTGACTGATGGCGCTTTGAATCGAGGGCAGATCGCTTTTCCAGTTAGAATGAATGCGGTGGAATCGTTGCTGCAAATTTAAAATACGCAGACTTTGAACAGAGGGGGGGAAATAAAAGGAGAAATATTGGCTGCACTTTTTATGATGCCCATTTCTATAAAAAATGCTTTATAATGTGTTTTGATTATTGTTCGAAAGCAAACAGTGCTATATGTATATATAAAGCATTATAGACATGGCTGTCAGTAGTGGTGGATCATTTTACTGAATGGAAAGTGGTGAGCGCCATAAACTGTATACATACCAAAACAAGGGAGTGTTTGATTCTGGATATTTTTTTGGTTTTGACATGTTGTAATATCCATATGGCATGATATATGATATCTGTTCTGTGCTCACCACATACTTCACACACCATCAGTCTTCATATATCTTGCAGCATTGTTCTGCCCTCTACTGTACCCAGCTATAGAGGTTTCATTTAAACGAGCACTCAGGGCACCTCTCCTTCTGCCTCCTCTCCTCTTTTCTCACTCGTGGCTCCATTCATTTACAGCCCTCAATTTATTCCCATTTCATTTCCGACTCATTTATTTTTCTTGATATGGTGCCGGCTGACTATCGTCCAGTAACTGGTTTCCGGAAATGATTTTACCATTGTATCTTCCACAGTAGTCATTCCTCATGTGTGAGAGAGGTGCTAAGGAACTAAATATAACAACTGTGTTTGCACTGGTATTTCTCAGTTTACATTACAACATATTTAATAATTTTAAAAGCGTTCTTTGAGGAAATATATGTTTGCCGTATAGAAGAAATGTGGCAATTTTATAGTAAAAGCTGAGGTCATTTTTCAGACTTAAAAATGAGTGTTGTCACTTCAGAAGCTCATTTGAACGTGTTGATACTTATTATATCCTACACTTTTTTTTAGTCTAGTATGTTGGCGCTTGCGCTTCTAATATTCAAAATGGCCAAGGATGAATTGATGAGTACTCTGCATTGATCCACGTAATCAGGAACTCTGATAGACTTTTGAAAAATAGCAGTGACCATATTGCTCTCTGACAGGACTTAATTCATTCTCATTACATAAATACATCGTTGGATTGGGGATGCAGTTGTTTGATTTATTCCACAGTGCTTCTAATGATGCCTCACTGGATATTTTTTTCCCTCATCAGCATTGCTATCGCCTTGAAAGGACTGTAGTAGCTTAAAAGTTATTGATTTACATTTTTTCCATAATTGTCCTCCTGAATAGGGTGATGTACACTGCAAGAGTCAAGAGTCTGTTTCATCCCTGAGGGTTGTTTTCATGTTATCATTGACTGCTTACATACTGCTACTTTAAAAAAATAAATATATATAGCCTCCTATTGTTAATAAAAAAAATTGGTCTTATATGCCACTCCTACATCGTTATATTCATTCCATTTTAGCTTGCACCTGTCATAAAATTGACAGTTTGGATCCCAGGAGTCCGTCATCAGCTTTTCCTCTCATATGTAATATAACACTATAGCAACAAGCATCTGGTCGAGTCCACCAGTCAGAAATGTTGCTCTATATTCATTTGAGAATCAAATTACTGGCATCTCATAACTTCAAGATGGTGGCAGTGAAAATGTGAGCTATTCCTAGGCCACTGCTTGATCTTTGAAACACATATACTGTGACATACCTTCTTGGCTGCTCTTCAGCCAACTCCATTCAACCCTCAGGCTCTTTTAAACTTTCAAACCCGGAGGATGACATCCATGTGTGAAAAAATAAATATATATCAGTGAGTTAGCAATGCAGTGACGGAGTCGCCTTAGTAAATTAAGCATTATGTGTGTAGGTTCTCTCTCACTGCTCTCATAACATTATTTAGTAAGTAGCTGTTTTCAGCAAAAGGTTCTGATAAAACCACTCTACACTACCAACTCAGCACCAAACAGCAGACAGACAAACTTGACAACTAGCTGGTGAACACAGTGAAATATATAGCAGCTGGAAGTCGTTTGCGTTGAGTTGATAGTTGACCTAAAACGCTCTTCTGTAACGGCTGGGCGAGTACATCAGCAACTTAAAAAGGTGATAATATGTCAATGTTTTTCTCACAACTTGTTTCTGCTGCCCCCAAGTGGCACAAAAAAAGCACGGGAAAAATCTTTAATTCTTTTATGGGATTCTCACTCAAATAGAAAAAATCTTGTTTAAAGGGATTTCACTTGTCACGGGTATACCTATATTATATTCATAACCATGAGAGAATAAGACACTAACATTCTTATAATCCTTCCTTGATCTTCAACCTCTGCCCTCTTCGTATAACTGAAGAGAAACCACTCAAGTGGTAAATTGTCTTTCAAGAAATGCTTATCTTAAGATAAATGAAGGAGCGTCGGGGTGAGGGAGATAAGAGGGAGGAAGAAATTACCCAGAGGAGTTAACGTTCGACAGTTAGGAAACCTTTGTGTCCCTTTCATGTCTCTCGACTCTATCCACACAAATCCCATTTTATATTTCCTATTCTTTATCTTGTCATTGTATCCCTCCCCGTTAAACCAGCTTATTGATCCAAGCAGATACATCCGCAGCGGCAGAACTAAGTAGATGAAGAAAAGGACGATTTATGGTAAAATATTATTACCCATGTTGATTTTCTTTCTGACAAATCTTTGTGAGTAATTTAGACCTGATCAAAGGTGGTGTAATGCAATTACATCCAAAACATCTCCATAATTTAAAACCAATACGCATTGTCCAAGTCAGCACATTTTGTGCACTGCATGTTCCTGTGCCAGCAAGGATTGTCTCATCTTTCACCTCCCTGGGAATCCGTGGTGAAAATAACCTCAGGTTATAACAGCAAATTAAAATCCACAGTGATTTAGCGTGCTAATGAAGAATTCCTTGTTCTTTTTGTCTTTTACTCTTGACCTAAATACTATTCTGCCTCGACATTAGCATGTGCATGTAATACGCTACATGTAACATCAAAACATATGTTTACCTTGAGCTAATCTATTGTCGGTCCTAAATACATTATGACGCTTGTGACCACATGTGGAATAATATAACTCTGTATAAAAATCATTTGATGAATAAAGAGATTCAATAACAATACATAATCAAGCTGGATGGCATCCCTCTGCACAGACTGAGCTTCCTTCGACACAGCTATGTGTAACAGTGCGTCCTCTGACTTCTTATAATTAGTGTTTTTCAAAAGTCATCGATAGATTTCCATGTAAGTCGTGCGAATCACGGTGTGTGTGTGTGTGTGTGTGTGTGTGTGTGTGTGTGTGTGTGTGTGTGTGTGTGTGTGTGTGTGTGTGCATGTACGTACAACCACGGGCTTCCATCTAATTACAGTGCAAGGGAGTTGAAACCTTTAGAATGCCCCTTCAACAGCGCAAATTATCATAATCATGTTTTTCTGAGTAGTCTGACTTTTTTCTCCCCCCCACTCTGCCTTCTCTTTCATCCTCTTCCTCACGCTCCTTCCCTCTCTTCTTCTATTGGTGCATTTGCACCAGTGAGGTATAATTACAGTATGCACGTCTCTCTCACACACACACACACACACACACACACACACACACACACACACTGGAGGCCTCGCATGGAGAAATAGAGCACATTAAATATTGATGTGGGCACTGTGAGAGGTTATTCCTCCCTGCAATTTTTATGTTTCTTTCCTGGTAGAACCTCGAGAACATTATATACATATACTGCAGCCTTAGGCCTGATAGGGTGAAAGGTGCTTTTACGAACGAGACTTTTTGTCTTCTAATCTGCCACCGAGCAAGAATGTCACCAAAACCAAAGTTGACACTGGTGAGAAACCTTTGCCAAAATGATTTAAACATCTACAGTGAAGTCATCATAAAGTCATCATTGAAATGTCCTAAAACTGAAATAAAAACTGAAGTAATTTGTTTGTTTTAGAGGAGTGTAATAACATTTTTTTAAACCTCAAGAAGTCATTTCTGAAGCATGTATTCCTTGTGATATTTGATCATTCTTTTTAAGCGTCGTAAAAAGATATTAAGAAAACCAAACACAAAATATATACAAATGAGATATAAAATGAATTCAGAAAAACGTAATACTTCCCATTTAATTCAATAAAGTGTGTATGAATGCAGTGCTACCTTGTTTTTTTGATTAATCTTTTCTATTCATAGTAAAAAAAAAAAAGATTAAATTTTTTTTTTTTGAACTCCTTCATGTCCCACAACGAGGACAGCAAGGTCTGCGGCCATGACGGCCTGTCAGCTGGGGTCCATAGCGTGATGAGCTCCAAGTGGAGCATGACAGGCCTGGCGATGGGCTGATGGTGCACAGCCTTCTGGGAAGGTCAGTTCTCCAGGCAGAGGGAGAGAGGTAAAGGTTAGTCACGATGCACCAGGGAACAACAGAGAGGTTAAATCAGCCCATTTGATGCCAAAGTAGACGGCTGCATAACACAACTACACAAAATCCTGACCAAATGCTCCAAATGCTGCAGCATGTCACCTCTACAGACCACAAACTACATTCAGAGTCATCAGTTTTTGTTCAAACAGAAAAAAAAAATTAATGATAATTAACAGAAGGGCAAGAAGTACAAACCAAAATGTTCATGTGTGGCCTCGGCCAATAATTTACATTAAAGCTTGACCACAAAGACCATGGTATCAAGGAAACAGGCACTATGGTGACACAAACCAGTGTACGTTTGATAGTTTGTTTATCAGATTATATTCAAAGTGGCGGAACGCAATTTTTTGTTTTGTCCTCCCTAACGCAAAGTGACTACTACGGCAGGAAGAGAGTGAGCGGCAGCTCGGGGAGGTGGACCTTCAGTTAGTGGCTGTATAACAACACAAATTCAGTCAGAACAAACCTCAGCGCTGGGGGTCTGAGCCCGGACTTGGATCAGCAAACTTACTGTTGTTGCAGCTCAACAGGATTGGCAGAAGTTATAGTGAGTTATTAAAACCTCTCCAGGTACAAGTGGTGTTACAAGACAGGACGGGCCGGGGCTAGTGTGCTCATTTCTGATATCTCTGCAACATAATACAGAGACTTCTTCACATCCTGGTGATTATATTATTTCTTTTTTTTAATGTTTAAATTAAAATTCAGGGCAGATCTTACACATTGAACCTCCAAGACGTGAATTTCACTCAAATTTCAATTAAATTCAATTTCCCATTAATATTACACAGGTAGAATTTCGGATTGGGGTTATTCAAGATTTTTCAACAATGTGGAAATGGCTGCAAAATGTTGTTTGTTATGTGACTGTTTGTCTGAACATAATCCTCTGATGTGAAATGTACAACCCATTATCTATGTTGAGGAAGATTCCAGCAGTGTTTCTGGAGCCAAATCCTGATGGAGAAGGGACTTTTGTTTTCAAATGCTTGTTACTATAGGTATGGCCGCATAAGGTAAGCAGCATGACTCAGCTAAGCAGCTGTATGCTAACACACACACACACACACACACGCACACACACACACACACACACACACACACACACACACACACACACACACACACACACCCCATCCCGAAAAACAATAAACCACACTGGCGATGAAGACATTAAACCTTCAATTCTTGACACGCCATAAATGAATCTCTGCAGCACAGCCACCAGATATACTGCAGCTACGGTAAACAGATCCGTGTTACCTTTATTTGTATTCCATAGCAGCATCAACGTGACTAAAGGAGCTTAGCGAATCAATTGTCCAAAGCCAATTTCTTCCTGCACATCATGGCCATTCCATAGAGACCACAAACTGTAGATATCGCACACATGCGCTAAAAGTAATGCTGACACAAAGACAAAGTCAACTTAAATAAGATGTGAACACACATGCACTTGAGACACTTAAACAAGCTAAAGTTAACACACACACACACACACACACACACACACACACACACACACACACACACACACGTACATTTATACACACTCGAACAATGTCATTGAGCCGTTAGCTGGAGGATGTTTCACAAACGATAACCCATGTGGGATTAATGGTATCATATAGAGAACACAGCACCAAAGGATCTCCGGGGATGTGGCAGTATTGGTGTGTTGTAAGTGTATTAGTTTACTTGACAGCACATATAAAAAATGCATGAGAATAATAAAAGGAAAATCCAATACAGGCGACTCATAAAAGTACAGTGTGTAAAATGAAAGAAAAAACTTTTGGGAAACAGATTTGAATGCAAATCACTGTTTAAATTAACAAGCAAAACAACTTTTTCCATCTGTTTAAATTATTTGCCATTCTGTTAAAGCATGTTGAAATGCTTTTTAAAGACAGATTTAAAAGCACAATTACACACATAGGCTGTGACTGTTAATCCAGTACTTAAAATAATTTGCATTATGGGATAATAATTTGCATTTATGAAACTAGATGTATTTTAGATTAAAAACTACTTCAGTGTTTGAGATGTTACTCGTCTCAAGAGGATTTGGGTTATCATTGTTTGTCAGTGAATCACTGTAGGGTCGGAGGTGAAATGTGTTTAGTGGATATGTAATTATAGCAGCGAGAGGCAAAGACACTTTACTGTCAGAAGAAAGTCCCTGACTGATGACAATGATTTTATTTTTAACACTGGCAGGTTGATAACAGATAAAGCAGATTACAGCCGATGTTCTATATTGGGAGATATGGAATGAATCATCTTCTTGTCATTGTTGTGTGCGACTGGATTTATTTGAACAGGGAAGTGATCAAAAATAGTAAAAGTGTTTCAAAGAGAAACTCAAATAAGACTGATCACGACCCAACAAAGCTAGTCTAAAAGTATTGCTGTAATGTTGAAATATGCATCATTGCACAAAGACCAATAACATGTTGTTAAGAAGTGCTCACACACAGAGACGCAGTCATGATGTTTTTGATCCCGGACATATTTTATATCACAGGACTCTACTAAGTTCATGCTGACAGTTTTTATAATCATCTCAGCAGGTTTTTTAGTTGAAGTTTCAGTTCATCCAAATAATTCATGTAAATTGTTACCCGTTAGTGGTATCAACACATGCACACAGTTTTGGTATTACGTGCCCGGGTTTGATGATATCCATCTCTGAGGTGTCTGCCTCCACGCCTACACAATGTAACACCCTGTAACTCTGGACAATCTGATTAAATAACACTGGTTAGCAGGAAATAAAATATGCAAAAGACCTTGAAGAGATAGAAAAAACACTGCAAATGAAACCCTCAATGACTTTCAGGTACCACTGACTCTGAGCTTAGGTTACTTTCCACACACTACATTACTGCTTGTAGCTCCCTGGTGGCAAAGAGACTAATGCCCAAATCATTACTTCTTGCTGGTGGCTGAAATTACTTTTAATATGCATTATATTATTACAGTATGACTTGACGATCTGCCCAAGGGATTTTACATGAAAAGCACTGAAGTGAAGAGATCTCTGCTGAACGCAGGCTGCAATGTGTGTTGTTGGGGTTTCTCTGTTCATCAAAGAGGTTGTCATATGGAGTGCTAGTGCGTACATGTGTTAAGCTATGTAGTATTGATCTAGTGTTTTCTTTGTACGAGCCAGTATTGAGATTCCATTACTTGTTAAGGATCTCACAGGTACAATTATGGGCTCACCTTTGCTAATGGCCTCCAAGTACAGAGCTGTAACAACAACAGCTGCTGCTGGTTTCAAGCAATGCTCCTGGGTACGTGAATGGCTTTTGGTTATTACTTCGGGCCTGGTGTTCATAAGCCTGGGTTGCTTTGAGGCTGAGCTGAGGTCGGACACCGCTAAGCTTGAGTTAGCAGCTCTGAGTTCCTGATATACGTTTGTGTATGTGTGTTTTTCTATTTGCTCACTCATATTTTATGGCTAAAGTAAAGCGACTGTGTTGGCATTGACAGAGAGTGACTGCCGTTATGTGGCCTGAGAATCTGACAGATCGCCACTCCAACCACACACGCCCACATGTAGCCTGCTGAATCATACTGGAGTCCCCTCTCTTCCATCCTGTACTACGACTCTGACGTTTCCTCTACTGCTCTCATGAGTAATTTTCTGTTTTCATCCCAGTGTTGGTAGAGCAGCTCGACTATCACGAATACATTCGGACTAAAAGCTGTTGTCAAGCAAAGACACCGACACATACCTCCAGCCAGCTGATTAATTTAATAAACATGTTGACATTGTTTTTCAACTAGAGTTATGGTGAGACAACTGTAAGGTCATAGAAGGAATAAAATAAAAAAATGCACAATGCATGCACATAAAGATACATGCACATAACCATACAAATACAATTAAATACATACAGGTATACATGTGTATACATACACATATGTATATACGCCTTGGATTTCCTATCTGTGCGTTCAGTCATAGGCTGTGGTCGAATCGTCCTTTTTGGTTAGGAACCTTCCTAACTGAGTGAAATGACCCGGAAGTATGTAAGTGGCCGCCATGATAAGTGCCGGTCGAATTCTCTAAACGCAAAGGAAAGGAGCTTGAATGCTTCCTAACTTAGCTCCTTTAGCATAGGAACCACTAGACCTGCCTTTACGAAAGGAAAGGAGATAATGCCGACCCACAATTCCTTGTGGCGGCAACTTTTAAAGTGACGTATCATTCGGCCATTCACGAGAACAGACGATCATGACCGAGAAACACAGATTATGTAAATAACCGTTGCTATAATTTTGAAATACATTCAATAATCTGTTAAACCTGCTGGCAAACTACGGACGTTACGTTGTTGAAAACTGCTGCAAAGTGATCAAACTGCTGTAAAGTGATCAAACTGTTGTAAAGTGATCAAACTGCTGTAAAGTGATCAAACTAGCTGTAAAGTGATCAAACTGCTGTATTGATATTCTCTCTCTCGCCCTCATTATTTTATTTTATTTGACTTCAGTTACAGAAGCTTTAATGAAAGAGTTAAACTGGACGAGCTCTTCAGTCTGAGTCATGTTTCTGATTATCATCTTTTTAATCAACTATTTTGTCACATTACGATAAAACACAATCGAGTCAACACGAGTTGTGTGGTGTTTCATAAACTGTTGTCTGCATATTTTAATGATCAGATTATAATCTGCATATAGATAAACCATAACAACACAAGGGGATATGAGACACACATCGTTAGTGTGATAACGTATTTAATTCAGCATGTTTGAAACTAAAGAAAGAGAGTTTAGTAGCTTTGTACTCTGTGAAAAAATACGTTGGTTTCACTTTCATATTCCTTTCATTTATATTCCAACCTCGTTAATAAAGTAAAACCATGAACCGGGTTGTTTATGTCGTCTGGATGACGCAACACTGTAAGAACACAGACGAAGTATTTAAGATGCGTTTTATTGTGGTCCGAGATGGACTAATTATTTGACTATTCGACTGCAGCCAGTCTCTATCAGCTGTTCAACAGCTGGGCGTGGCGCACCCCCTTAATTATAATACATGTAGTGTATTTCTGAAAAAAAATTCAATTATAAAATAGCTATAACTTTGTGATTCTGTTCAGGCCAGCAGAGAAGGTTTAGCAGGCCCTGATGGCCCACCACTGATACGCAGATACACACAGATACACACACATATATATATATATATATATATATATATATATATATATATATATATATATATATATATATATATATATATATATATATATATACACACACAGTGTTAATTCCCCCCCCCCCATACAACTTTACATATTATACAAGGGAATGTATTATATGTTGATACATTTACATACATTGTTGAATTTTGCTTAAAGCCGTAGACCAGGATAAGATAGTTTTTTCTTTAGCGCTGTGTATTCTAGCTATTGGGAGTTCCATGTTCACCACATCAGGTTTGTGATTGATGCAAACTCCTATCCACTGCATTAAAGTTACATATTACATGTCTTGCTGTCTGACCATTACAACCTTAGCCATGCATGGTACGTACAGGGCACAGGACACTGGGCTGACTATACCCTCTACTGGTACCCAGTGGTGCCCAGTTGGGGAATTCTGCTCAAAGGTTTTTGTAGATGCTGCAAGTGCATCCGTTCTTTCAAAACTTGAGCGTATATCTTCATTGAAAGAAGAGCAAAGAACAACACTAAAGGCGTTTATGTTCTTCTCCCGATTGCGACTTTGCCACAAGTTTGATTGACAGGTAGTTTATCCAATTACCTGTTAGGTGCCTGCCCTTTTCCAAACAGTTTCCAATGACAGCTTCTCAGATGGTTCTGTGTCACAAACTAACTGGGGTGTCAGGTTAGGTCAGCCTGCCCCTGATCGCCAAAGTCATTCTTCAGAATCACAGTTCAGCAGTGTTGAACAGCAATTAGTCGGCTTGATAGTCTTCTTTGTCGAGTTTTCTCCTGTCAAATCATTTAGAAGTTGGCAAACAATAAAAAGCACATAACTACGCAACATTAATTATCAGGACCGTATAGTGAAAAATAGGCTTAGGGTAAAAGATTAATTTTTTATCCCGAAATGTTTTAACTACAATTGCCATTGCCGATTGCCGTACTACTGCATTAGTTTTAGCATTAGTAATGGATCAATACGAATGCTAAAACCTGTGCAGTAGTTCACAATTTGAAAAGCAGCCAACTCGAGTGGAAATCTGACACAGAAACACGAGCCGGCACACACACATTCGTAGTAAACGTCTTCATGCCGTACTACATTCTTTCTCTGTCCTCTTATCTGTGATCCTGTCTTGCACAAACACACGTGCATACACACTGGACTGAATCAAATGTAGGAAAGAGCAAACACACACACACACACACACACACACACACACACACACGCACACACACACACACACACACACATTACTCTTGCATAATCAATGGTGCAAATACATCTAAAAACACATTCAACATTCATTACATGCCATTTATATTCAAGCACATTAAATAAAACATCTGGCAGAATCCTGAATGCTCACTCTACATAAAAAATGCAGAGGAGCCTTCCAACAGGTTTTTAATGAGCCTGATTGGTTGGAGGTGCAATGTGAGTGAGTGGCGTTCATTTGTGATGTTGTGTGGCACCTCAGCTCCAATTTACGACATATTTATATTTAAGCACTGCTGCCTCTGCACAGCTAATACCTTTGTTGCATTGTTGCCAGCAGCAGCAGGACTTATCTGTGATTACCAGGGCTAATTACAATTCAACTACATGACAATTATCTTTAAGATGGTGTAAAGCCATATTATTAAAGTTGCTATTCTTGTTTATTGTAATTAGTATGAAAGCAATGGCACAACTGTGTGGAGCAATGATTGTTGCCTGGGCATCAGTCATTTAGTCTCTCTGTTATCTGTTATTGTGCATTTCTTATTCGTATAATTTCTTATTGTATGTCTGACCTTTCAGCTATTATTATAAAAAAAACAACACCTACTTGGAGCGTTTTTCATGTGCTAGATATGCACAGATTAGAGGGAAAAAACACTTTGATGGTTATTCACTTAGAGGTGTGTGCAATGCACATGTAATTGTTTGCATTGAAAAACAGAAAAATATAATGTTAAGTTAGAGTACATTACGTATTGGTTCACTGGGCTACGATTCCCTGAGGGAGTTTCCACACCCATTTAAACACAGAGAAATGGTATAATGTTAGGTCACGTAAGAGAGAGAGAGAGAGAGAGAGAGAGAGAGAGAGAGGGGGGCTGAGCAAAGACCCAGCCAGCCAGGGTTGACACTGCCGAGATTGAAACATGAATAATGATCGATTTATGCTTGACAGATCCGCGAGGGTTGCAAGTGTCCGCACAGCCAAAGTGACATCACATCATCAGGCACGCCTATTAGCATTGGTCCTGTACGACGGCTTCCAATGACGCAGATGGGTGGAAAATATGCTGAAAGCATGCAATAGACGTGACTTCCCGATACACTGCCCCCTTCAGTTTGGGAGAATATTGGTTTGCCGCAAGGGAAAGCAGGCTAAAAGAACAAAAGATCCAAATGTTTCCTCCTCACGAATCCACGTCAGCTCACGTCTGTGCAGAAAGCATGACCAAGGCTGAGGAGTCTATAAACGGCGTTATAGCGGCTCTGCAAGGCTGTAGGCGTTGTACTGATTTGAACTAAACATCAGCATTCTAACATACTCACAATGATTACACAAGTGGCATTGCAATGTGAAGAAGGTATTGAGGTCAAGCAGCATTTATGAGTTCATGCCATTCATGGTTTTGTCTCCTGACCTTGGGTTGCTATTGCTGGCTATAGGAAATACAAGTGAATACTTTTCTCAGAGTGGGAACACTTCGACATGTTCCTATATCTTGACATTACATCCACAACAAAGAACGCACACTTGCGGATACACAATAATAAATAACACTTGGACTGATGATAGAGCGAGATGAATAGAAAAAGATACCATGAATGTCTGCACAACATGCTGTGTAAATCCAGCCGCTAGATGTTGAAATATTTCACAACTGATGGCATGGAATCCACAGAAGCTGAACTTTGCTCAACAGCTATGTACGAAAGAAAACCATGCAATGAGTGATGACCTAAAGAGAGATAAGAAAGGATTAAGAGATAGGGGAGGTTTAAAAAAGTAAAAGAGGGTGGGACAGAGGGATGAAGAGACATTCAAATGAGCCTTAATAGTTTTATAACTGCACAGGGTAATTCCTGACGTGCTTTTAATGCCGGAGTTAGGATGACACATAATATTCAGAGTAATTACATGGTGCCATGGAAGGCTTTTAAATCCTTACCAGCAGTAGCTGCCAGTGCTGCGCATGTTTGCTCAACAGAAAGAACATCAGAGCTAGATAGGCCTCCTGTTAATCTACTCTCATACAGCAAAGGAGGAGTAGCACAATTTGAACTGTGTGTCGCTGTGTGACCTGCACCATTTGAGGTGAAGGCACTTCTAAGCCACACCGTAACCCAGCTCCACCCAAGACTACCCTCTAAATGTGTATAAAAAATGCTGCATTATAAAATTATGACCGATTTATTGGCATAAAATACTACAATTCCAGAGCACGTTCTAATATTATACTGGCAGCAATGTGACTGCTGATGCTGATCGTGTTGTACCAGACGGTGCATTCAGGCTTCACACATTGCTCGAAAAATGCACGTCGTCTATTTTGGATGTGTGCTGCACTCACTGGAGGCTATTACACACATATATAGACACAACATGTGAATGAATGTTTGCCACAAATATTTAATCGTTCATAACTGGATTCCTGAAATACTCTCTGGTACACAAGAAAAAAACACCATGGCCAGACTTTACTATTAGGCAATATAGGCAACTGCCTGGGGCCCTAAACTAAAAGGGCCCCAAACAGGTCCAGCTTATATTCTAAGTAATGCTTCTCCAAAACACTTTACAAAAGGCCTCCAAAGCATTTAAAAAGTGTGAAACTCCACTGAATATTACATACCATGTACTTCTACTTCAGAGGAAAATATTGAGAGTAATGGTACTGGTTACTTATCATTGTTATTCATTAAACTGTCCAGCATCATATTCCACCTTAAGCAGAGTTAAGTAAGATGAAGTACATTGTGCTGTTAATGCCTCTTTTTCCTTCTCCACTCACTCTCTCTCCCACCTCTACAGGATCTTTCCCTTCTTCTGCACGTTGTTGAGGAGACTCTTAAGCTCGCCGATTAAACACATTATTGGCGTTCCGCGAGGTATTTAAAGTGTACCGAGATATGACAATTTATTGTTGCGGTGTGGCAACCAGCCAGGTAAAAGTGGCTGAGAAGCGCTAGGCAGGTGTACGTTGGGGGAGATATGGGAATAGCTCTACCCCAATCCCATTATTTAAAACATGTTATCCCATGAATATATCTTGTACATATCATGATATCCATTTGTCCTCTCTTAAAATTATTAACACAATTGAGAATTCCAGGATTGTTTTTACTGCAGGTTCAGACTATATATTCTCAAAGAGATGGTATGATGCTTTTGTCTGCTGATTGCTGGCAATGTCCATGTCCACAGGAAATGGACAAAGATTGTGTCCCTCTCCCTCCGTTACGCTTCTAGAGAGACTAGTGATGAGACCAGGGACTTTGTTTATTTACTAAGATTTATTAGTATGTCGGTACTGTAATTTGCTGTACTACATAATGTATGTGGTAGCTCGGTTGAAACTTCCTCTCCTTCTATTTGCATATATACCTCTGACATTTCCCCATGATGGATGTGGGAGCAGGAGAAAAGGTGATAGTACTCTGAATCTTCAATGAGAGTTCAGACAGTTGTGTGAGGGCGCCTCTCATCAGTCAGGGTTGCTGACATAGCCAGTAAGCCTGGGAGCAAGGACCCTGCTCATGTTCTTCTCCCAGCTGTCACCACAGAGCCTGCTCTCTCGCAGAGGTAGTTCAAGGCAGTGAACATTTTCCACACAAACTACCATAAATGTACTCAGTTCACAGGTTTCTTGCATCATTTTGAAGTGCATTCAAGAATAATTTTCCGTGCACAATTCTGTTATCCAGTTGGTGGCCATGCCCTGAAAATTGTCACCATTAAACATTAAAGCAGCAGAAAAACTAAGCAATGGGCCTGACCCTTTGAGAGACGTCTTTGTTGTAAATTACACAACCAATTAAAATGTGGGATTCTTTGAAGAAAATAAGGAAATAAACAAAAGGAAATAGCTATTACCCCTTTGTGTTGAAATGGTCTTTAAAGCGAGCACTGAGAGCAAAATGAAATGTTGCAAAGTTGTAATTTTACTTACACTTTACTTACACTCCATCTCCTCAGCTTTTGTAAGGAACCATTTAAGACTCAAAATAGAGAGACGTTCTGCAGGGAAAGAGCAATGGATATAATGAATTATTAATAGGTCTTTTTGCTTTTTTTGCTTATTATTTGTGCATACACCTCATGCCTTGTTTACATGTGCAGTGCATAAAACCTTCAGAAGCAGTAGGTTGGTATTCACAGACATCTTTGAGCTGGGAGAACATGCAGTCCTCTTGTTGTCTCTTCCATTATAGTGCACCTTCAATCCAAACATCATTCATACAAAGATGTATGATTGATATTTATATAACCCACATACAACATTAGGTGTCTCTTCTTCTGGACCCATGCAGTGTTGTATGGCTTATGAGCACAATGATTCCGCATGCCATATTGATTATACTATTGTTACATGAAAGTCATGACATTAAATGATTGTTCCTTTCCAAACTAAATGATTTTGCTGTGTGTGAGGATCAGAGAAAGCTCTGTCTTGAATTCAAACCACCTCATATTTCCTCCTGGAAGAAACAAAATTGAACTTTCAGACAAATAGACTCCCTGCAGAGTTTTAGTTTCAGAGCAGATAGTTTTCGAATTTGGTCTTTTTTTTAAATCTACAGGACACATGCGGCTCCCTGTCACTTCTGTTATTTTGGGGAAGGCTGACAACAAACAGCTTGAGCTCATTTCTTTCTGTGTGACTATTGGCAAACTTCACAGGAGTGCCACCAGACACATAGATTTATATTTAACAATTGTTCCAAGTTTATCATTGTTTTGGTGAAGGTTTCCTGTATTTTCAACTGAGCATTAAAAACTGTTTTGATACACGATTGAAATGAAAGTCTTATCGCATTGGAGTAATTCGGTAGTAAATAAAGTTGTTTGTGATTGAATATACATTTTGTGAGGAGGGGGTGCCCTTGCACCACGAGGTTGGGTGTGTGGGTGCTTCACATACACCAGTTTTCATAACGACTTTTTATTCAGTAGGAGGAACTGAAGACATTGTGTTCTGTGGAGAGTCCAGAGTAACAATCTCCATATTTCTGAAGTGATGTTACTGTAGAATCTAAATTACTTTTTTAAAATGCGGTGCCACAGATACCACCTGGGAGAAGTGACCCTTTAAATTAAATCGCGAACAAAATAAATTCACATCCGTGAAGCCTAATCCATATATTAGGCATACATATGCAAATACACTGACAGTTGCAGATAACTTGTTTTGGTGTCGAGTTCACAAAACACTGGAATCCCATTCTTTACACTGAGGCAACGACAGTATCTCCAGTAACTTTGGGGTTTAGTACAATACATTGTGTTTTCATATAGGCCTGCTGTTGTTGCCTTATTTCAAAGTGATTCAGTATGTTCCACGCTTGCAGAAAATACTGCAAATAGTATTGCATTTCAGCAGCAAACATGAAAACTCCTTGTAATGATAATTACCTTGGTACGCCAAAACAAAATATAATGATTCTCCAGAGGAAACATCTTGGACTTTTGCTGAAAATAAAAATGTATCGGCAGCTTTGATGGAGCACGGGCGCTTTGTTCCCTGCATTCCTGAATAAACTTGGATGTGGTGAACAACAGTAGGGTATTGTGCAGAAGAGCATGTGGATTAATATGGTAACTGTACGATCACGGTGCCACATTTGAAGATTTAAATATGTAATGAAGTTGCTGTGTGGTGCACACAGTGAACAAAGATAAAGAAAAAGAACAAACATTCTACATTTGTTTATTCAGTGTGAGACAGTGTCCGGCTGGAAAGAAGTACAGCTGAGTTACATCACTTATTCCCAATAAGAAATAAAGAAATAAGTGTTAACTTTAATAGGTTGAACTTAATTGACATTCAACCCCATAACATTCCTACTGATTAAAGCTTGTGGGTTTAAATAGCCCCAATTAAAACAGACTAAACTCATTGGCTCAAACAAAGATGAATGTCACAGGACTCAAGATACTATAATTACATTCTGACACATACTGTCACATACTCATGCATGTACTGACACACACATACACACACACACACACACACACACACACACACACACACACACACACACACACACACACACACACACACACATTTCTGTTCATCCTCTTAACTTTGATCACTTTCGATTCATCACATTCTGATGCTCATATTCTTATGGACATTAAATTCCTGCATCGAGCGGTCTTATAGTCATTTTCTCCCAGCTGTGTGTGTGTGTGTGTGTGTGTGTGTGTGTGTGTGTGTGTGTGTGTGTGTGTGTGTGTGTGTGTGTGTGTGTGTGTGTGTGTGTGTGTGTGTGTGTGAAGTCAAAGGGGGATTATAGTAAGTCTCAGATTCTCTGGTCAATAAAAGTTGTGGAGTTCCCACAGAATTTTGGAGGTCAACTCTGTTCTCCTTTTTTTATTGCATAGTACTTAGATCATCTGCTTTTTTATGTCTTTTACTTCCTTTGTGTCTGTCTCTTTGTATATGCACACAGACAAACACACACATACACACAATGCATTAACACAATAAAAGATATGGGCATGAAAGGGCACACAAATAGCAGGCAGGATTAACTGTTAGTGTAAAAGGCAGAATGGATAGTCAAGGGTTAATGCATCCCCTTAATCCTCAGGCGATAAAGAGCTTAACATGGAGGGTTGGGAGTTATGGATATTTAGAAATGTGGAATATTTCTATAGCCGCTGAGTTTGGCTTACAGAACTATCAGCAGGAAGGTTGAGGTAACAATAAAAGAGAAGGATGTTGGAGGGAGGTGGGGGGGGGGGGGGGGGGGGACTATTGAAAAAATTAAAAGAGACGATGAGAAAGAGCAAAGGATGAAAGACACAGAGAGGGAACTTGTTTAATTTGAGATGGACAGAGCCAAACCACAGTGAGAGAGATGAATACGAGACGGAAGGAAAAGATGCTGAATAATGTCATGCAGTCAAAAATAGAGACATATCCAGGGATATTTGACAGTGAGTTTAATTTTTTGGGACTAATCATGCCCACTTAAATCATAAATGTATTTCCACTTGTATCACCAAAAACACAAATGCCTCAAATACATTTTTAGTTTATTTTCAGAAGCAATTTTATCTTTTTTAGTTAGACACTAAATAATTCACATAAAATGGATGGAAACCCAGCTGTCATGATGGTACATTCATTTTTAATAATTTCACCTTCGTCAGGTGACACAATCGAGGCAGACAGCCTCCTTCCGGCTCAGACAGTCATTGTTGAGACAGACAAGAGAGACGCAAGAAATATTACTGTCACTGACCTCATCCTCTCAAGGAGGTGTTGACTGTGCTCAAATGGACACTTACAGAATGCCATTGATTGATGTCATCACAGAATCATGCACAAATTCCTACAGGTCATATAGCAGACTCTGGGGGCACCAGAGCACAGATTTTATAAACTCCCACAAAACGTCTGGTAATTTGTGAAGCAGATTTCTGCGTCTAGAAACATATAGTGCATAATAATGTCCTTGCACCAGAAAGAAAGCAATCATAGCAAAGGGTTCAAGTCAAGAAGAAACAGCATATTAAGGGTTTCTGGCCTCTGTATCGTGACGTATTTCAAAGTGCAACAAGCTCGGCTGGCTGGTCGAGCTAACGAATGATCTTAGCTCTTCAACGTGTAGCTCTGTGCCACTAAAAGTGTGATTGATTGATTGCATGGATGCCATGATGTTATTTGATGGAATTGCTTGGTACTGTGTGATCTAAAAGGGTTAAAAGGGCATTTTTCATTTCATCTAAACTTTAAGCAGGGTTGTTTTACCATCCTCATTGCCTTGTAAATGTATGCTCATTAGGTTTGGCAAAATATGAGACCTAGATGTATAGTTGAACATTTTGAATTGAAATTTCACCCCGAAACATCTGTTCATAGTCATTAAAGATAATCAGCGTATAGTTTAACTATCTGTCTGATTTAGAATGCTATTTTTTGGTGTTTTCCGCCAGCCTCTGTACATCAAATGTTCCAACCACGTTGCTTGATATGGTGAGCAAATCCCCAATGATTCTTCTGTACTCGAAACGGGTCCAACCAGCACTTTGAATGCAACACCAGCAGATCCTCGGTCCTCTCTGCTTTCAGGTCCAGAAAAGTCCCTGGTTGTTCTCTGTCATCCGACTCATTAAAATTGAATGTTCAGCAAAGCGTTTGCTCACACTAGACTTAAACATCTGAGTCTCTACAGAACCGCGACTGAGGTGGACGTGTTTGTCATTTTCATGAGTCATCAAGTCTAGCTACCCCCTCCCCCCCCCCCCCCCCCCCCTCTTCGAGTACCCATCTGTGCCTCTGTACCAGGGCCCTCAAAAACACTGAGAGGCTTCAATAGGGAGAACAAGTGGCCAGTGGGCTGTGTGTTGGTTTGGGAAACCCAACAATCTCTCACGACAGACAGTCCAGGTGCTGTGGAGCCCTCAGTGCATGAATATTTGAATTGCGTTCATAAAGTATATATAGAGTATGTAGTCATACACAACACACACTAGCAGACACACACACATTTCCAGTGGGAATGCAATGCTACATGTCAGCGCATATCTTTACAAATTAGTAAATTCTGAGTGACAACGTCATAATTTATTTAAACAAATAAATAATCCAGTGAATCAAAGAGACCATGTACACGCTTTTCATTTTTAATTACAAATTTATTGCAAATATAGAAATAGATCTTTTGTACAGAAATCGCAAAGGGAAAACAATGTCAATATCAGCAACAGAGAGTTAAAGAAAGAAAAAAAGCCAACAATTGTTCCCATTATCCAAACCTGTGTTTGGTATTTCCCTTTTGGTCACTAAACATCAGTGAATGGAGTTGGAACCAGAGGGGAGAGTCACATTAGATTTGAATAGAATATGACCATGGGACCTTTGACCCCATGACACTGTCAACTTGGCAAGAGCCCTGTATTGACACAGATGTGACATAAATGGCAGAATAGGAACTAAAATCATGTGATATTGATCTTGGCTTTGTAGGTTCACTAAGATGGTGGTGCTACTTTATCATTTCAGTGATGCCACTTTATATCAAATGGTTGTGTTGTAACCTTTTAAGTGGCTATTTATAGTATTCAAACCTCATTTCAGCTGATTCAGTAATGCCTCTACTCTCAGTTCCTTGTGAGTGCTGGAAAAATGAATGAAAAACATGCTTTTGAAAAGGGAAGAGAAGATGCCACTAAAATGAATGTAAAAATATGTGACTACAGCAAAAGGAATGCAATACATGTTGGATACTTTTCCTGCTGCAAGGCCAAGACATTATTAGCGTTTTTAACCAATCACTCCACAGACATTTGATTTCCTCAATGAGTCGAGGACGGGCCCTCTTTAGTGCCTCCTCTCTGTGAACTGACAGCCATTTTTGGATGCCACTGAGTTTTCAATTTCTGGCACTGACAAGGCCAATCATTCTGACTTGTGGAGTAGCACAGCACTGGACTGTGTGTGCGGAATAGCAATGGATGCCCCGCCTCTGCTATCTGTGTGCACAGAAACATTAACGTTGATGAGAATGATAGAATGATGGGCTCCTGACACTGAACGGCATCTGCTCTCACTGCACCTTTCTGCAACTTTCACCACTCTGGGGAGAAATTGAAGGGCTACAGATTAGCCTCCAGCACCAATACAACTGCGGATCAGATTAAAGTGCAATTTCAACCAATTAAAACATAACTCTACAAACCGGCTAATAATGTGATATAGCTTTGCCTTGTTGATAAACTGAGGAGAAGACTTTGCCCAGAGGTTAAAGCAATTCATTTTCTTTTTGTAATTGATGCGGGGAGGCATCTTTAGGCTGCGCCATTGGACTAGGCTATACATCTCAGCTGCATCATCACTGTACAATGTAAACATGGCTATGATTTATGGCTTGCTGTCATTGGACAATAATGCAATTACTAATGTTTCAGCAGAGCTGCAGTAGGTGCTATCAACGCATTATTGGATGGGTGCCAAATAAAATGAAAATGTACTCAAGACTCTGCCTCCTTTAAAGGCTCTACTGGAACCAATTATACTTAATTTGTTTCTTTCTCTCTCTCTCTCTCTCTCTCTCTCTCTCTTTCTCTCTCTCTCTCTCTCAAAACAGATGCATATCAGAGGTTTTTGAGTGCTGTCGAATTTAAATGCTCTTCTTTTGACTGTATTCATGTTCATAAGGACTTCTCTTTTGGACGTGACTTATAATTTTAGCTTCTACAGCAGCGCTGCAATCTAGTATTTGTTAATCAAGTCGAGATGCGGCCTTTTTTTCTGTGCACACAAAAAGCTATTCAGCAGAAGAACGAGTATATAATATAGTGCATAGTAAAAATGATAAAAGACAGATTTACAACTGGCTGGATGTAAGATGAATTAAATTAACAAGTTGGATAGGATGCAGGCTGTGAGAGCAGAGGACTAGGAATGAAAATCACTGATTTAGCAAACAGCGAGTGGGTTGAGGCCGAGGGAGAAGCTGCTGATGCTGCATTGATTTGCCAGTGACTTCTAACTGATGGATTGGTATTAGGTTAAAACCATTAGACAATCTGCAGTGTCTATGCACTTGCGACACTCACTCTTCTTTGAACATATTGTCATACATTATGTCAAAACCTGTTTGTTTTTTCTCCCACAGAGGAGACGGCTGAGTTAAGAGAAGATACAACCACCAACTGTGACAGGGCCGCGCCTCCAGCCAAAGAAGATAACTTTGCATGTCTGCTATGGAGAGTAATCTTTTCAACAGCGAAGAACAGAGTGCAGTTTCTCATAACAGATGGATGTAAACACCCACCAGCTCAGACATTTTTACTCTGTCTTTGTGCCGCACACTCCAACAGCCTGTGGCTAAAAGAGTAGTATTAGTAACTGCAGTGTCAGTATATCGTACAATCACCCAAATGAAAACCAATAGGTAAGAATGTAAATAGAAAACGTCACAGAGAATAAAAAAACGGCTAAAATCTAAATGTTCAAATCAAAGGTACTCGACACAACTGTATTTCAGCCCCTACAGTTTTTGTTTTCAATGTACGTCCACTCATTGTACACAACAATATATTTTTGTCTCTCAAAAAATACAGGGAGTCATGCAAATATAACAACTTTTCTTTTATGTAGTACACTATGTTAAGCTTTCTCTGTTTTTAAACCTTTATGACATATATCATTGCAAGTACTAAAAGTCAATCCCTTGGTTCTTGATAACCAACCCACCCCGCCCACCAAAAAATATAAAACAAAAGAATAAATCAACAAAGACAAACAGCCAACTGAAAATAGAGAAACACACAGACATATCAAGAGATCAGGCTGAGTATAAAACATCCATAGAAGCATTATTTATTTTTTTAAACCTTAGTATTTTTTTAAATATTTTATCTAGTGTACAAAATTCACAGATATTTCACAGATTCTTTAAGTCCTTTATCCATCTTTGGAAACTAAACCTTGCAGAGTTAATGCATACGTGTAAATAAACATGTGTGTGTGTGTGCGTGTGTGTGTGTGTGTGTGTGTGTGTGTGTGTGTGTGTGTGTGTGTGTGTGTGTGTGTGTGTGTGTGTGTGTGTGTGTGTAAAAAAGGGTCCAATCAGGTGGCAAACCTTCATTGGGCTTCCAATACTTTCAGGAGTTTCAAATGCTCTTCTGCTCAGAATACCTTTTGTTAAGAACGCGAACAAAGAAGTAAAAAAAACTGTGTGTTTTTTTTTAAAGCTTAAAATAACTGAAGAGTATTTTACCAGCACGGTTAAATTAGAGCTAAATTACACGGCTAAATTAGAGATGAGTTGAACATATGTAGTCTGCTACATTCTGATGAAGTCAGAGAATGCTTTCAACATAAACTCTTATTTAGAGTGCTGCTTGGCAGTTGAAGAGGCAGCGTTGGCAGCGCTCAGCCCGTCAGCGCTGCCTCATTAAAGAGTGACCAAGAAATCAGTCACGCCAAGAAGTATTTAATTCGTCTCAACTGACTTCTTTTTCATTCTTTAGATCAATACAATTTCACATTAGAGCAACATTTAACAAAAAATAAATGCCATGCGTCTAATTTTGATGTCTTCCATGGCTATCATGAGGGACACACATTACAGTTTCCCATTTATCAAATTTGGCACATTAGCCACACAGGCTAATCTCCCACACAGTAAGCTAATAGACTTAATAGACTATTGGACAAAATGTTTAAAGATACCAAATGAAAGGATTTCAGTCACAGTAATACCTGTCTGTCACCTGCCTTGAAATTAAGTGGAAATGAAGCTGTCCTCCTTCAGGCTTTTAAGAAGCGCTGCTTTCACTTGTTAGAAATGGCAAAGTTTGTGAATATTTTGTTGTTCTCACAATATGCTGCTGTTATGTGTGTGTGTGTGCATGTGTGTGTGTTAGTTTGCAATGGTTCATTTGCAGCAGCACAATGAATCATGCATGGTAAGTTTTAGTGCAGCCACATCTTTTATGTCTGCCTGTATTCAGCCAACACTCCTCTCAGATTGCTCTCTTCTCTTTGAAGACCTTGCCCATTACCTGCCTTTGAGGAAAAGAGTCTTTTTTGTTGAGTCAGACTGTGACTCATGCTGACTAATTTTTGTATTTTCCAGTTTTGCCGTCTACTCTTGAGTGTCTATGTGTGCTATGTGCAGGCACCGATTTGTGTGTGTTTTTCTTCTGCTTTGTAAGAAGATGATCCAGTAAATGATCAAGCACAAGCATGACTACACTGATTTTTCTGTGTTAGTGATTAGCACATTACCTCGCATTACCCCCAAACGGTGATGATCGTGCTCATAAAAGCAATGGCGGTAAGCACATGGGTAAAGAGTGAACCGTGTCGAGGGAGGACAGAAGCCTTTTACTCTGGTCTTTGATAATAGAAGCGTTTAACTGCTTTAGCAATTTAGAAACTGATTAGACGTAAACCCACACCTAATTTTTGGCTCTGATTCATTATTTAAGAAACTAGAGTTTAGTTTAATTGGGCCAAGCTTTAAATATCAGAGAGCGTCAAAGGATTAACATGTTAAGTATAAACTGAAAGCATCTGTGATTTTCTGGTGGTACGAACAGATAAGGAAAGCGACCCAAGCCAGCCTCCCACAAAAAAAGGATTAAACATTAATAGCACATTAGATGGCTTTCTCACGTCTGGCTTTCCTGTGGCTCTGAGACAAACAACAAGGAGGGTGCTACAAAAAGGACCATTGATCAGCGTGTGAGCCACCCTCCTGGGGTCCAACGAGGATATGAGCAGCATGAGAAGGAAGAGAATGTTTTTAGTCTGGTTTGGTTTTGGCTTTGTGGGACAAAGAAATAGAAGAAATTACATGGCATACTGGAGAAATATGTCTGGTGCTGCTTGAGATCTTAATAATTCAGCTGGCTCTTACACTATTGTGTACTCTGTTTATCAAAACTTTAAATTGTAGATACAAACAAATATGTATTTTGTGTAAAGTCGTCTTCATTTACATCTTGCGTGACTATCTTGTGGTTGTTTTAATTTTAAGTAATTACTAATGATGAGAAACACAATAAACCCTCAACAATAGCACTCATTTGAGTCGTGGTGGAAACACTGTTCATAAATCATGAGAAAGATTGACCCTTCTCCCACCAGCATTGACAATGTTCTCTGATTGGCCACTGGTGCTGAATCGTCTTAGTTTCATTCAAACATATGTGTGAAGGAAATTTGAGCACAAGAGCACTTGAATCATTACACATTTGAAATATATTTCCTGAAAAACACAATGGTGTGTTAAGTGTTAATTAAAATAGAGAATGTATGAACAAAATCAGGATTGTATGTCTTGTCAGATAGATAAACATGGATGGCAGCTGAAATGATGAGCAATCCTTATATTACTGCTTATCCTCAGTGTCCATTTCTGTAAACTTGGTATGGCAGTTGAGGATCTGGGGAGTTAAACAGACCATGTTCCTTCTGTGGGATTAGGCACTCTTACAGAGTGTACCAGCAAAGAGAATATTTTCCTCTGATTTGAGTCAATCACAGTAACAAGTTCCTTTGGAAAACTTCTTATATCAGATGACAGGAGATCAGTGGGAGACATTTCCAAGACTGTTTGTCCATCACGTAGTGCTTTGTCATATACAGAAGGAAAGGTGATGCGTCCCAGATATGCTTTTACTAAGTGGTGACAGTGAGGCTGCTGAATTCATGTGGTCCATTCACGGGAGAACACTAACTCCAAGGGTGATGACTTTTGACCCTGACTGTATGCACACATCTTTAGAAAACAAGGGAAAGGAGACAGAGATATCTGAAAACAATGAGGGAGGAGGAAACACACAGATCAATGTGGAGGTACCAATAAGGTCAATTCATACTTTCGCAGTGTTCGCTTTGGTCTACGTGACGTAAATGGGGTCATCCACCCATGTCCACAAAGGGTCCATGCGGACGCTATGTGGACATATGCGTGCAGCCAAACATTTGTGACCACATGTACTTCAATAGCATGTGCGCAGACTGTGCATGCTCCAGTTTTGTTCCACACTCCAGTCCAGTTGGTGGCTAAGGACCTCTTGTTCATTCGCCAAGAAGAAGAAGATAACAAAGTGAGATGCTTGTTTTTAAGAGAGGTTGTGCAAGGAGTTATGCCGTTACCCACATTTAAACAAACAGACTTAGAAATACAAAGACAGCCAAATGCTGAACACCTGGCAAACAACTTTATGGTGCATTAACGCTACCAACCGGAATGAAGTGTGGATCGAGAAATGGGCAATTGTGGAACGCCAGAACGGCACAAACTTGTAGTTTGAATGGAACTGCGACTAAACGCACGGGTGAAAGTATGTCTGAGGCATTAAACACCACCCTCTCATATTTGCACACCTGTTCAACCTCCATTTAGTCAAGGGCATGCTAAAAAAAAATCCACTGTTCTGAGAAAGAGGAAAAGCGGTGTTGATGTGTGTTGCACAACCCCAAGCCCTCCCTGCAAGAAAGGCAATTTCTCAATTTTTGTCACTTAATAAGATGCAACAGGACATGTTCATGTCTCATGCCGATAACCCATTGGACCTGTGGGGGCAGGGAAGGCAGTGAAAGGTGTGCCAACTGAACATCATACACAGGAAAGAAGTGAGGATCAAAAGAGAGATCAAATGTTCCTAAATTAAACTTGTCACTTTATCTCATTTTCTCTGGAATATCGCCCTGAACAAAAATGTGGAAAGAAGGAACACTGATTACATTTTCACATTTTTAGGGTCTCAGATTCTGTATGTTAGCTGATGATGCACAAATGTAAAAGGCTGCACAGCACTTTGGGTAAGCAGGAGGCCTTTTGCAAAAATGCCAGGCAATGACACTATCATTTCGGAAAATCACGAGTAGATAATTTCAAATAGAAAAAGCCAAGTGGATGGATAATACTATACAATAATGGAGATTGGATCATGGCTGTGTTAGCAAGAGGCACTGCACTACAGTGGTATAGTATTACGGTCATTGGATGTATGTTTGGGCAAATACATTGGACATTGTTGATATTTGTACATTTTCCATGCCATTAATAATCTAGTATTGTTTAGACTCAAACAACCAGCTAATTGGCAAGATTTGACAGCTATTAATTCAAGTCAAATTGGGCACATACAATATAATCTGACAAGGCATGCCAACACCCACTTACACTGACCACTGTGCACCACACAGCCACACACACACACACACACACACACACACACACACACACACACACACACACACACACACACACACACACACACACACACACACACACACAACCATGAGGCGTAAAGTGCAAGCAAACATGCCTGTCACAAGTTGGCTAATTAAGTTATCAATAGACAACAATAGCATCAATTTCCAGAACAGAACAGACATGTTGGCAGTAATTAGAAGTGTCCTTTCCCTCTGTGCCTCATTCCGTTTTCATGTTGGAGAAAGGATTTGGAATGTACTGTGGCGCTCACATCGAATGATACGAATAGATTTTCCCATAACCTGCTTGCAACTTATATCCTTGCTTATCTTGCCTTTTTTCTTTTATACCCCTCTTGCTTACAATTTCTCTTGGTCTCTTATCACTTATGGGTCATGCCTTTTTGTAATGGGACTGTGTGAGCTCATCTGTAATGAGGTTCAATTTCCCTATTGTACAGAATCTAATTACCTTCATAAGGGGACAATATTTTGCCCCCTGTACCTGTTCAAATTACACTCACAGTTCTGATATTTACTTGGGTTAATGCTCATTGAACATGCAAGAGTGTTAGTTGAAAAGATGAGTTGAACACTTCATGTATTTTACTTTAATCATTCTCTCATGATTTCCTCTATGCTGCTGAACCTTCTAACTCTCTTGACTGTACTCATTATTAATTTGTTCAAATTTTCCTTTCTTTCTGAGTGACGGGTGCTATTGACATGCAAATACCTCAGCTGCATGAATGATGTCATGAAAGAGAGTTAGGGTCTGCATTTGACAACTATGTTCTCTAAACGACATGGTGTCACTTGTATCATAGCATAGATCTCACCCTTCTGTCTCCCTTCACTTAGTCTTAACATATCCAAGTGCATAGTGCAAATTGATACAGCACCCACTACCACATAGCAAACAATATATTGGATCACACAAGCTTAAAATGAAGTATATCAGTATCTACTTTCTTTGATTACTCATAGATGAAAACATGGCACTGATAAAGATGGTGTATTTGACCACAAAACATGATCACTTACAGTACTAAATTCCACAGTTGGCATTTGCTCACTGTGCTATACTGGAAATAAAAAACACAAACACTAAATGAGAATGATCCAAAAATGGTGCTACAATGACATGTCAAATCAAACAGCATAATGACTCTCATATCCCAGGCACAGTTTCGCAGTCCTTGCTTTAACACAATATTCTATACACCTAGCATGCCAAAAACAAAACAAAAAAAGCCAAAGGCAAAATTTTGTCCTACATTTTTCTCCCCGTGATCTTCAAAACGCTTCTCTGGCACACAGCCCGAACAGGAAAAAGTCACCAAAACTCTTTTTCCCAAAAAGCTCTGCTATCCCAGTCACAGCTTCTGCTGTGCTGACACCCCTTTCCAGTAATCAAGGATGTCATGCAGGTCCTCGCCTTTAGCGAACTGCACCTTTTTTCGAAGGGCATTTCCGGCCGTCACATAACAGGCCTCATCGCGCTGGCCTTTTCGGTAGGGACGAAATCGCTCCCAGATCCGGAGTGAGCTCTCTGAGGAGTACTCTGGGCCAGAGGAGTAGCCGGAGTAACTGGAATGGTGGCGGGCAGGCGAAAGCTGGGAGTAAGATGCTGCATCCCTGCGGGAGCGTGTCAGGGGCTTCAGGAAGGAAACTTTCTGGGCTGGGGAGCCTTGGTGGGAGCCTTCATAATATAGAGCTGGGACGGAGTGGCGGTGCTCCGAGCAGTGGTAGTCCTGCTGCACCTCCAGCTGTTGCTGCTGCTGCTGCTGCTGCTGCTGCTGCTGCTGCTGCTGCTGTTGCTGCTGCTGCTGCTGCTGCTGCTGTTGTTGTATTTGTTGCTGTTGATGGTAATGGTGGGACTTCTGGCTGTCCTGATGTTGGGCACCAACACCACCACTGTCGCAACCACCACCACCCCCTCCACAGCAGCTCCCACTCCCCACTAAAGGCAGCCTCTCCAGGGGCTCCCCACAGCCCACAGGACTGGCCCGGTCTGGGTACTGCTGCTGTTGTTGATTACAGGCATCTGGGCTTCGAGGCTCAGAAACCTCCAGGCTATACACCCTTGCTCCTCCACGTTCCCTGTCCCGACCCATAGAGCCACAAGACGTGGTGCTGCACTGTTTCTTGACAGCATTTACAATAACCACAGCTGCATCTGCACTCATTTGCCGTTGAATGGGACGTACAGCAGTGGCTGGTGGAGGGGGCCTATAAGGAGGTGTGATGACAAATCCACCACCACTGATCCCTGGGCGCTCAGAGAGAGGGGCATTCAAGGCAGGGAGTGGAGGCGGAGGGGGTATTTTGTTGGGAGCAATGACTTGGCACGTCTCTGTCAGCCCTTGGGAGAGTGGGATTAGGCCACGGGTAAGGGAGGACGTGCTGTTCGGGGGAGGGGAGGTGTGATTGGAGCAGGCTGTAGGTTTAGTAGAGCCCCCTGAAGCAGCAACTGCTGCTGCATCCAGTTTGAGTGCATCAATGCAGTTGTTAATTATCTGGTTAACCTTGTCCACCTCCATGGCAATGGTGGAAATCTCTGATGCTGAGCCATGTCCGTCATCATCGGAGTCATCCCCAACATCAGTTCCATCATCGTCCCTCAAGTCCATCCCTCCATGTCCACCATCTCCCACCCTCTCCATCCCTGCCCCTCCAGTTCTGATATCCATATAGTTTCCTTTACTTGTAGCCATGGCCTCTGAAAAGGCAGTGGCCATCTTTTCTTGCGGGATAGAAGAAAGTCTGGAGGAACTGGTATTGGCTGAGTGGAGCATTCCCGAGCTAGAGGATGCCGACATGGGAAGTTTGCCTCCATGGTGGTGCTGATACTGGTGATGGTCTCTGGACTGCTCCTGAAGCTTGTGGACTGCCAATGGATCATTTGCCACGGCTGCCGCCACCTCTGGTCCATAGCGCATTTCCAATATAGTTTTCTTGACGCAGATGGACTTCCTCTTCTCATCATGCCTCCTTTTCTTACGTAGACAATAGTAGACAATGCCTAAAACAATGAGCATGCCGAAAAGGCAGCCGACAATGGTCATTATATAGTGAGTAGTAGTGGAAGGTGT
Organism: Taurulus bubalis; assembly: GCF_910589615.1. Taxonomy (NCBI): domain Eukaryota; kingdom Metazoa; phylum Chordata; class Actinopteri; order Perciformes; family Cottidae; genus Taurulus; species Taurulus bubalis. Next base: position 16,132,292 of record NC_136605.1, read on the forward strand.
CGGGAGCATTTCATCCTGAATTTGAGACCGGGTGGAAAACTGAAGGCAGGTGTGGTTGTAACGTTGAGAGTTCCGGATGGATGCTACACAGAATGTGTAATTGGTGTGTGGCTTGAGCTTGTTAAGGGTAATCATCTCCTTTGTGTTCTTCAAATTCATAACATCAGATACAAATGTTTGGTTGTATTGTGTTAGAATATACATTTTGCTGTAGGGCCTTGGAATTTGCACAAGAAGAGAGGCTGATGACAAAGCGACATGATGGAGCTTTATGCTGGGAATGAAGCTGTGTTCACTTGATGAGGAAGACGTGGTGGGCTGGTGGTACGGCCCCACGCCACCAAACATCTCTGGTCCGATCCCGGAAGGACCATCGAGGTCAGGTGGGAGAGAGGTCATTCCTGGAATCATCACTCCATCTCGGCAGTGATGGAACAAAATGTTTTTGGCATTCCGACCAGCATGGCCAGCAGCGATTAGTAAGGGGTAGCCAAACATCTCCCGGGGCGTCTCACACTGGAGGCGATCGTAGGTGTGTGTTACATTGTTGAAGGACTCCAACCAGGTAAGGAAGCTATAAAGATCACAGCCGCAATGGAATGGATTTGCTGCCAGTTCACACACCATCAGCCGGCTAAGAACTGTGAATGTGGATGGGTCAATACGGCCAAGTTTGTTGGATGACAGGTCAATGCTGCTGAGGCTGGGGCACTCCCAGAACGCATTGCTAGCAATAACTTCAATGAGGTTGTGCTGGAGGAAGAGGCATTGCATGCGGCCGAGCCCTCTCATCATACCCTCAGTTAAGTTTGTCATCTTGTTGTAGCCCAGCTGAAGAACCTGAGAAAAACACAGAAGAAGCATTTGGGCATTTTTATATAGCAGGCCTGATTTTAGTCATAATTTGTACTCTTATACTTATACTTTGTACTATTATAATAACATTTGAATTTGTATCTCTAATGTATGTTCAACGCATTCAGCAAAAAAATCTAGACAATAAACCGGCACTCAATATCAAAAATGTAATCCATTGAAGGCATGCCATGTTGAAGAATTAAGCCTCTAATTTGTTTAAAGAACAATTATAAAACAAATCAAAACTGTACTTAAGCCACTGCTTGAAATGAAAGTCCTAGTCACAAACTAAGGTATAATGCTTTGTGAACTACATTATTGTGTTAAGTCACCCATTCCCCTTTCACCTGTAGGTTGGCTTGTCCTGCAAAGGCTCCATCCTCAATATAGCTGATGTCATTCTTGGTGAGGTTTAGGTCAGTCAGGTTGGTGAAGCGATACATGGAGCTGAAGAGCACAGCTTTCAGCTTGTTCTCATTCAATCTCAAGTCATGGACAGTGTTGTTGATGTGCTGGGGGATCGTCTCGTACGGCGGCTGGTTCTGACTGCAGATAGCCAGCCACACATAGCCTTTGTCGCCCTCAATGAGCCAGCAGTCCCCATTGACCATTGGGGGAAAGAAGGAGAAGAATAGGAGGGAGGGGAGAATAAGAAAAAGTAGAGTGGAGGTGGTAGAAGCACCCTGCATGATGCCAATGAAAAGAAGTCAGAAAGAGGGAAAGCTATAATTATTAAGGAGAAACACGTAGGTGCAGGCAGGAAAGGCGGTTGTGTTTGCAGGAGAAAGGGAAGCAACAACGGTTGCTTGGAAAGGTTTCCAGAGAGGAGTAGGGTCTGGGTTGGGTGCTGAAAAAGGGGTGATAGCTTCACAATGGCAATCACAGCTTTATGGTCATCATGGTTATTAGCAGGGCACCCATGTTATGTCGTATCTTGTTGGGCTGCAATGCGGAGTGACACGGCTCGTCTTCATAGTCTCTTCTTTGGCATCAGATGTGGTTCACTCAAATGGATGGATCCTTGGAATAATGGAAAACCTGTGGAGAATACAAAAAAGATTTTTCTTTTGTAAAAGACATTTTTTTCTCAAATTCCTTTTTTTTATATTTGTCTTGCAGTGTTAAGTCCTCCAACTGTATTAAACTGCCTGTCATTTGACACTATTGCCTGCACTTTTTGCACAAATGTACTGAAGCATTGTACTGTACCATTTTTGAATCTTGAATCTAAATGAATGACTTCAGACTCCACCAAATGCCTGTAACATTCCATTGTCTGATTTTATTCATGGACCTGCAGGCATCCCACAATCAATCTAAATTTTCCTCAGGGCTTGTTCCACACTTTTTATTCAGCTGGTGTTCTTTCTCATTATGTTAATCAACGCATGCTACATTGGTCCAACAGCTCCCCTTTTAGTCTGCTGCATCTGCACTAAGTCATCCCCTCTTGGTCCCCCACCTAGTAAGGCTATGCGGCCATCAAGCTTTGACTGATACCTACATGCACACACCTGCCAATCTTTCCTCAATCCTCAGGGGAGCATAACTTATTTTTTTTAAGCAAAGTGCAGCATTAATCACCCAAATGCTGACAGCACATTGTCTCCACAACATTCCTTGTTATGACACTGTCCTGCCAAAACCTAAGCTCTGTATCCCATCTGCATGTCATTTGAATAGCAGTCAAGCGTTTACATAAGGAGAGGATTAGCTGCCCGTTGCATCACGACAGACATTGTCCTGTTGCCGGCTCAGCAGCTGGGGGAAACTACAATTACCCACACATTACACAAACATGCACATTGAAATGCACACATGGCCTCAGACAGACGTACAAACTCAAACACATGCATGTCTTAATTTAAGAGGATGTATGTATGCTAACATTAATTTAGACATACAAGCTGAAGCTATCAAGATGGATTATGACCAGCACAATAATGGTATGCTGTGTGTGATATGATACATATTGTATATCTATGTGTAGCACTCTCTCATCTTCCGTCTTTCATCTCTCATTTCCTCTGGTTTACATTCTCTCGATTTCCATCATCATTCCACGAAAAAAAAACAAAGAAAACCTCTCTTTCTCTGAGGAACAGGCTAGATTTCTTCCTCCTGCTCCAAATTCAGACTTTCTAATTCCGACAGAGAATTGAACTCATTCCAGTCTATTCCGGTGCGCGCTCCCCCGAGGGGCCAGCAGAGAATCAGGTCCATCCTCTTTTTTAATCTTCTTATTACTACAGACAATTGCAATACCTAAAGTATGTGTTAAATGACACACTATCGTTAAGAACAATCTAAGTGTAGCCCTTAACCCTTACCTGCCCCCTGTCATTAGGCAGAAACAGAACAAAAGAGACAAAACACATCAGTTTGACAGATGGATATAACGAAAAAAGATTCATCAAAATGTGTACAATATGGTTACAAGTAGACAGAAAAAAGTGCAAATGCTTCCACTAATTAGGATGGATGCATTAAGATTCAATCACTCAGGCAACCCTCTGCTGTGTTTAGTGATATATTTGAATTGAACAGAAATGTGTCGCTCACTAAAAAGGACCACTTAGTCAGCTTTGTGGTATAAACCATCGCACAACAAGCATCCCAATCATGGTGGATATTTCTTGGCTAAACAATTGGGCACATTTCAAATAGTTCTATTTTTAGCTGTTAGGGGCAGTTGTGAACACAGCATTAGACTAAACCTCATAAATCACAAAAAAAAAAATTGTTCAGTTGGGACACGTTTGAAAATATTTACCCCGACATGGTCACATACTATCTGCACATGTTATATATTCTGATATACCTGTTCTGGTCTCTTTCCAGCCCTACACACATGCATGTATTGGAACGCTCCCTTGCAATTGATAGCTCTGGCTCTGTTGTCTGAGGCTTATCCCCTCGACACGAGACGTGATCTCATTTGGTGCTCCACATAGGGAAACCCAGAGGGTTCACATGAGGCAGGCAGAAAGCACGGTAGGTTTGTATGTGTGCTCGTTTGGGGTTATGATTATATAATTAGGAATATGGGACATGCAGAACACCTGTCTCAAAGGGAAAGAGCATGACTCATAACCATTTGTAACTGTGAAAATGTAGGACAGATCAAACTTTCCCTTCACTGCTGCAGACTTCTGCTGCGCGTTGTAAGATTTTTGTATATTCAAATTAGGAGATATATTTCTCTTTAATGTGTCTGTGCAAGTTCAGACTTCAATTATATGCATACAAGCAAATTGCTTTGGTATGTTTCTACGAAACTATCTTCATGTAAAACATTTGTATCTGAATGTTTGACATGATGATTAGCTCCTTTATTCACATTATACAAATTCTTGTCATGGTAGTTTTTTTTCCACCAGCATTTGAGGAGTAAATGCAGACATCTAATCTGTTTAGGTCACAGCAGCAGAAGTAACAGAGGAACAGGTGGCACAAGGGTATAGCTGCAGGTGTCTGACTATCCTACTTCAACCTTTTCCACAAATACATCTGATAAAACAAATTCTCCTTTCATCACAAGCCTCATCTTGCTATTGAATTGCTGCCATAAAAGAGGATACAGTCACTGTAACCCCTGACTGTAAGAAAGGTCTGTAAGATATAGCTTTCGCAGATCTGAAACATATATAATACAGCTGTACACATCATTTGGAGAATTAAAAGAGTAGAGAGAGATTTCTCCATATGTGATGGCCTAAGAATTAATTCCTCTGAGGAGGATCACACATAGCTAAAGTGCAGAAGTCAACAAACCATTTCACAGAGTGTTTTCCCAACCCTTTGATGGGAACACTGCACTTTAGCCTAATAGAATATATAAGGCGGAAACCACTGATTGGTATACATACAATAGATTTAGCATAAACCATCTTCCATCCAAAGCAACGTTTTTGAAGCACACTTGATTTTAAAGGACAATATTTTCCATCCCATAATGTGTAAAACTACACACACACACACGCACACACACGCACACGCACGCACACACACACACACACACACACACACACACACACACACACACACACACACACACACACACACACACACACACACACAAATACATCATGTTCCATCAGACCCATCCCCTCAGAATCTGGGTTACTCAATATACATGCTCGTTTTGATCCTCACTGTTGCCATGGAAACACACTTATGATTGACAGCGGAAATTAAAGCCCAATGTTAACAGAATAGGATGCTGTTGTTATTTGCATCAAATCAACGTGTCTCTTCCGCTTCATTCGCCACAATGTTGATACCCTGAATTCCAACGGCATCCAATAAATATTGACCAAGACAGGTGTAGGAATGGGAAAGGATCCATAACTCTTCCATTACCAACATGACTCCTGGAGCTGGGCTGCTGTCCGTTTAAATGTAAATGTATTTACTGGAAACCTTTGTGCTGCTGGCTGCAAATAATGCTGTCGTTGTGAATTATATCACCTGTGAATTATGTAACCATTGGACTGACATGCCAAAACAAAGAGAGGCAGATGTATGCATATGAGAGTTTGGGGTAATTTGCAGTTCACCTTTTAATCAATTGTGCTCACAATCGGTGTGTAATGAGCCTCTGATTTTCTCAGGCAGCAGCTCATTACGCAATACACCCTTTTCACGGCAGACATTCATGTCATAGTAGGAAAAGCACAGGTGTATTTAACAACATTATTGATGGCTGCATTTCACTTAGGGGAGGCCCTAAACTTCACTGCAACTTTTATTCAACTTTTATTTTTGATGTTGCTTTTTCTACTTTTATTTTCCTTTTTGACTGTTTTAATGTTTTCTTAACTGTTTTTAAATCTGGATTATGTTTTGATGCTTTTAATGGTTTTATGTGAAGCACTTTGAATCACCTTGTTGTTGAAATGTGCTATACAAATAAACTTGCCTTGCCTTGCCTTGCCTTGCCCTGGTATTGTGCATGCTGGCGCAGTGAGATACTTAATGGAACTGAGCCATTGTTGATGTTATCAAATTCACCTGCACTTTTCCTAATATGACAAGTCAAACTGAATGCTGTGAAAAGGTCCACCTTCTGCCTCCTAGGTGCATTCTGAGAGCAGCTTTGATGTGATGCTGAAGAGATACTTAATATTAAGTAATGACATTGTAAAACAAATCATTACTCGTTAAATTATGATAATAATATTCATTCACAGAGATACTTTGTTGTGGGAGAAAGCAGTGAAGTGTTGTGGCATTTAAAAGTGTGAGGCTGCTAGTGACTTCATCTCAATGGGACTTGTACACTTCTTTTGAATTATATAACATTATGACGAAGATGAAACAAATAGCTTTATCATGTTTATTTATTATAGACTATTTATTTATTGAATTACCAGAAAACTTGCAAAACTGCATCGTGATACATCATTATCGAGATATGAACTGACATATTTGGTGATAGAAGATCTTGGGCGTATAATCCAGGCAATAACCACAAAATCATCAAGAAGCTCAGTACTTTGCTCTCTTTTTTTTTTTTTTTTTCAGCCCTTCTTGCACATATTTATAGTTTAATGTAAGCTATAAATACGTGGTGGTACACAAACAGAAACACATGAAAACACAAAGACACACAAGCATAGTGGCTATGAGGGGACCAAAGGGATTTGGATTACCCCTAAACTGGGGGATGAACACATTGTTTGTCACAAACAACCAAAGTAGACAAGATGCTCAAAAAGTCCTTGTTCGGTCTCACCTGCTTCTTGCTCTTTATCTTCCTTCTCCAAGGTTTCTACTGATCTCTCTACTCTACTCTACCACTCCCTCTATCTCTTCTCGTCTCTCAACTCCTCCAATCCCTCCACAAGCCCTGATATTTGTTCCGGTCTCTTAATTTCCTCCAGTTTTCTCTTTTTCATCCCTCCCCATATCGCTCTCTCCCCATCGGTCTGCCCTGTTGTTATGCTTTCTCCGTGTCCAGGCCAGTTCCCTGGAGGACAGTCAGTGTGGTGCGGAGAAGTTTGGTCTGTGAGCAAAACACTCCTCTTTCCTCTCCACTTCACACGGGGCTTAGAGATGAGACAAACACAACTACAGACATGTGAGGCTCCTCTGAGAGCTTTACCGTGAGGATGTGTGAGGGGAACAGATCATTCCATAAGAGGAACCTGCTAAAAGCAGCAGTTCTACTTTGTTCAGCAACACTGAACACAATGTTGCTTGTTCACTCTTACCAGAGTTTAAAGATATGTATTTCACCAAGTGTCCATTTTACAATGTTTGTTTATTCATATAAATCCAGATGTATTAATGTTTGGACAATCTCGCCCTTTATTCCCATATCTTGAGTAGCTATTTGTTGCTCAAGTAGGATAAAAAAATGATTGTAGGAGAATATAAATAAATGAGGAAGATGAGAAAGGAAAGGCAGAAAGAGCAGAGCGAGGGAGAAGCGAAAGAGGGCAGTGGCAGAGACAGCTGGAGACAGAACCGATGAGACGTCGCGTTTGATCTTTGATTCCTCCAAAATCTTATTTTTCACAGCTGCAAAGAACAGAGACAAAGTCGCAGATGCTGAAACACAAACCACCTTTGATGCACTATATTATTATGAGCATGATCCGGGATGCAAAAAGCCCAGCTTTGGAGAGTGAGGTAGAAGAACAAGCACACAAAGAGAAAAGGAATGAAAGTGTTAGTGGAGGAAAGATTGTTCAACCTCTCTGAGGTTTGATCTATAATTCATACTTCATCGTCATGTACGCCTTGAGAATATCTTTTCTGCTTTCCTCTTTCTTTCTTTCTTTTTTGAAGTCTGTCTCCCTTTTTCTCTGTCCTTCCCGACCTTCTCTGTGTGTTTGTGTCTATATCTGTTTGCAGATGTTTGACTTTCAGACCACTGCTCATGCACGACATCATATCCATTTCCTGGATGCCTCACAGGAAGAAGAACAGAAGCAATGAAGCTTAAGAGAAAAGGGCCCAAAGGTTTGGGGCTAAATCTAGCGGAGCACCTAAACCACTACTACCATTTTTCTTCCCCAAATGACCAGTCTCAAGGCCAGGGAACGTGCATGCGTGGTTAAGCTTGGACATGTGAGATGATGAGGTGGTGGAAGAGTTTCTAGAGAACCAGGGTGGATAGCACCCTGGACTGGGGTTAAAGCCAGATAGGGTTGAGGGTTGAAACTCAAGAGCAAGCATGCGGAAAGATTGTTTCTTTGCCAGTTTGGGGTAATAGCAGTGGAGAGAAGCAGGACATGTGGCTTGGACCCAGGCAACATGGGCGACAGGGGAAAACAGAAATTGGATGATGTGAACTACAAAGGGTAGTGGGGATAACTCAGTGATTGAGGTCAGTGAAATGTCAGATTGCAGCCTGGGCAATAACTCCGATGAGGTCAGAATGGAATCACCGTCCTGTGGTGGAAAATTATAAAAATGTTCTATCAAACAAACATGGGCATTTACATGCATCAGCAGGTGTGGGTTATGGTGAGGAATGGCCTTTCAAAAGCTTTCTGGCTGTCTCTCAATAACAGCAGAGGTTTTAGGATTTAAACTTGTCTGTTACAGATTCAAATCAAAAGGGTAAAATCCATGAAATTAGAAAGAAAAATGTATAAATAATCTGTAATAAACAGGGTCCAGGCAGATAGACTTCAATGTGGTCAACAATAGAAGAAAAAAACTGTCCAACTAGCTGTTGCTTCTCTCAGTGAGACCGAAATACATATAGATGTATCAATGTGGTTTCAGTGAAAACCTTTACAGATGATCGACAAACAGCCATTAAAGTAAACCGAAGAGATTAGAATGTCATGACCTATTTATATCAGTTGTTTCAATATGGCCGCAGGGAAGAAGACATTTCTGGTTCAACAAATCAAACAACAGCTAACTGGAAAAGTGGGTGGGGTTTAAATTATAGCACAACAGACCTGGTTGCAGCTAATGAAAATTAATGGATGAAGCAAAGCCTCAATCAGACAGGATTTGTTTCTCCAGGGGAGGTTGGGCAACTTCAATATTGCGTGTGCTGATCAGTAATCCCATAAGAATTCCATAGAAGTTCATATTTCTGCTCCCTATATCACAGTAATAATTACACTCACAAATACCATCAGCGTTATTTCAGTTTCTTGAGGGATAAAAAGCCCCTTTGTGATAAAAGAAACGTATTTTTTGAAATTGTTGCATATCACAAACCACGCTGGGTAATTTGACAAGGACTGAGATGCCATCTTGAATAAATTACGTTAATAAGGTGCCTGGCAAATACTCTATTAGCTAACCGGATTGTTTGCACAGGAAAAGGATGCTCATACAATTGTATACATTTTCTTTGTAAAATCCTGATATTTAGGGACATTTAAATTGATTAGGTGAAATGTAGCGAAAGACTGATGGGAATACTTTATGTATCATAACTCACGTCTCTGTGTTTTATGTAAAGTAATATGGTGCCTTGGCTTTTCCATTATGAAGGCATTGTTGGTTATTGCTTCTTGTCTATTGATTTCCCTTTGGCAAGAATGACCTGGAGGTTTTTTATTTGCAGAAACTTAATAGATTCATGTTTCTCACATGAACTCTGAGAAAACTCACACAAAATCTATAACAACAATACAACTCTTCCTCCACAAACACACATGCATATATTATGGGGGCAGCTGTGAGTTTAACATTTACTGCTTCTCACATACAAGACCAAAAGTTAAGCCGCACCCTCGATGAAAGCACAACACATGAGCCGCAATCAGTGCATCAGTTTCCCTTCGACCCACCCCTCTTGCACCAGTGCTGTCATAGCAACAATGTGCGTATCAATGCTGGAGGAACGGAGGCACGATCACAGAGGAGCATGGGAACCAAGATGCATAAAGATGGAAGAGGGAGCGGGGGAGAAGTACGATATAGGGGCCAGATAGAGATATTAGTAGTAGTGATAAAAAATAATGAGAATGTGTGGAGAACAAAAGTACCTAAGGAGAGTGCGGATGTGTGGAAAGAGTAAATGGGGAATGGATAATAAACTTGGGGAACATGGGGTGTCAGGAGGAAGGATGAAGAATGACAGAGCTTGCAGTGATGAATCAGCAGTGACCTGCATGCAGCGAACTGCTGTGCTCACAAAATATCAGCTTCACAATCATATTCATATCTCTTTCTGTGGTGATTCTCACAACCCAGAGATGGAGGCAGTAATCATTTGGCACACACTCCTCCATGGCAGACTTGATATGAGTAGAGTGGTGCCACTGAGATGTGTGAATGCACTGCCAGGCATAATGTGTTCAATACCTTTTGATATTAGATGCTGAGTAGTTTTGCCTTCCCTGTGATGAAGTGGCAACCTGTCCAGGGTTTACCCCGCCTATCTTCCAATGTGTGATCGAATACAGCTCCGCATAACCCACACCAGCATCACTGGTTTAGAAAAGAGATGGAGGGATCTTGATCAGTTTTGCCTCAATCAATCAAACAAGGGCTGGAATTAGGTCTTGCTAATCACATAAATCATTTTGTATCTGGACTTTGTGACTGACACATGGCTGAAATGATATGGCATATTGGGATCAACATGAAACGGTTATTTCAGGATATAACAGCCCGTCAGGATGCAGTCTATGTGCATTTCCACGAAGGCGGACCCACAAACCCACTTGGGAGAGCGATGTTCAGTGCTGACTATTAATGTGCGAGTCATAAATATTCTAGAGGCCTAATCGCATCTCGCAATGTTGAGGAATTCTGTCGGCAAGCCTGAAGGTAAACCGCCATGCTAAAAGAAATTCAGAGAGAGAGAGAGAGAGAGAAAGAGAGAGCGAGAGAGAGAGAGAGAGAGAGAGAGAGAGAGAGAGAGAGAGAGAGGGAGAAAGAGCAGGGATGCAGTTTGTAGATTCAAACAAATAAAAAAAAGATTTACTTTGTTTCTAGAAGCTTAACAACCTCCACTTTCCTGTTGCGGCAATTGTAGATGTGAATTATTGGGTTGACTTGTTTAGCCCCTCAGGTTTAAAATGTGGCACTAACATTGCCACGGTTGGAGTTTTAGAAAAAGTAATGCTCTCAATGACTCTAACATTGCATTCGCCAAACGGCACACTTGTGGTATCACTTCATGTTATATTAAAATTAAGAGGCGCAAACAAATCAAAGAGCTGATGTCTCTTGCCTCGTCTTACAACCCGTCTCAATTCTCTGATCACTCGTTTTCAGTCAGAGGCACTAGAGTTGAGGAAGTGAGCATTTATTGCAAATGGTTATACAGTTTATATCGGGTGCAAAAGGCTCGGAAAGAATTCAAGCAGCAATGAGGATTCTGGGGGGAGCACTAATCCCCCAGAATAATAAGCACATTCACTTTAGTGTGCAGAATTCAGAGATAGCTGAAAAACATTTCAGATCTTTGCCTTAGTCAACAGTATTTAAGCTTTAACACAAAAAGAAGGAGCAGGTCATGGTGGGAGGTGCTGCAGAAGCAGGGATAGGCTATGAGAACAAAGGGAACGTCCAAAATGACCTCACCATTTATATATGGTTTATGTGCATGCATGTGTGCATGTCTGTCACAGTGTATTCATTAAAAGGGGAACACAGAGGGGAGGAGGAGCTGATAGGGTTAAAGCATACTGCCTTACAGCCATGTTGTGGCTTGATTCCCACATGGGCTTCATATGATTAAAATACAGAAGGAACGATAAGAATAGAGCAGCACTGGACAGAAAATAATGTAATCACAATGGCTTAAATTCAGCAATGTTCTTGTCAAAATCCCACCCCCCAGCAGTTGGATTAAATAGATTGATCATTTTAATGTCAATCAGGTGTTTTCCAGTCTTATATTCCAATTCAAATCTAAAAGAGAAGAATAAACAGAAGAACTCAACTTGACCTTGTTCTTTCTAAGTCGTTGCACGTTTCTTTTGTTGTATTACTGTTGGGAGCATTGACAGGAGTATAATGTTAAGAAGCCCCTCCAGTGGAACATCATTTGTATTAGTCAACTGTTTTTTAAACCACATTTTAATTCTTCAATACCATAGTGAATGAGTCCCCGCTGAATGCAGTGTGAGGTTAAACTGCTGTACTGCCTGAGTGGGACACAGATCCCAAGGTTTGCTCCGGGGGCCTGAGAGAGAGACAGTTTCTTGCATCAAATATATATATATATATATATATATATATATATATATATATATATATATATATATATATATATATAAATATATATATATAAAATTTGACATTTCTGTGAAGAGCACTTTGTCTTATTTTGTTCTCTAGTTAGTTAGACATAGTAACATACAACGTTTTGTACTTTTGGTATCAAAAATACAATAAAACAATGCCCCATTCTCTCATTTTTCTCAGACACAACCATTGAATTACATGCGTCAAGGTATATAACACAATTATGTTGAATTGTTTGCTAACAGAAAAACATGTTTTGAAGCTTACTCCTCATAGTAAGTCTCAAATTTGTCAGAATCACCATCTGGTTGACACTGTTGGGATATTGGTAGCAGCCTTGAGCTTACAGAAGAGCTACCTCCTTATGGGAAGATGAATGCATTATGTGTATTCTTAATCCTTGAATAACTGTCTCTGTAATATTATTGTGTAGAAGAATGTTGATAATTTTGGTAGTTAAAGCTGGGGTTAGCAGTATATTTCTGGCTTCATTTAGCACAAATTCCATAATAACCATTCAGCATAATCAGCATTATAATTCAAGTGTTCTATACCAACTACCAACCAAAACTGCCTACCGGTACCACTTGCATTACAATACGCTGACATTTCTTTTGGAATTGTTGCCTAATGATGCCAATAATATACTGCCTACCCCAGCAGGTATTTAGTTGTTGTTATGCTAAGCTAAGATAACCAGCTGCAGGCTCTATTTACATATTTACCATACAGACAAGAGAAGGGTTTCAATTGTGTTATCTAAATCTCAGAAAGGAAGTAGCAGATTGCAAGAATATTTCTCAAAATGTCAAACTACACCTTTAAGGAATCGCCTTATCCTGAAAATGATGTGATACAGGATAGACTCGGAAGCCATCCACCTTCGTTCAGCCCTGTAATTGTGCTCCACTCACCATGTTATACGTTATCGACATTCTGGATATAAAGGGGAAGGCTCAGAATACAGACATAAACTGTTTAATCTTTGATATCAGAGGTAAAAAACAGTCTTATCTCACCAACAGAATAGTTTTGTGGCATAAAGTATACAGTATTATTCCCAGTGTATATTGATTCATTTTATCAACTATGAGTCAACGGTGGTGAGTCATGGTTAATAATAATGGAGATGGCAAAGACTGTCTGGACCCCCAGATGGATGGCCTCTCATACTGTAGCCTGCAGGCTGGCCTCCTGTACCAACAGCAACAGATTATAACATGGGTCAACTGAAACCCAACACTGGTTCAGACAATTGTGTGACACGTGCTGACAAATGTGACATAATGTACTTCTTATTTTTATGTGTAAAACACGTTTCTCCATTTTGTTAAACACACTTATATTGTCAGGGTGAGTTTCTAAGGATGACTTGGGGCCACGGATTGTGTGATAAAACGATGAGCCAAAGACACAGTTTTCCTTGTTGGTTTTCTTGCTTATCAAATTTAAAGTTTGATTTCACAGATATGAAAGTGATTTTTCCACATTGTCACAACAATCTACAGAACAAACACACTTCCTTGTTTTCTCTCTGCTTCCCTTACTCCCCCTGATTTAGTTTTACACAGAAGTCTGTCACACAAATAATGTGTTCACTATATGATAAGGAAACAAGAGATGATGAATCCATCAGTACAGTAAGTAGTGACAACACAGTAGCAAGCAGCATCCTATGTGTCAGGGAGCAGATGTGCTTTCCTCAAAGCAAAATACTATATGCTCCAAAGAGAATAAATTGGCCGTCATGCAACGATGCAAGAGAAGCAGTGTATATGTGTGTTGGTGCGTGTATGCTTGTTTTTGTGCTTGTGTTTGTTCTTTACGGTATGTATGAACATCTGAGCATCTGCACCTGCACTACTCTTGAATGGAGGCATGTATACAATATAGGTGTCCATCTATACATGTGTGGTTGTACAGGAATAGATGTTGAACCTTCCCTTGTTCTCCCTTAGTTCCACATTAGTATTGTTTTGTTTTGGGGGTGATGCTTACAAACCTTCTGCACTGCTAAACTAGGCCAATGCCTGGCTGCCGGCAAAAAAAGAGATGGAGAGACAGAGAAGGGGAGAGAGATAGAGAGAGAGAGGAGGTAATGAAGAAATTACATAACAGCGTAAAATACCGTAGAGCGCGTCATTCCCTGTCCTTGCCTGACGGTGTTCCTTATGTGTCAGTGACCTGCAGAGTATTATCACGTCACATCAGACAGGGAAAGCAGGTTGGCTGACAAAATACGGATGGAGGGATGGATGAACAGATGGATAGCTGGATAAATAGATAGATAGATAGATAGATAGATAGATAGATAGATAGATAGATAGATAGATAGATAGATAGATAGATAGATAGATAGATAGATGGTTCTTTATTGTTTGTGTTGTTTCACAGCTAAGAGTTAAGAACATGAGCTCACAGTCTAAAATGTATTGATCTTAATGCTAAAAGACCTAAGAGGCTTTCGTGCTTTCATTGTTTCATCTTAGTTAGCAGATTCAACGTAAAGCCTTCTTTACTTTGAACCCTGGCACTGATTGATTTAATGGTGTTCTTTGAAACGGTGGGCTTATTGACAACATATTGCATTTATTGTTGTTATTATTATTATTATTATTATTATTATTATTATTATTATTATTATTATTATTATTATATATACAGTACATATCATCATTATTATTATAATGATTGACTTAAATGAAGGCCAGAACCCCGAACAAACCCACACAAGCTGTTCTAGTAAGACCAGCGTTAAACAACAGAATCCCTCATGACACATTCCGATGAGAAAAAGATTTCGTCCCTGCTGTGATATTTTGCAGGCAGCCGCTGAGGTGGTACTCGGGGTCGTTTATTAGCGTCGTGGTTGGTGGTTAAGTCCCGGTCTCTTCCTGTTAGCGCTGTTGGTGGTGAAGGCAATAGAGGGAGGACCCTTATCCTTATGCTTTCTTTGGAAACACTCACGGAGGGCCAAATCTGCAAATGTGACTATCGCTGTGTGATACCTACATGGTGTTAATGACTCAGCCATCATTCCTGGAAGTTGCCAGTTTTTTTTTTCTTCAAATATTTCACCGCTGAAGGATAAATTGTAGTTGAAGAACGTGCATCTCATATCGAGATAAGAACTGAGTCACTGTAAATAAAACGTTGGCGAGAGCTCAATAAAGAGGATCTATCCATCATGTTTCTTCAATCTTTGCCAACAATTAAATCATTTTTCTACCTGACTTCAAGATAAACAATTTCCTCTACACATAATTGGGTGGCCTTTTCCTATTTGTAATGATGCCTGGCAGGCGAATTAACAGGCGAATGAAAAGCCACAAAAGTCCAACCTTCTTTTGTATTCAACTCAAAATATATCTGTGGAGCTCACAGTGCAACTGTAATTTAGTCTTTAATTGAAAGTTAAAAAGATAACAGACTAATCTTGTGTTATCCACCTCGACACCACAGTGCACTGCTAACTTTGAGATCCATTGTGTTCACAGCACAGCACATGCCCTTGGAGATTACCAACTCCTGGGATTTGGTTTAGGTCGACTTGGTTTTCTGTGTTAAGCACATCACATGCAAAAGATGTTGATCCAGTCAGTATTGTACGATATCAACTGTCAACAGAGACTTATCTCTGTGCTAGAGATGGAAATGTGGCAGTACATAAAGAGGGAGAAAATGGAGGCAGAGGAAAGGGGTGAAACCGGCACATGAGAACTAAGAAATGGGGCTGATAGAAAGAACAAAGGGCTCGACACCAGATAGAAGACGAGCTGTGACAGATCATGTTATTAAACTCTCCCTTGCCTGTTAATTCTCAGAGACAGGGAATGTGTGAGAGAGAAAGAGTGTGTGAGAATTACAGATAGCGAGAAATAACATTCTGGACTGGGGTTGAGAACAGTGGACCTCAAAAAGCCAGAAAGATGAAAGGTTACAGAAAACAAATAGGTATACCTGCAGAGGTATACAAGCCAAAGATGGAGTAGAAAGACAGAAAAGAGCGCATGGAGAGGGAGGGAGGGGTGAGGACAAGAGTAGAGATAAGAGAGAGATTTGTGGGTTTTGTTCACTCATCTTCTCGCTCATGGCGATGACTAAACTCTGTCTCCTTCATTGTTTGATTCTCTTAAAAGACTTACACCACAAAAAAAGAGGAGGCAAGGCAGACAAGGAGAGAAAAAGAAGCATGAAGTAAAAGTGATGAATTAGGAGAAAATGGAGGACAGGGAGACTGAGGATAAAGACAGAGCGAGCAAGGATAGAGGAAGAGGACAGAAGAGAGCAGAGAAGTAGACTTCTAATTAGAGAGGGAAGTTGAGAACAGTAAGCGCTGATACACAACACAGAAAACAGGGCAGAAAGGAAAGAGAGGAAGGAAAAGGGAGAGAACAAATTTAGATAAACAAATGTAAGAGATAAAGAAATACAGATTTCAACAGGCCAAGAGTGAAACAGATCTTGAGAGAGATCCAAACATGAGGGTGGCACATTGATAGTCGCTTTGCGATTGCATCCGAGCAAAACTAAATGCAAGAGGTGTGTTTGTATTTTTAGATGTATTACCACTGGTGACAGCTGATGGCAAAGGCACACACACACCATATAATTTCCTTCTAACGCCAAAGAAAGGTTTCTCAACACACACACACACATATACACACACATAAAGATGTACACACATGCACAGGATACAGTGTATAGCATATAGCCACCAATCCACAGCATTCTAACATGCACCTTATAAATCATCCAGAGAGGTGTATAGTCATTGCATCCTATTTTAATAAACAGACCAAGAAATAATGCTCAATGCTCTGTGGTCCTGTTAAGGCTCGTATGTGTCATCATCAGTTAACCGGGGTTAAGTAATTTGTGTAGTCATAATGCACACACCTGCGTAACCAGATGTGCATACCAAAACCCCAGATGACATACTAGAAACCAGCCTGCTGCTCCTTCAGTGGGATACTTCCAATGTTTCGCTGAACCCATAACTCTTGCAGCGGCTGAACATATTGGAAAAAGACGCTCCATTTGTCTTCCAAGATGTAGGACACAAGATATATAAATTAAAAGTGAAGAGTACTTTGCATTGCAGCTAGCTCTTGAAAGGTTACCCAAGCAATCTTCCTCTCCTGAACCCAGATTCCCTGCTTGTTATTGCTCCGGCTGTCTCCCCTGATGTCCCCGATGGGGCACAAACCCCCGTGGTGAAGTGTATTATCTCACACTGGGAGTTTTAACTAACTGCCACTTCTCCAAATTAACATTCTGAAAACGATGAGATTTGTCAGGCACAATTGCAGCCCTTGGAAGATGTCAGGCATGGAACGGAACGAGCCCAAGATTAAATGCGTCGCAGAGTCTGCATGCATCAGTGCTCTTTCAGCACCAGTCACGGAGGGACCCCAAGGAACAAGCAGTGCTTCGTTTGCTCTCATGTCAGGAGCCAAGATTGTTCAACACCTTTTACACAGCCAATCGCAACCATAGTCAAATCATTTGTATATACAGTATATATATATGCAATTCCAACTTTCTAGTTTTTCTGTTTTTTGATACATAACGTGTTTTTAAATCAGAACCACTAGCTTGGTTGTCACAATGGTTGTCTTTTGACATTCAGTCACAAAAGAAAATGGGATTCATCAGATCTAGCAGTTTTTACTCCACTCTTTATATAATACATTATAGTGATTATGAGCCCACATGGGACCGCATACGTGTTCTTCACTGACGGCCCTGAGACCTGATATGTGCTGCTACCGTTGTTGCCCATTCACGCCTGACATTTGATCTCTCTCAGAAAGCGCTCAGGGCCCCCACTGGATGTTGTTCTTTTATTTGAATCACTTCTCACTGTATCTTATTGCCACATGATGCCTGATGCATGGGTCTAATGAAATTTTCACATCACCATATATATTTAATTGCTAGTTTTGAAGTGTATGACTGCAGAGGAACAAGTTCAAGATGAATTGTATCCCTCCCTGGATGCATGCATATTCTGGTCACACAACTTACGTGACTGAATGCAAGTTAAGTTGGAACATCCACAAGTTATAAATATGAATGACAACAAAAGTAAATCATGATTTTTTTTGTCATACTGGCTTGTCATAGCATACAGTAGATCAAATACACAACTATGTTGTGGAATTTATAAAGATATACAGACAGGATGCACAAACCTATTATATTAGGCTGTACAATCTGCCACTGAAACAAAGAGCTGACATTTTCCCACTGCATCTCTTGACTGGTTGAGTGGCTAATGCACCACCTGTTGCCGAGTAGAAAGGGCATGTTTCCTGGTGTGACACTGGAGGGATCAGTCAGCACACCCCAATCCAAGCCCTTGCTACACTGCAAACAAGAGAAATGCATGAAAAGCTCCTTGCACAGTCACCGTGCCCTGTGTGGCAGCGCTTTCTCTAAACTTGGGAGGTGAATGAAGCTCTGAGTGGATGTCTGCGGTAAAAGAATCTGTCCCTGCATCAAAGCACATTTAAACATTATTGAAAGATTCAGTCATATAATAGAAAATAGTCTTTAGTTTATTTCATGAGCAATGAGCATACAAAATTCAAACAGATTTCCTTTCTATTTCCATGTTTACTCTGAAAAGCTATTGCTTCATCTTTTTTTACAGCCCATAACATATTTGATGTCTATTTTGAAATCAATCAGAACATCTTACCAATTCAGAGGACACATCGTGATATATTGCGCATCTCTCGTAAGGCCTTATAAAGTAGAAAAACAAAAAACACAGACATTGGGATTTCTACTTGCCATCATCGTCCTGCGAGAGTCAGTAAATCCACATTTGGCAAATAGTGTAGTTTAGAGGGTTGAAACCTGCAGGATCTGTCAAGCAAATGCTTTATAAGCCTTAACATCTTTTAGTGGTAATTTTCCTATTCATAATTATGACATGCATTAATGAAATCAATAAGTGAATGCTAATTTGAAAATGTGAAAATAAATGACAGATTAAGACGCGTCTACACAGAAGTTGGCGGTCCAAACAGTTGTCCACCATCTAGCAGCCATTAGAGAACCAGCCACAGACACATTTATATAAACTCATGTGCATAATGTTTTTACATGAAGACAACAAAGACGACTAAGACAATGTTGATTGCCACTTTATTACTTTAGTTTGTGTCTATGTCTGTGTGTTTGAAATATCCCTCCCTGCTGGAAAGACCGACCCAGACGCAATCAGAGTAAATTGCAGGGTATTTCAAGGATGCTCTTTTTTGATTGTGTGTATTATTGCAATGTCTCAAATTTAGTATTGCAACATGCCCAAAGTGGTGCTTCAAAACAAGTAAAATATGATCCAATAATTGCAACTCAAACCTGACACACATCATCCTAAAAGTGAACAATAAACCGACGGGAAGATGATCAAATCTCAAAAGCACACTGTTCAATGTGTATTTCTCTGTCTAATATTGTCACATCAAATACAAATGAAATACAGTGTGTGCAAAGCAAGTTATGCTCATAAAAACACATCCTGCACACAAACTGCACATTCATGTACACACACGGACGCAACGGGGAGTTAAACTAGGAGGGTACACTTTGTTTCACACACACACACACACACACACACACACACACACACACACACACACACACACACACACACACACACACACACACTCAGTACAGCCGACATTACAAGCTGCCCAAGTCTTAGTGTGTAAATACAGTAAGAGTACGTACGTTTTTTCTTATTTTCTGTGATTAAGTATTATGGCAGTCTAAGAAAAATATGCCATAAGAATCTGAGACAAAGTGAGGAACCTTTAAATACAGTGCCAGAGCAGTATGCACCCCCCGTCCTGGCACCGGCGTCTGGGTTAAGAACTGCCAAAACTTGACCTGTGACTACATTCATGAGATTTATCACCTCTCTCACTGCAGACTTGTGTTCGTCCCTCCTCTGGTCTCGCAGTAAAACATTCCTCCAGTACTTTACACTCACACTCCCTCTCTCTCCCTCTCAACCCACTCTCCATCCTTCCTCACTTCCACTCTTAGCCCTGCAACCCCACCTAAATTGATGCTCTCGCCTTTCAGTCATTCTCTCACTACACCCTGATTCCTCCAATCCTTACTGTGGGTGCTCCCCTCTGAACTGGGACCCATTAGTCTCCCACTTCAAAGTAAACTCCTCGGTCTGATGCAAAGAGCCCAACATGAGGCCTCTACTCAAGAATGGCACTTCATTGAAATTGTATTCTGCCAAAATGCATACACAGAAGGGGAAAAAAAATGGTGGAGGGAGAAAGAAAGTGTGGGGGTGAGAGGCTATGCTCTATCGACGTGGCTACACAAACGAGTGTCGAGACAAAATAACGATTGAGAGTGGAGTCTGCCTTGTGTCACTGGGGTGGTGAGGTCAGATCGTGAGAGGTGGGTCATGGGTGAGGCAACAGGTAGAAAAGAAGCAATGAAAGACAAGTAGTGCAGGATGAAACTGAACTGGCCTAAAGAAAAAAAGGAAGAAAAAAACAGCAGTAAACAGAGTGGAAAGAAAATGTGGGAGAGAGGGGACGACTTTGTGATTAGCAAGAAAAAGTGCTTGAAGAAAGAGAGAGAGAGAGTGGCAGAGTAAGTGATAAAGTGGGGGAAAAGAGACAGGGAGAGGATTGGATAACAAAGACAAGCCTTGTTATAGCTCATATTGTCCTCTCGGCTGCTTGAGAATCTTTGATTGAAGATGTCATCATCAGTTTACCTGCTATTCTCCATCTCTCCTAACCTGTCTCTCCCTCTCTCCCTCTCTCTCTGACAGCTTGACGAGGGTAGACTATGCTCCCGTAATTATGTCTGGCTTTTTTTTGTATTTGTCTCTGTTTACTACCTGTCACCATCCAGCAAGCCACAGCATGAGATCCAATTTAAAAATCAGGGCTGACACCTCAGAGTGGTAATAATGTCCAGCACCCTCTCTGTGGTGATGTATACACATTGATGGATTTAAGTAAACATACAGTGGAGAACTCAAAATCATCTGTCTGTCTGTCTGTCTGTCGTCATCCAAATTCACATGTGAGCCCAAACCCAAATTAATTCTCTTCAACTTAGAGTCCCTCATCTTGCTGCTTGTCTAACAGGAGGCTATGTTTGTTTTTAGATTTTGACTATAGATTATTGATGTATTTTGTTTGCTTTTAGTACATGTGTGCAGTACTGTCACTGAAGCAAAAATCATAAGACTTTTAAGCAGCAAAACTAAAAACTGTAGTTATAAACCTGACAGAGGAAACTTAACTTTTGGCTTCTGAAATAGTTTAGTAAGTTCTGCTATTATATATCGATCCATCCATCCACCCTTCTGTCTATCTAGTTACTCTTTCTCTACCTCTGCCCGTGGGCGACAGCATTTCTTCCCTGTGGTGATACGTGCATGTAGGCATATCAGCATATGGCCTGTGATCGTACAGAAACAGAAGCTGGTTGGAAGAACAATGACGTTAGTTGCGAGAACAATGGTTTCACACACCGCTGACTGCAACTGCGGTGATCGCTGCCACATTCTCACTGGTTTTGAAGCCAAGTCGGCCTCGGTTGCACCCACAGTTTCAGAAAAAGCACACAGTAACGACAAAAGGCACATTTGGTGTGAATAATGTTGCTGAATTTCTCTCTTCTTTCCTTTCTATAAATAAGAAACAGGTCCAAGGTTGCCTGCCATGGTAAAAAAACATATTTTTGACTTTTCACTTTGGTGGCATTTACTGACACAATAAGAAGCATGAATGGAATGCTTTGAGTGAGTTACGTTTCCATGAAACAGTCTTGACAATTGCACTTAGAGCTTAGAGAATGTTGCATAAGCAATTGACAAAAAAATATGACAAAATATTACATTTTTAATATGTAATCAGGGAAAACTTGTTGAATGCTTTGTAAAAGCACTTTGTCTTTATCATTGTAATGCAGCAGCTATGTTTTTGAGTTTGTCTTTGAAGTAACCTTTAGGGCTTTACACCTATTTACCAACTAGTGCAGTGCAGTTTTTAAGCAGCTAACAGGTCGCTCTCCTTCTAGGCTACCTAGATAAGATAACCCTGACATGCTTCCCAAGTTTAAATTTACACAGGGCTAGGTCTCAGACGACACACTGTTCCTCATTTAATGCTCCAGTTTCATCTTCTTGAAGTGTGTACGTGTAAGCATCTTGATTGAGTCCCCACCACACACAAATTACAGCCCAGTAATAACTTCCTAAAACTGTACATCCGCATGTTTTAAAAGCACATTTACTCATTTGAGGAGAATGCTGCAGCAGAGAGTGACACGACAAACCGCACAGAGCAAAAGGTTGGATGACAAACACGGCATCGCTCATTCGTTCAAAGTTGTTGTTCTGTGTTCAAATAGGCTATCATCTTTTCCATAAAGTCATCTTTTAGCTAGCTGTAGACTAAGTTTATTTCTATACATAGATCAAATCAGAATGGAATAACATGAACAGATAAATACTAAATGCAGTGTATCTGAAAGTTGCGTCACTGCTACTCATGTTGAAAACATGATGAAAATATTTTCAGAACTGAGAGACTGTGCAGTGTTTTCTGTTTAGATGCTTAACCAAAGCCAGAAAATGTATGCTGTAGCACCACTTCACAGCAGTTTGGCACACACACACACACACACACACACACACACACACACACACACACACACACACACAGATAAACAGTGCAGCTTCTGTCATCTCGCTGACAGTAGAAATAATAGTTGAGGCCTTTTTGAGACCAAAGTGTAGTTTATCAAAGTTGCTTCTTAACTGTAAAGAAAGTTTATATTATTATCTAACATATCATTCATTCATTATAACACCAAAGTTGTCACATGTCCATCCCAAAGTAGTGCCAAATTACCTGCTCTCGGAAAAACTTCCATTAAGACTTAAAACTGTAATCAAGTGATTCAATTTAAACTTGCCAAGTGAAACATTTGGATTCCCTCACAGTCTTGGACCTCGCTTTAAAATGCCTTCTTACAACAGTAATAGTTTGAAGTAGTAGAGTGTAACGGCCAACGGATAATTGTTTGATTTATGTGTCACGTTTCCCAGCTTACTTGATCTTAGTGGTACTATACAGCGAGGACATCTTGCCTGTACAGTAGCCGGTGCTTGGAGTTGGTGCAGTGAGACGTGACTGTTATTACGCCCAAGAGCGCCTGGAGAAAGTGAAGACCTCATTGAAACAGAAGAGGCTTTAATAGCCCGTTTTCATCAGATCCCTAGAGGGAATTTTGGATGCAGTTGGTCCGAACTGTCCTGCAACTCAGACGTGTAAATCATGCTACAGTGTGCAGGCTGTCCACATTATGTGCTAACAAGCGTTAGTGGACAAATATGGTCATAATCTCTGAACAAACACCCCCATCCCCCATCCCACCTCCCTCTTTCTCTGAGAATAGTGAACATTAGAGACAACATGGACCTAGAAATATCATGGCGCTCATAAAATATACATGGTAGATACACAGAAGAAAAAAACACACACACATGAGCCATTCCCTGCTACGAGAAATATGAAGAAAAGAAAAAAAGACACACACTCAAAGAAAAGCTTGGTGTGGATGCACAACATCACCAAGGGAGGAATGATGCTTCATTCTTTGTTTGATCATATTTCTCTTCATTCCTCTGTCTCAACCTCTGGCTCTGAGTTATTATATATATTTTTGGCAGAACTTCTGTTGTGTAGCAGCCGCTTCTGGATTAGGTTTTTGCAAGCATACTGATCTGATTACAGCACTAGATAGGTCAGCTTATGCAACATGTATGGCTCGCTACATATGGGGGATGTCTCTTTCTCTCTTACTGGTTCTTCTCCTGTGTGCTCCCACTCGCTTGGTTTGTTGGCTTCATACCCATATGAATTACTGAATATGACCGAACTGTCATAAGTTATCTTAAAGGTCCAAAGCAACGAGAACCACATTGTCTAATTATAAAGCATTGTTTAATAAAGTACATTTTAATATGTACTTTTTAAAGATAGTGTGAATGATCTGGATGGCGGTGTCTGCTCTCTATTCCCCTGTGAGCTAAACAATGGCCTGTGTTCATCTGGTGGAGAGCAGGGCCTTAATGGCAATGTCAGAGTAGATTAGTATGAAAAACATGAGGCTCATGCAGCCTCCTATTCTTCCCTCAGACAAATACACACTTCTTTCTTCCTTTAAACGTGTCCATTTGTCATGAACAAATTGTCATGTCTCAGATTGTCCCCATTTCCCCTCCTGTGTGTGTGTGTGTGTGTGTGTGTGTGTGTGTGTGTGTGTGTGTGTGTGTGTGTGTGTGTGTGTGTGTATGTGTGTGTGTTCATAAGTATAATAGTTCATAAGTATAATAGTTGGTGTCAACTACATCAACCATTGTTGCACTGAATAAGTTAAGCTCAGCGCATACATGTCCTGAGGATAAACTTTCACTTGATAAAGGATATAATTGCAATTATAATTGTAGTTGCACTTTCTCTTCAGTTATGTTTTCTGTCATTGGCGCTCACAATCAAGGGCACATTAGTACTACAATTTATAAATACAGTCTAAATAGAGACAATACCAGTTATATTTTATCCTAAATACAGAGTAACCTCTAAGTTATTGACATCTGCATATGACAATATGAGTTTATGAGTAAATGTGTGTAGTAATACGGAGCCATTTGTGTGAAGTGTGGTCCATGACAAACACAAACGGTGTTGCACATGGTCAGTAAGGGCAGCTGGTTAATTAAGCATCGATGCAGACTCACTGTTGGGGGTTTTATAACCCACTTGGTCTGGCCACACCCATCTACACACCTGCTGCTCATCTGCTCTGCTAAGCCCCGCCCACCTTCTCCCCGGCATCTCATTGCATCATGAAGCACACAGGTTTTGTTATAAGGTGCTGCCTGTCTCTTTTTTTCCGATCGCATTACCAACCATGACACAAAGTACTGATAATGACTTTAAGGTGGATGCTTTATTAGTAGATTAACACTACAAAGAGTGGAAAGAAAGAATGATATGAGGCAATGTTAAAAAGTTGAGTTGAGCCCTGTGATGTAGGAATACATCGCAGGATGGGATGAACTAACACATAAATATCTATAAATACAGAGAGAGCAGAAACTGGATTGGAAAGAACTGAGAAAGCGAAAAGAGACATACTTACAGGTTGTATCTTTTTACCTTCTCTCTGGCAGCTAGACTCAAAGCATGAGCTCAGTAATGGTGCAAATCTTGTATGAAAGGAGGAAAGGGCCAGTGATGTAACCCAATGTAAGCAGGATTAGTAGGGGCTGGACTCAGGATGTACTGGCACACTGACTGCCACGGCAACGCCACAGAAAGAAGTAGGAGCGGCAGCGAGAGATACAGACGTGAGAGTAAGTGAGAGAGTGAGACAAGGAGAAATAGAAAGAACCTATGAAGTATTTATTTGTTTATCTTCGAACAAAATAGGCCAGCCGTTGTCTTGCACAACCCATTTATATGCAGGCTAGTAGCAAGTGAGAAAGTGAGCCAGTGCGCAAGTTAAAGGCAGAGGTTCGGACTGGAGAGGTATAGATGGCTGTGATGATAATTATTTCTTCCTTTTCTGTTCTCTATCTCATTCTCCTTCCTTACTGTTGGATGTTAATCAAAGCTGCAAACTGAATGATATTAAGAGAGGAACAGGAAGAGGACGTGAGTGGGAAAGGTATGCTTCACACTGCACGCAAAGACTTTAACCACACAGGCGACGAAAAAAAAGTCCTGATTTATGTGCAGGCCTCTGTTAACGTCTAATAATATCACCAGGTCACTGCTATTTTTACCGTTTCTTCACACTGGCCACGACACAGTAGTTATACAAGGGTAGCCAAAGCATGGGCGTACACAGCAAATATTGTGCAAATATTGTGTGCCTATGACTAATGAATTGGACTGATAGTGACTCTAAAGACAACATCATCCAATCTGTAGGGTTAGTTCACCAAAGCATACATGTGCACACCAATGCACATGCTCATGTACTCTCAAACACAGATGGAGCACACACACTCTTACGCTGAGGTTGGGGTTACTCAATATACTTACAATACAATCATGATACTTGACAGGCAGCTGTGAAAACCAAACTTCAAATGGAACTTTATTAATTTTCAGCCTGGACTTTACCTTCCCATCGTTTTTGTGTCTAACTAATGAGTTTCTTTCCATAATCTTATGAGACACGTAAAATAACAATCTGAGCCTGTCAGCGGCAAAAACAAACACTTATTGTGGAAGTAAATTGCCTGATAATGTTACATTACAGCCTATTTAGCGGATGCCATCTGCAGAGTAATTTCTCAATATTGGACCAATTTCCAAAATTGATGTGCTCATTAGTCATTTAGAAACAAAAACATGGGGAAAAAGTCCAGATTGAAAAATATCGAAGTCGCCATAAAAGGAGAATATAAATCTGCATATGCAAATGATATGGTGTACAAAAAACTGTGAGTCACCACTCATAAAATAAACTGGCTATCAAAAAGGTAATTTGCATGCACCATTTTGGTTCCCAGCTGCCTGAAATGTGTTTTGAAGAATTTACTGGTGGCAATCAAATCTAAACCTAGCGGCAGTAACCTTTATCCATCTGCCTTTCCGAGACAAAAAGTGCCCAAAAAGGACCATTTGCAGCCTCTTTGACATCTGAGATAATGGGAAAAGCTAAGAAATGAAAGTTGTGGATATCAGTCAACATAAGCTCAGAACTCATCAGTAAAACGTGTCACAAACTCGATGAGACTCAAACTGCGAGGTAATTTAATGCTTCATTCCGTCAGCCTTCCACTGCACCCACATAACATGCAGAATACTCCATCCAGACAATACTGACACACACACCCTCTTTCTCTCTCAATCACAGACACACACTTACACAAAATCACTTCCGGACGGCTCTCGCCTCACCCACATATCGAAATACATGCACACAAAGCTCCCCCCCTCCCACACACACACACACACACACACACACACACACACACACACACACACACACACACACACACACACACACACACACACACAGGCAGGCAGACATAAACATATTCAAAGTCTCAGTTCTAGGCTGCCACCCGATCAATAATCCCATAATTGCTGAAAAGGCTCTTTTATATGTTCTGATTGCGTTTTGGGGGAGGAGGACTGGTTCATAATTAAAGCATGATTTGCTAGACTTATGGTTAAATGGGGTGAATCAGAATGTAAGTAAACATTTGAATTTTGACACATGCAAAAACATTACTGGGTTTACTGCTAAATTATCATCCCACAAAGCATTTTGTCTCTTCCTCTACGCTCTTCACAACAAGAGCCTCTCTTTCGCTTCCTTACAATGTGTGTGCATCCTTATGGGCCAATGCAAGGCCAGTTTCAATGAAGATGAGCATGAACAGGAGTCACAACCTTAACCTAAACTGAAATGTACCGATCTCCAAGCAGAGTTGGAACAACTGGCCTTAGTTCCACATGTAGACTCGGTCCGTCCCCAATACATTGGTCATACATTAGTTACACCAACAGGTAGCATCCAGCTCACTGTAGGCCAACTGTATCAACCTCCTTCACATGTAATGCATGCATATGTGCACACACACACACACACACACACACACACACACACACACACACACACACACACACACACACACACACACACACAGGAAAAGAGAGGGGGAGCCTTGTCTTTACCAGCATCAGTAACCTCTCAATCTCTCCTGTTCATGAGGATGAACAAACATTAAATCAAGTGAATTTCCCTCAACACACATAACATAATAAAACTTACTTTCAATCTTGTGAGAAAGCACTTTCATCGAAATTGGTTTCAAAGTGCCTTTAATCAAGGCTCCAAGCCTCTCATGCAGCTTTCCTTATTGACTGAATGGTAAATTGTGGTTATCCTGGACTCGTATAAGAACACGTGTACAGTGCGAGCACAGTGTGCTGCACTGTGTCCCAGTTCCCTCGGGCTGTTGCTGTTACAGGCTGGTCCTCATTGGCATTCACGCCGCTGGCAATCGCAAGGCCACGCAACTGCTGTGCGAATTGCCAGTTTCAGGTGCTTGTTTGCCAAGTTTGGCACCAAGGGTTCAGTGATACAGAACGTGGAACAATTGACGACATTGGAAGCTAGCAACAGTCAGTTTTCAGTGCATGCCGACTATGACATTTTATAGATGTTACATGGGTACATTACCTCAAATAGAAAACTTAACTAGCCACAAATGCCACAGTTAAGTGTAAAGATGAAGATAAGCGTTCAATCATTGGATGGATTTCAAACTGGACTCAATATTATTGGCCGTATGTGGAAGACACCATCACCAAACATGGTAAGACCAAATCATGTCCTTTCCGTCTGTACAGACATTTCCGTTTCTGAAAATGTTGCCACCAAAAAGCAACTTTAACAATTGAGAAGCCTGCAGCATTCAAACCTCTTTCCCTGTCTACTCAATTCCCTGCCTTGTTAGTGGAAAGTGGGCACATCTCTCCAGGAAACAATACTGCATAAAACATCTGACACATGCCGATGAAAGGCTGCAGTTTCCCCGGAGCACAGACAACATGTGACTGGAAGGAGCCATATGCAAACACACCTGAAGCGTTAAGCGAATTTTAACAACGCTGTTAATGGCTGTGAGATCTTAGAGTGACAGACGTAATGTCTTCCTCAATCTCATCAAGTAAGTCAATAATTGCCTAACTTAATAGTCTATAACGGTTAATAGTTTCTCCGTTGGTTAACTGAAACAATGTTAATGTCTAAATATTCTCTGCTTGGTACTCCTGCCTATGGCTCACTGCAATCATTATTACTTTAACGAATAACAGTAATTTTACACTTCATGCATTGTGTCTCCTTAAAACCCCCTGCCAGCTAGAGGGCTAGCTTTTAAATGCAATTGCATTGAGAATTTAGCCTTGCATTTTGTGAAAAACACTTTAAAAAAGGTTTGGTTCCTAGTCTTGAAATACAAACTAATTTGGTTCATTAAATAAACAAGAAAGACAAAGATGTATTTGCATCACTATGCACTGGACAATGCTATCCAGTGCATTTCCACCCACTGTTGTTGGTGTGTGACTCAGAAGCTGTTTTATGGTGTTATGTACTGTTAGGTACACAAAAGCCTCAGAAAGTTGTATTTGTTCTCCTGACAGGCTCAAAGTATACAGTATATATGTATATAAATATAAAGCACAGGGCCCTTTGAGGCCATTCGGCTTCTATACCTGTCTGGAGCAAAGCAATTTGAAATGACTGACTAACTCATCCTCAGAGGTTTTCACGAATGGGCTAAAAGGCCTTCAGGCATTAAAGGAAAGGGGATTTATTGATATCGGCAGGTTTATATCCCTGTCGAATGCAACTGTGTGGCGACCCATACGGGTCCCATATTCACAGGGTCCCAGTTACTGATTTAACAGGTCCCAGCTGATTATATAGGAAACATGTAATCACGTGGAATCACACATGGAGTATCATATTTACTACGGGACTAACATCTGATTTCTTCATCTACTGTATGTGTACACGTTTGAGTATTAGCGCTTCTAATTTAATTGCTTGTTTAATGTCTGTCTCCTTGGATGTGGCTTTCATGAGATCCCGATGAAATTGCTGATTTTTTGTAATTCAAATAACATTTTAGGTTTTTCTTTTCCGCATTTAATGACAATGCGGTTTTGAACACAGGCTAGCATATTAACCCTTACGCTAGGGAACTGTGATTACTTCCAAAAGCTGATGTAACAAAGGGGCCATTCCTGTATTCCCAAGGTCTCCGGAAATAAGAATAATAAGAATGAGCTGTTGATTCCAGGGTTTCCCCATGAGGAGACATGGGGTCTGAGAGGCTCAAGCTCAGTGGCACTGGTGGTGCATGTGAGGACACTGCCACAGAGACTGTGGGTGCTTTTTAATATGCTAATGTGCGTCCTCGATTCTCTCCTCCTCTCTTTGGGTCTTAGAGAAGAGAGGAATCGAGGCATTTAGCAAAATGAGAAATCCATGCCTGCGAGCCGTCGTTTTAAAGAGACGTCAATTAAATATTACGTGTGGCACTGCTGCACCAGCTGTCCATTGTTTTGTTATAGTCTACCGCTGTGTTTTATGACATGTTCATGACAACTTGTATATTTATTATCTATTCAATTCACAAGCTGGCATAATGTGACAAGAATATTTGGATACAATGTTAACTACTCTTGTGGAGTGCAGAGCAAAAGGAATGAAAATGAAGGATGTCAGAACCATGGAAGACGCTTGAAATTAAGGATCTAAAATGCTGAGTACTGGGGCTCAGCAGGCCGACATGCTGCTCCACCAGAAACATCTCTCAATGGTTCTTGAGATTATTTCAATAACATCAGTTCTGATACTAAGTTAGATAAGATACAAAAACAATCATCGATTATCCCTTCAATTGTGGATCTACAATCAACAATCAGCACTTTATTTCGTATTCTTTGTCGAAGCCTAGACTTCTCTTTGTTTGCATATATTCAACAATGTTTTAACCCTTACCTTGTTAATGCCTAATATGCCACAAATATGTTTGTGTTCTCAATCAGATACCCTTAAGTGAATGCTACATTTTCTAAATAACTCCAGTCTTTTGTATTCTCATAGTAAAGCATCAATACTTGTTTATACCTATTGAACAATATAAAATACAAGTTATTGTGTAAAGTACTATTCGTTTGATTTGATTTTTCCTTTGATGTGGATTCCACCACATTCTATTGTCAGGGACACCAAGGCTGTTCCTGACAATACAAATAATAAGTTTTGAGTTTTCTCTGCATAACATATTTAGAGAAGCAAGATTTTCCTCAGTGCCGGCAGAGCGGAGACAAAATAATTACAACAATTACTTCTTTTACTTTATCTCTTCCTGAAAAAAAACACACACAGCACACTCACATGTGCACACACAAAGTGAAGTACTGTCAGCACTAATGACAGTGTTGCCAGTAAAATAAGGGCATTAAAAGCAGGGGAGATGGCATAATATATGCCTGCGAAGACACTAACTAATGCTTTCACTCCAGAGCTAAACTGTATGCCTGAAGCATCACACATACTCACACACTGCACATACACTTGTGTGAAGTCATATCCATGACACATGCATGCAAATAAACACAAATGCGGATTCACAAGAATATTCAGGCAATTGTAAAGCAAATCATGTGTGATGTAAACAGCGAGGTGTCAGTTTCTGTCAATTAATGTACATTAGATTATATAATCGCTGCAATGTGCTTTATGTGTGTGTGTGTGTGTGTGTGACACTACATTTAGAAAAAGGTCAGACATACACAAACATGTGGTGACAGACTTAAATGAACATAGATTTGAAGCCAGTCAATGTTCAAAAATGAGAAACTCTGAAAAAAAACTCCCAGTTTTTTTGCAATGGACAGTTATTAAGAGCAGTAACTCTAATGAATTTAATGACCAGGTATGCTGAACCATAACACATTTCCTGCTTTAAAAACACCTGTATTGAATTAAATCTTATAAATCACAGCTTCAACAGTAAGTACATAATAGGATTTAGATTGTCTCTTGGCTGTGAGCAGCAATTTTGGAGAGAGAGTTGGAGGACTGTAATTGCATTATACTGTATTATGTTTGATGTGCAATACAGTAATATTTATGTTGCCCTCAGTTAATGAGTATTGAGAATAAACACATTTTAAGTATTATAAGTTTGTTTCCCCATTGCATTTGTGTTTTTAGCATGCTTCTAATAAAAATGCCAAAGAGTCTATATAATAGTGTTTAATAATTCAGTGTGCAGTTGGCCTGTGGAAAGAGCTTTTTATTTGGTGTGTGTGTTTTTTGTTGTGAAAAAAATCAAATTATTAGAATAATAATAATTAATAATAATAATTATTAGAAAAATAAAGTGTGCAGGATATTTTTTATTTTGTATATGTTTTTGGTTTTTGTATGTAGAGCCTCAAAAAAGCGGGCCCTCGTTTTAGCAACATTAATATCCAATAGAAGAAGAAAAAAACGTGTTATATTAAAGTAAAAATCTCTAACCTGTTTCCTCTCTTTGTTGCCTCCTCTCACTCTTCAGCTGTCTTCATCCGGACACAAAAGTGCTCCTTTCTCTGGTCTGGCCACTCCGCCGTGTGTCCTTTATGGAAACGCTCTGATGAGGGAAGCTGCTCCCAATACAAGCAGGTGGTTGAGGTTCTACACCAAAATGAGTTGGTTCTTTTGCTCTTCTTGTACTTGGTGCAGGGCCTCTGTGGTTCTCCCAGCGCTACAGGAGACCAAACGGGGCCTGAGGCTGAAATTAAGAAAAATACAAATAAAAAGATGAAAAACTGGAAGAATTTTGCATCACTGGGTATTTTGCAATCAAAATGACTGATCATTTCAAAACATTCCTTATTGTTTCATTTGCAGGAGTGATGAGGTAAAATAAATGTGTATTTACAGTTGTTTACTTCATTTAATTGAAAAGCAATTTGTTCATTATGCCCATTTACGGTAAATCTGAGAGATGGCAATCATGCTCATAATAAAAAGAAATGCAATATATCATGAATAGAGACACATATAAAAATAACTGTAAATAATCCATCACTCTGCGATACAGGATTTCAAAAGAAAAAATGCTATGTGCATCAAAATACTTGAGTTGAGACTACAATCAGACAGAGAAAAACAAGTGAGAGAGAAGGAGAGAGGATTTTCAGAAGCATACACATCTGTCTCTGCATCAATACAGAAGAAGAAGAAATGCGCAATGAACCAATGAGAAAAAATACTGCTGTCATCTATCTACCTATCTACCGATAATATCTATCAATATCTGCCTTTCACCAGGCTGTTTGTTACTTTCAATCTTTTTTCTCCATTTGTCCTTCTTTCTTTTTCCCATACTCACTTTCTCTCACTACATTTCAGCTGCTGTGGTTCAAATACATTAACATTACCAGAGCAGACGAGCAGGATAACCATAATGATGATACTAATGGCTGATGATGCATCAGCACGGTACACGGTAACAGATGGCTGGCTTTATAAGTGCTACTATATATAATGCGATGCTACCTATCTTCC
The DNA here is from genome assembly GCF_910589615.1 of Taurulus bubalis. Lineage (NCBI taxonomy): Eukaryota > Metazoa > Chordata > Actinopteri > Perciformes > Cottidae > Taurulus > Taurulus bubalis. The sequence continues at coordinate 16,165,499 of NC_136605.1, forward strand.
TGTTTCAGTCACAGAGCAGGACACCTGTCACATATCACCTCAAGCCGTCAGTACACAACATACTGCATGAATAATTTGTGCAAATAACTGTCAGAGAAACTGACATACATGGCTCCCTTTTCTATCTCTTGCTTTCATCTGGTCTATATTTTTCCTCTCTGCCTCTCTTTATCTGTCCCTATTTCCCTCTTTTCTCTCTCTATTTTCAGGGCATTCACCCTCTCACTAACACACACACACACACACACACACACACACACACACACACACACACACACACACACACACACACACACACACACACACAAGCACAGACAGCCGGAATCAGTTAGGGTGAGCCCGGCCGGCTGGCCCAAAGTGAACTGAGCATGACACCTCATTTTCAGCAGTAATACTGGGCTGGTCCTGCTCCTCCCTTTACGAGTTAAATGAAGAAAGAGCGGAGATTACACTTCATCATGACTCGGCACAGTAGGTAGACATATGCATGTGAGAAGCAAGAGCGCACGACTCATCAAAACACATACGCACCAAGGAAAGCACACATCATATGCGCTTTCACTCACGGCAAATTATACTCACAAGTGACACGAGCGCACAATCAGAGCATGTTTTTTTTGCGTGCACCCTGCAGACACTAAAACAAACACATGTGCTTCTACTGTAGACACACAATAGTTCAAGCTTACGACTGAAATATATTTGAAGTGTCTCCTCAGTGTGCTCTCTCACAACAAAAATAAGCTGAAACTAAAGAAGAGACGCACAGAGCCAGACCTCATTGAAGACTTGCATGTTTCGGTGTTGCGTATTTAGAGAATAAAAGCACAGATAAAACTGGAGCAGGCCTACCTGTTTGTGGTGTTAATATGACTCTAAAAACAGCATTAAAGAAAACAAATTTGATCTCATCTAATGTCTCATAAATGTTGATTGTATATGGATGTCCTTTTTTAAGGATATGTTTTGTACTACAGGGGTCAATATGGATTTCCTTGGGAAATGTCATCTTAGAGGATCATACACGGGCTGTCAGTTGAGCTCTGAATAAGCATTCCACAAATGTACTGCACGTTCACGCTTGAATCATTTTAATAAAATAAAAAAGCTCCAATAGTTTTCCTCTAAGGTTATCCTCAGGTCAAACTGTCATCTTTCCATCCAAGATGTGGAAATCTAATGGCCAGATTTCTATTCAATCTGAAGGGGATATTTGCGCTCCCTGAAGAATAAATTCTAGCATTTTGGGTGAACCCTCTGACCCTTAATGTCGAGGCAGCAATCTCCAGCTGTGCACAAGCGGTCTGTTCTGAATCTGCCAAGAAATTATAGACAACATTTACGCACTCTAGAGAATAACACCTTTGACACTGAGACTTTGGACACTCCAAGTGACTCCATTTTATTTTGTTACCACATGGCCTTGCCTGAAGTGGCGTACTTTGATTGTAACCCATTTGTGTACATCTCACACTAAAGGCTGTATATCTGTGGTCTTTTTTTTCTCACAGTTATGTTTTGGATGGCCATAGACTCCATTATCCCTCACCAGGCAATGAATTGAAGTAGTGTGTTTTCTATCTCGTCTCAATGGCATACGAATGGAATGACACCATGTCTACTCTCTCAGCTTCCAGAATGTATTCATAATAGCCAAATGCTGTCGACACGAAACACATCAGCATTGAGCCGAGCTCCAACATGTCATCATCATTCATACACTTTTAGTCAGACACTAGCTTTAGCAACATGGCCCCGAAAGGGATTTGGAGCTAGTTGGCTATTATAGCGTGGATTGTTAGTATTGCTCCTTCTCTTACAGATGTGCACAGTCGCTCTCTTTCTCTAACTTTCTCTTCCACTTCCACTCATACTGTAGTTACATCAAAGAGCAGCAGCTGCTGACACAGTAGGAGGGTTGGAAGGAAATCTGTCCTTTTTTCTCTGTTTATACACACACACACACACACACACACACACACACACACACACACACACACACACACACACACACACACACACACACACACAAGCAATTACATACAGAAGCCTTTCTCATACATATGGTACAGTCAGCATTTGTATAGCCTCCACACCTTCTCATGGGTCTATATATATATATATACATATATATATATATATATATATATATATATATATATGTATATATATATATATATATGTCAAATCAAAGAAGGTTGGGACTTGCAGACTGGACAAAGAGAAAGTACTCTTAATGTCATTCTCACTGCAGTTCAGAGCAGCAATTAGAGGAAATTAATGTCAGAGCCTTTCCAGCAAAGCATAATTTACAATGAAATTATCTTTTACATATTTCAGTCCTGTACTTTGCATGACTGTCACAACTACTGTATTAAATTACCCTGATAGTGATTGGTTGAATATTCAGCCTATCAAAGCCAGATTAAAAAATATTGTCTACATGTCCAATGTTTTAATGGGCCATGGATGTCAAGAGGGTGAATTAGCGTTAATATCAAAAAACATTGCTGCTAAATGCTCAACTGGAGTTCAACTAATACATGAAAAGTTTACTCACCTCCAACTCACTCTGCAGAGTTGCAGTCCACTTTACACAAGTGTCTCCATCCACAATTTCACCACATTTGGGCTTTCTCTTTGATTGTGTTTCTTTTTAAATAACATTGTACACAAGTGTGTATTTCTGGATGAAATCTAATCTGTGTTTACTATTTACTGAAATATGTAAATGGTGGGTTCTGGTGGGCCGGTCTGAGTCAAAGGTTCATGGCTGATTTGTATTGCCAGCGCGTCCCTGACGGCTCTGTGCCTCTCTGACATCTTTATCATTTTTTTCCCCACATAATGCTCACTTCAGCAGTCTCACACAGAGCGACACAAGCCTTCTGCATACACACATGCATCTTTCTCACAGCACAAACTAGAATTAGAGTGATTTAGGAAAAAGGGAGACGTCGTTAGAGAGGACGACCCAGCAACATGCATGATCAGTTAAAATCTAAGATGGACACTGTTATGCTCCAGGACGACCTGCTGTTACATAAAGCCAACATTATTCCCTGTAGACGGGTGCACAGTGGTAATTCTTATCAGCATTACTTTTGTCAGTTGTGCAATGTGCCTCACTACTCATTCATATTCTATGAAGAAATAAAACAAAACGTAAGCACTGAATGGCCTTTCCCCCCTTGCTTTGGCTTGTTCAAAATCCTGTGAGTGATAGTATGAGTCTGCAGTCAGCTGTATGTTCTGAGCTTCTTATGTCTGCTACGCTTTGCTGCACTTGAGTTTCTAATTTCAGATAAATCATTTCTTGAACATGAGAAAGTATTGAACTCTCCAGCTGTATCTTAGGATGCAAACATCTCTTCTTATCTTATCTTGACACAATGCATTAAGATATGACGCATTGCATCCACATGTAAGCTTGGGTCTCACTGTATATTAACTCACGATGAAGCAATGCAATATACCTAATTATGATTATAATTTAATCTGTCCTCAACAGGCAAATAATGTAGCAGGAAATCTCCTTTACACATGAATACATAACAATATCAGGCATTTGTATAGTGGATTCCCATTTATAATTTGATTTTGCAAACATGACATTATAATGCCTCATCCTGCATGATCTTTGTGAGATCATCAGGAGAAGAAGCCAGTTCAGAATTAATCATACATTTGAAACATTCTGTTATACTTGTGTTTATTGCATGCTATGAAGCACACTCTATGCCAACATACAGTGTCCTGTTTGGCCGAACAAAATCAACATATGTAATGACGCTCTGCTTGAATAAATGATATCAAATTTCTATGATTGGTTCAACCTGTAACTCCATACACAAATTCTGCATTCATATGTAGAAACTGTTGCCAGCGGGACAAGATTTGGGTTTCAAAAGCGTTCTGGCTCAATTCTTGCCATTTGTAGTAAGTAATATTACGTCAGAGCAGATTTTGGTGCAGGTAAAAAGTCTATGTGGAGAGCAAGAGAGGCGGAACGCATTGGCCGAAAATGCAAGCTTTTTATTAGCTTAAAATGAGCTCGCTAATTGACTACTTGTGAAATAATCCGGTCGTGTGAGTCGTCTCCCAACTCCAGTCTCACATCTAAAGTTGCTAATTGGATCGTGTAGAATGAGCAGCGCACGGAGAAAGAAGTCTCGGTCCCGGAAATCCCCTGGCTGTATTGGAAACCCAGAAATATACAGCCCCCAGAGACATATCCGTTGTCGGACCAGTAGCCAATGACTTCTGATATTGGGTTCAACCAGAAGTGCACTTCATCCGCTCAAATATCAGGTGATTCTATGTGTGCATCCATGCTCATTACAAGGCTCTAGGAGGCAAAAGCAGCAAACACTACTTAATTGCTTTAATAAACCCCCTGAAAAGACATTGAGGCCGCCAACAAAGACACAGGTTTCTCAATCTGAGAAGAGCAGGTGTGTGATTCAAGAACCAAGGTGATGTCACAAAGTCTTTGGAAGCAGGTGGGCCAAGTGAGCGAACGGTTGAGCAGGAGCCCCCATCTGGCAAATTTGTCACTGTTGGAGAGATAGCAATGCCAAAGGCTAAAAGACATTTTGGAGAACGTTCTATCTGGCTACTGCACGTTTCCTAAAACTCACTTTGTATATGAGACAGTCAGATGAAATTAACCCAGTTTTATTCAAATAAATTACGAATAAACAGTCTGCATTACTGTTGTTAATTATCACCAGAAGAACAGCGTTCATTATTTGGGAGCAGGGATCTGGTAAACTGACAGTATGCGCATAACTTTCTTGTGGTAAGAAATCCACAGAGTGGAAGGACTGGAAAGGAGGGAGGACTGAAATTGAGCTTCTAACAAATGCTGTCTATCTCCATTGCCCACCCGTCTGTCTTTCTGTCTCTGTCTTTCCTTCAAGGCGCATGTGTCCTTAGTACTGCCAGGCAAAATCTGCCACCGAGGCTCCTGCAGAGCTTCAGGCTGGGTGAGACGGAAAGAGAGAGAAGGAGAGAGAGATGCATAGTGACAGAGAGAGAGAATAGGAAGACAAAAAGAGCATTAATGATCCAAAAAAATAATGTGCCAAAAGATAACAAACTTGACATCAGAAGCTGCGGCAGACCAATGTTTTTGAATACTTTTTTGCATGCTTGTGTGTGTGTTGAAGTGTGTTTTTGCATGAATCTCTTCTTCCTCAATGTAGCCTGCTGAATCATCAGTCTGATTCATACAGCGCAACGTTTCATACTGTGAAGACCGCGCCCAGCGCAGGAGAAAACAAACGCTAAAAATGGCCTGTGGCTGGCTAGAAATGTTAGATTTCAGCATGTCAAAGGAATTGTTTCGCACCCGATGCCTACCAGGGGGGGCAGCTGATAACAAAAATGATGGTGGTACGGGACAAATTAGCACATTTTTGCTATGTGTTAGCAAGTTACTGTAGCTAGCCAAGGCAATTGCAACTATATTACTGCGTAGCTTTCTGATGTATTGTCATTCCGCTAAACACAACGAGGAGTTCAGGGACTTATAGAAACTTAATTATGGGTTATTTACTCTGTTGGAAGTGCATCCACCATACAGCAGCTTTTAGCCATTGTTCTGTTGTTTGTTCATTCACACAATACAAAGTCAATGGAGAGCAATTAATTGTTTTCCCATCAGGTGTGAAAAGGATGATTTAATTACGCTCTGCCTCTACGTGGAAACCCTTCATGTTGTGAATCAGTATATAGTGGTAAGTACATGAAGACATAATTTGTGTCTACGTGGATGTTAATATATGTCTCTCCACACATGTTTAATGTTGCTGGGGCGAGAGTAATGCCGTAGTGTGATGCATGATTCTGATTCTGATTCTGATTCTGATGATGGGATATCCCTTAGATATACCCAGAGCACAATGCAGCGTGTGGCACACCTTTTTAGAAGGTATACAGACGAAGTCTTCCATTTTCATCACAAGCTCTCCTCACTATGCTGCATACATGAGTAGTAACCATTCATGTCAGCTTTGCATGTGAACATAAACCAAAGGTTTGCCAACAGCCACAACCAAACCATCCTTACCCCTTCTCACTCTTTCTGTTTCTCTCTCTCTCCCCTCCACCTCTCTCGGGGGATGAACGACATATCTCGGTGGGGTGGGGATACTGTCAGGACAAGTTTCCATTGTTTTTTTGTTTTATAATTTAATTTCCGAAAACAGAAGACACTGTTATGGCCGTAATTATGTTGGACGTTGTGTCGGACATAATGCCATCGCCACAGCACATGTTGCTAAGTGAAAATGTAATTACATTACTTTACTAATTCCTCAAAAGCAAAAGTAATTAGTTGCTTAATGCATTGCAGACGTTAAGTGCCTTTAGAGAAATCTAAATCCTCCACACACCCACATACAGTATTCTATATTTAACACATGCAGAACTAGAAAACATATTATGGTTTAACAAGCAGCCAGTCTGCATTTTGACGGTATTTAACGGCAGCAAGCTTAATGTTAGCCATGGAGACGGCACGCAGCACTCACAGCGAAGACCACAGATGATTCCTGAATGACAGCTTACCAATAGCTAGGTAACAAGCTAGCTAAGAGGACACACATCATTCATACATAAACCACAGATACCATGAGTCAAATGTCTGCTCTTTTTTCCTCTTTGCCACCAGCCTCTGCGTCAAGCTAACGGGCATTTGGTGTCTCTGAAAACACTTTTGTGTTACTACCTTTTGTCACTGTTCTTTACGTTGAAAATAATAATAGATGGATAATCATTTTGTAATAGTAAATAAATAAAAACGTTAGTTAGCATTATTTGGGGTTAAAGTTTATAACAAAAATGTCACAGTCGAAACAAAGAACGTTTTTATTGCTACCCCCAAACTCAGTTATCGAGAGGACATCATGTTTTGTTTTAGTCAGCTGTTTTCCAGTTTACTCTGCTATCTGTGCAGCTCCATGCGTTCACATCTGGAGACTGTTTGATATTTTAGGGGGATGTTGCATGCACATCCATAACCGTAAATGAAGCAATATATTATATTGAAACTGCCGTGGTAACATTTTCACTTAAAAAACAAGCCTCTGTGTCTACAAAAATAGAACAGTAGAGTTAGCCTGCATTTGTCATGCAGTGAGGGTGTACTGAAAAAAATGCAGAAAAGAACATCATGGCAATCTCTAAATGGAGGTTAGCGTAGAAAAGAGACATAATCTCGTATCTCTTTTGTCGCAGCTGAATCCATCGTGTAACAAATGAATCTGTGCTTTAGTTTCCAAGTGACATTCTTAGAATAACTATTTGTTTATGAAAGCTGGGCAGTTTTCTGTGCCCGAAAATAGTATATTTACAAATCTTAAGAAGGTATTTCTTCTGCAGTGGCATTCATGTAATTTGTGATTTAGCTTGTCCGCAGGTGTGCGATGTTTGGTGATACGTCAACGGGTAAGTCCTCCTCTGTATTACTGTGAGGTTTAATACAAAATAAAATGTCTTCATATATGTACAGACAAGCCAGTTACCTCAAGCCAATTTTATTTGTATGAGAACAAAAACAAGAACACTCTGAATTGATAAGAATCCCTCTTAAGGCTGAGAAATTAATCAATAATAAAAAATCCTGAAAACATTGTCATCCCAAGTCAGTCTCTCGACTACAACAAAATCACATTTCAATTGCTATTCATTTCATGTTAGCTGTTAACGAGTAAATTATCACAACCTTTTACTTATGAATAAAAGTGTGCTGATATTCGTATACGAACCACAGCACGGTGCCACACGCACATTATCACGCACACTCGTCTAAGCTTTCGCTGCCTGGCTGGTGGATTAAGTGTGAGCATTTGTGAAATCATTTGAACCCCTAGGGGTGCGAAGAGGAGTGTGGATGGTGTGTGTGTGTGTGTGTGTGTGTGTGTGTATATGTGTGTGTGTGTGCGTGGATACATGTGTGTGTCACTGTGGTTCTGCGTGCAATGTGGTGTGTATTTGGTTTAGGTTTGTGCACATTACACAGCATATGTCCGCTTGTGTTTGGGGCTCGCAGTGTGTCTGTGTCAGTGTGTTCCGATCTGCCGTAACTACACACCAGTAAAACTGTAGCAAAAGAAGTTTGAAAAAAAAGGTGCTGGAAAATGAAAAAGAAGAACAAATGAACTTTCTTTGGTTTGTTTTAACAGAGGATCTACAGCAATCAATATCATTACTGACCGTGGGGAGAGGTAGCATTTGTTTGACTATCGATCACTTCAAGCCAACAGCGTATTTCTACATTTTAGCCTCGATGACTCGAGACTATCCGCCTGAGAAGCTGACTAAGCTTCACACAGCGGCTGAAGGAACCTGAATGGGGGAAAAGTAAAGTTGTTTGTCCTCATTTGTTCCTTATTGTTGTTGTTTTTTACTTTTTAGATATGAATGCAGGTCCACACATAAACACACTGTCAAGGTTTACTCTTACTTAAGGTTTGTTTTAGGAACTCAGTTGGCATACTAAAAGCAGCTCCTGAGTGCAGATGTGTGTCAGCCTGTAGGTTAGGGTGAGAGATGTTTTTCTAATCTCTAATCCCCTGGAACAAACAGAATTATTCTGCCCTCCCACCACCTGTCTGTCTATGAGTGCAACAGTACATCTACTCAAGTACAAATGTAAAGTACTTGAGTTTTTACATTTCATGAAATGTTATACTTACACTACACATTACAAAACCACTACTTGTATTTGACAGCCATAGTTATAAATGACTTTGAACATCAAGATTAAACACAAAATGTAAAGTATAATGCTTTTTATAGACTTCCTTTCAGCAGATTCTCCACTGTCTGTGTGCAAATCCAATATTTTCTAACTATGCAGATTGCGAGGGAAGATGGAGAACTTTGAGGTGCTTTGAGAATGTCGGTTTGCCGCAAGGAGAAACACGCACAGTAGAAAAGATCCTACAGTTTCCATGTCAATATTCCAACTCAGCTCATGTCCGAGCGACGTCCTTGCAGAAAGTAAAGCAGAGGCTTAAGGCTTAGTGTTTATTCTGTCTGTGAGTGTGTGTATGCATTCATTATTTTGGTTCAAGGGGAACTAGTTTGGCTATACTAAAGCAAAGGTAGGTCAGGTTAGTCTGAACATTTGTTTTGCTCTCTGTACTATTAATACATATTCTGCTTCAAAACCACAACATTTAAAATCAGGCTGATTCTGGACACATTCTGCTGGCCCAGAAATTGAAACATTCAGTTTCTATAGGCCATCGCACACTTAGCATGCAAACAGATGCTTCAGTAGAACATGCCGTCATGTACTCATCCAACTACACTGTGCCTAGACAGACATACACACACACACACTCTAACACACACACACATGGGCAAAAGAGATACTGTCTCTCTGCGAGTGGTTGAGAAAGCTAAAATATTAATACCCATATCTTAGTAGTCTGTACTAAGAGAAGGAGAAAGACACAGAAAATGATGGGTGAGAGGAGAGAGGAAGAGGGAGAGATTCAAGATGAGAGGCCGGCTACAAAAAAGAGGGTGATGGAAAGTGTCAGTGTCTATGTGTGTGCGTGTGTGAGTGTGTAGCACAGATGCCAAATTAATCTAGGGCAGTCCAGAGAAAAACAAGGCATTATTCCAAAATCCACTTTGTATGTGTGTGCAAGTGTGTACATAATTGTATTTATATATTGGTGTGTGTGTGTGTGTGTGTGTGTGTGTGTGTGTGTGTGTGTGTGTGTGTGTGTGTGTGTGTGTGTGTGTGTGTGTGTGTACAAACAAATATGTAAGTGTCTGTCTAATGTGAGTGCAACATTTCAGGAGCTAAAAAACAAGTACAAATACCACAATTTCCTTTTTGCTCAATCTTTGTACTTTATATTCATCACCTTTAACAATTACATTGCTATGTGCATAACACCCACTCTTCTTCCAGCATGTAACGCCTCTCTCTCTCTCTCTCTCTCTCTCTCCCTTCTCTCTCTCTCTCTCTCTCTCTCTCTCTCTCTCTCTCTCTCTCTCTCTCTCTTTCTCCCTCTCACATACCCATAGCAAGATTGTTTCTTCATCAAACTCGAACGCTGAAGGATTTTGTGTATGTGAGCACGGGTGTGGGTTAATAAGGGTGGGGGGTTGGCACAAAGCAAAGACGATGGCAGATGGTGTCCTTAACGCACATACAGTACACACACACACACACACACACACACACACACACACACACACACACACACACACTGAACACTTACTAAACAGATACTCCATCATACAGTAACATGCCCGGCTCATTATATGCACACATGCAGGTTTCTGCAGACGCTTTGTCAACCTCATTGAAACACTCGGTTCTGTTGACATGTATTTGTTGAAGGTCAGTCAGTTTCCAAAAATGGTCTTTCATGTCATCATGTTGTTTATATATACTATACCTTGCTTTCTTTACCTCCACTAATTGCACACCACTATGTCAGTCTAGCCTTGTAATCTCTACTTTAATTGGTCTTATTAGTCTTTTTTGCTGTGCCCGTGTAAAACCTGCCTGTTCAGAACGGGCTTGTGGTTTTGCTGCTTGCAGCTTTCCCAAGAATCCTTCATACAAACAACTTCACACTGGACGGTGTGCGTCCTTGGTGACAGCAATACACCTGTTATGACATAGTTGAGTGACATACCCAGTTGCAGCTACTCAGAAACTCGGGTGAAACACAGTCGGGTTCACGGGTAAAAAAACACACTAAATTCGCAGCTAGTCATGATCAGAAACATCGGGGACATACAGACAGATACACTGACTGAAATACACTGGTTCACAGGAAAATACACTACGCCCACACTTTACCAATTTACGCAACTGCCTGAGGCCCCCAACTAAAAGGGCCTCAAACAGATTTAGATTTATTGTGATGTTTAGTTGTGACAATTATTGAATTACTCTCCAAGTCATTGGACCCCAAAATAACTCACAAAAGGCACACGTCATAAATATCCAACTCAACTGGGCTACTACCTACTATGTACTTCTACTTCAGAGGAAAACATCGTACTAATAAGTTTACCTGACGGGGAGATGGTAGACCTATTGATAGCATTGCAGGTTAAGATTTTACTCACAAAATATATAATGACATATTAAACTATCCAGTATTATAGAATACACCACACTCTTCACTTGAAGTAAAACATTTGAACACAGGACTGTTATTGTGCGGTGTTGCGGTACTAACAGTTTGGCTATTAAATAAGCTATTGGGTCAGCCGGCGTTATCAGCGGTAACCACTGGATGAGTGCAGTGCTGAGTAGCGGCCTTAATAAGCAGTTATTTCTAGTGTTGATAAAGTTGTGCTGGCAAAAGCTTACACCGCTTTAGTTGTAATTTAAATCAATATTTAGAATCAATATTATAATTCATATTTTTGTACTTTTTTACAAAGGAATGTGTTGTGCTCATTATCGCCACTGATACATTTTAGATGGCTCCAATTACTGTAACTTCTTTAAATAAAAAAGCTGCACACTCCCACACATTTTTCTTGATGTGTCATTTTTATCACATGATGATTTTGATTAAGACTTCCACGTTCACATTAGTGTGCACTGAGAACACGAGTAAACCATTCTGTATAAGTCAATAGTGCACAGCAGTCTGAAAATAGCAGCATTAACATCTGCATGTTGTGTGAGTCATATCTAGCTTCTTCTTGCTCAGGAGATTATTAAAACCAAATGTGTCCAAATGCTTGGTTTCATTGGAGATCAGACTCGTTGAAATAACTAAGAATTTGACACAAAGTTCCATCTACACTGTAGTGATTCTAAGCAAACACTTTTTTAAAGAAAAATCTTACTGATGTACATGAATTGTAATTGTTTATTTGATTCAGAGCCAATTGATTCCACCATTGAATAATCTTTCAGGTATATGCACCAACAAAACAACATAACATGTCTTTCTGAACTGAAAGAAGACGTGCGTCCGTGGACACGTCTAGGAACTCACATGCACGCTGCTTCTCTATGTCGCCACAAGAGAACCAACACCTTCCTTCATGCATTGCTGCGACCCGTTCTTTCTGCTCAACAGCTTTTCCCCGTCAAAAACATTTAGTCAATGTCAGGTCACTTTGTACCACTTTGTCACTCCAATTACAGCCATAAAGCGCCAAGCGGTGGATCTAATATCGTGTAAGAAGGAATACAGTGTCATCGGCTGATTGCCCTCGACATAAAGACAAAAAAAAAGGGTTTGTATTCGAGGGATTTCCTAAAAGGTGGTTATCAACCCCCGCATTGCCGACAGTATTTTACATGGCTCTACTTGGCTATTAAGGTAGTGAAAAAGAGTATACGCATATGCACCTAACTGACTTAATTCAAAAGAATGAATCTAATCTGGATTCATGTCAGACTGAGGTGGTACATGTAAAGTCTCTGCTACTCTTTACAGGCACTTTGAACAGAAAACACAGTGGAGTCTACAGATCTTCCATCACCCTTCTCCCTATTAATTTCACATTTAGGCTGACAGGTATGAGACATGACCGTACCTGCCGGATGCCATTCATGGGGTTAAGGTGTTGAAGATTTGAGGTTAAACTAACTTCCCATTACTGACTTTTTATTCTTTGTCTTTCTTCTTTCCCACTGTAACATTTTTGTTTCCAGTCTTCATCTATTTCATGTTTCTCTTTATTCCTTCTCCTCTTTCCAAGCCTGCGGCTGTCCACTCTCTCTCTCTCTCTCTCTGCGCCCCTTTCACATTTCATCCTCCCATGGAACATAACACAGCGGTTTCACCCTATCAACACTTTCCCACTCCGCAAACATACAGCTAATGAACAAACCCGCAGTTGCTGTTGCATTTCTGACACCTCGTCAGCGAATCGCTGCCTACTATGTCTCTCAGTCTCTTGCCCAAAGGGACCTCCCACAGGTTCCCGGCAGTGAAGGAGTGACGGTTGTTGTGAAACATGACTGTCGTATTGATTGCACAGAGCACTGCAACAGCTGTTAGGCTGAAAGAGAGCGCAGTGTGCTATGGCTGCTATGGCAAGGATGTGATGTGCTGGAATGAGCAAGTGTGAATGTCTCCCAAGGGTTATCCCTCTCACGATTTTAGCATAATCCCTCCTGATGGATACGGAAATCAATTTGGAGGGTGTGGCTGGGAAAAGGGAGGCCAGGGAAAGTGGGGAATGCTATTTGAGATCATCAACTGTGAGTCAGAGAACTTGTGATGATAGTCCTGATTTCCTTGAATATACCCTGAGCATAAGAAACATATGAGCAGAGAGAAAATGTGGATTCCTTTCTTATACAATATATAAACATGTGTTTGTTTGTCGACATGATTACTGAAAAAACTTCTCGTAGCAGGGGATAAAGAAGAATCTATAACATTTTTGACATCCCAATCATGGGGGAGTTGTTAAAGTTGCAAATAGGGCATTAGGTCTTGGTGCACTCTCAGAGAAGCTTTATGACTGAACCGCAGTAAAATAGGACGAACTTCTCTGCTTTAGCAGAACTTTCACAACATCGGTTTCATTAATAGCTTGTCGTCTATGTATTAAATGACTTGTGAATCAACCTGTCAACCTGTCATTGCAAGTTTCAATCCCATGTTTTGAATTCACAGTTTGTGCTTAGGTTACATTGTATCTAGAACATGGAAATGCTAACGGCAACAACTCCATAAAGACAGTCGTTGATGGTGAGAAAGAATGTGGTTTAGTGGCACAGTCAGAGGGATAATGAGTGATGGATTTATCAGTCCATTAGTAGTCACCAAACTACACACACTGCACATAACCATTGCATTTTGCATATATTTCATCAACTTAATATTTCGCTAAAGGCATGTCTGTCACACAGGAATTACGGATTCATGTATAAATAGGTGTGTTTAAATGCCAGCAAACACATTTTGTTAACACTTTAATCGGTTACAAAATATCTTCAAAATTTCACCCAACTATATATACAGAGCAGCATTCCTGCGTCAGGATCATCATCCATTTGACCTGCATGCGAGTACAAGCAAATTAATTTGGTAAGCGGAGCTCTAAGTGTCTTGGCCAAGGTCAGGAAAATAGAATGGCACTAATAGCTCTGGGTATCCGCTATTAGAGCCTATTCAAAATCCTGCTATTCTGCTATCAATTGGCTCAAACAATTAGCAAATATTCCAGTTACAGCTGCAATTGAGAGGGGAGACTACTGAAACGTTTATCTATTCCTCATAATTACAACTAATGCCATCCATCAGACTAAATGATACTGTTAATTTGTTGATTGATGAGTTTACCAGGAGAAAAAATGAATATCAAGTTCATAACATATTTTCTTTCTGTTTTTCTCTATGCAATTTTTTTTCTTTGCTGCATCCTATTTTCATGTTGATGCAGTAACAGTCTTTCACATTGGCATTGTTGCTGTTTTCTTCTTATTTTACTCACCGAGTGAACGCCCCAACATCAGTTAGCATATCTTGGTTTTCACACAAGAGAAGCAAGCAAGAAGAAAATTGCACTTCAGGTTTCTTCCAGTATAACATCCATCACCTCTTGAGAGAAACCAACAGGCAGCGCTATGGATTCCCTGAATTATATCTAACATAGTTCAATAGTATTCTGATGAACTGAAGATTACATAGCAACAAGGCAGTGGGTTTGAGAGGCGGGTGGTCATTATTTAGGTCTCTCAGGCTGGCTTCCGTACTGATTTCCTCTCATCCCTTTTCCTGGTACACCACTGATCTGTGATTGCAATTGATTGGAGACTGCTCATCATTCCTACAAGGGCAACATCAGGAATCATAGATATCGGGAGGCAATGGATTTAGGCACATAAACAGAATGGGACACATAAATGCAGCAGATGAAGAATGAAGCAATAAGCAAAAACCAAAGGCGAGTAATAAAGTAGGACATAAAGTAATGTGCTGCATTGTATAGCTTAGCGTCTCCTCCTGATGTATTTTCCTCAATTCACGTGGGTGTGGCCAATGCTTGATGGGGCCATGCAGGCTTAGACATGGATGGTTAAGCCACTGGGGAGAGGTTTTCCTTATTGACTGTGGTGAAAGCAATTCACTGCGCTGTTAAGAAGGAATCCACCTACTTAGCAAACCGATAGACCCCCTCTGTCATTTTCAACAGAACCTGATGGAGCACTTCTTAAGTATTGATAAATCACTGATTAGAGAAACACTGCTTTCTTATTGACGTTCATTTCTTTAGTTTAAGAGCAACATCCGTTGGCTGTGGCAGGTTTTTTGACAGCTGAATTGAATTTAAATCAATCTATTCTCCAGCTATGGAAACACATGTAATGGCACTTTATTTATATAAATTTGTACCGAATTGTAGACATGTTCAATCAATTTTTTGTGCTGGTTTTCAAATACTCCACAATTAGTTCTAACTTGTTGTTTAAGAGTGAAATAAGTGGCTGTGTCATATTCCAGACCAACACTAAATATGTCCTGTTATTATTCTTTAATCAGGGTTAAAACGTACATGCTACATCTAGATGCATGCACATCACGTTCAAGCAAACTCTTGTCACATCTTCGAACCGTTTAATCTACCCAATGTGAGGCGTTTGCCGCCGACCAAAGGCCGTGTTGCGCTCTGTCAGCACAATGCGCTGTCCATGGTGCTGAACCACTGCACTCCATCCACCGTGCTCTAACGTCCAGGACACACATATCGGTTGGTAGACACTTCTGACCGTTTCCAGACACTGCCTGCTAATTTAACCAGCGCAATGACAGGTCGTTTTCAAATGTGGTTCATAGTCGCTACGCGTTATATCTCGTGCTTGGCAGTCAAAACTGTGTGGGCGAACGAATCTGTGTGGTCCATCGGTCAGTAGTCGGACACTGTTGCTGCTGCTGGTAGAAAATATATCTCTCTCTCTCTCTCTCTCTCTCTCTCTCTCTCTCTCTCTCTCTCTCGTACACTCACGCGCGCACGAGCACGGTACAACTAAAGGCAGCCTACACCGAAGCCCTCATTGCAGGTGAAGTGTGGCGCCTGTCGTGCGACTGAGTAGTCAACACTGCTGGAAAGCTGGGCCATCCACCCTAAAAAAAACACAGGCTAAAACACACACGCGCGCACACACGCACACACACAAATATTCACACACACACACACACACACACACACACACACACACACACACACACACACACACACGCACACACGCATCACCAGTTTTATCCCCTGCGTGATTCCTCCCTCGATACTAAATCCCTTCTCTCACATCTGTCCATGTCGCCTCCTCTGCCCGTCCATCCCATCGCCGCAGAATCCATCATAAATACCAGCCTGGCTTCGTGTGGCACTTTTAATCTATAGACACCGATTTGAATCACTTCGGTTTCGTATCGAAACCCAAACATGCAAAAAAAAACATAGCGCGGCAACAATTGTGGCAAAAATGGGAAAATATAGACTTCATACCCAGCAATAAAATATTACTCCATTATTTGTTTTGAAATATAACAACTCAAAATCGTACTTAATGCCAACCCCAACAGAAAAGCCTCGTAAAATCAGCCATATGGGTTTCTGTTGCACCAAGACGACTCAACCCAGCAGAGCGTTGAGTCCGTAGTGCAGGTGCATGTTCGCTCTGCCGTCGCTTGCATGCATCACACATCATGTATCATACCGAGGATATTCAAATAAGTGTCAAGATGGAAACATGCATTTTTTTTTTTACAATACCTTCACTTATTTCCTTTCCAAAATATGCGTCCGTTGGCTGAAGCAAAGATTTTTTTTTTCATCCACTGCTAACGTCGCAGGCTCAGCAGCGCGGGGCGGGAGAGGGTGACTGAAAGAGTGAGAGAGAGAGAGAGAGAGAGAGAGAGAGAGAGAGAGAGAGAGAGAGAGAGAGAGAGAGAGAGAGAGAGAGGAGAGGGATGCACAGACCTCTGCTGTAATATGGTTGAACTGCAGTGGGCATCTGCCTCTACAGCTGGCTTCTTTTCCAGTGAAGTGAATACCTGCAGATACTCTTACTTTCATTGAGGACGGTGAGGTTAAATATAGCAGAAGCCATTATTGATATAATATTAAATACATAATTTAGAATTATTAGAGGGCATGCTCTTATACTGCACAAGACCAAGATTCAACAGACGTTAAAGACAAAAAGACAGACGAACAAGTACAACGACCAGCCTTCTTTATTGGTAATTATAGTAAGAGAAATGAACAGATGCTGTTGTAAAAAGTGAAAAGAGGAGGGAGGGAGTGAGGGAGGAAGGAAGGGAGGAAGGGAGAAAGCAGGATTTTGCACCATGATTTAAACAGTTCTTGGCAGATTCAGTTACATCATCACAAATAATGTATTAATGTTGATGTTATTGATGTTGTAAGCACATTGTAATGATTTGGGGACAATGATGAATTTCTGGAGGTATTGCTCCGAGCTCATAATATATTTAGGTGTGCATCGAGAAGATCGGAGCCCATTCTATTGTCAGCTCCTATATTTCTCCTCCCTGTCCCCTCTTTATTTTTTTCCTCTATGACCATATGCATTTGAAGCTGAAAGAAGGATGAAAGTGTGAGGGGGGGATCCAGCTGTGCCAATCCAGAGCTTGGACTGAGAAGGCCTTGCTGATGTTCTGTGTGTGTGTGCGTGCGTGCGTGTGTGTGTGTGTGTGTGTGTGTGTGTGTGTGTGTGTGTGTGTGTGTGTGTGTGTGTGTGTGGGCAGGAAGGTTGATTCTGCCTGTTTCACATGGAGGAATATGTTGAAGGTGTGATCATACTCAATTAACACTCTTCCCCTCCTCATTTCTCACTCTCTTTTCTTGTCTCCTCGTCTTTCTCACTCACAAAAGCAAGCGCACACAGACACATGCAAACACACGTGTATGCTACAGCTCATTAACTCGCTTTCTCTCCCATCTCTGCTTTTTTTTTCTCCGTCAGTGGAGGACTATTAGCTCCAGAGACTGATGCGGCACTGAGACTCTCATTAATATTTTCTCATTATCAGTGCCTGTAATGTTAAGCAAGAGGACAAGGGCTTGTATTGGCATGATGCTTAACAAATGTGTTATCTATTTCTGCTGGAAGGATGTGTACTTGTGTGTTTTGAGCTAAGGCCGATGCTTTCACACACAATGGACAATACCAAGCAGAAATACAGCTGTGCCACTATACCAACAATACATAATGATGATGTATTGCATCAAAACTAACGTCTTACTGCAGAACCACATAATTGTTCCACCTTTATGGAAGGTACTGATGCAGCTACAATACTTGCCACAATAGATTGGAAGATAAAAACATGAACAGAAGGAAAAATTTGAGAGAGAAACGAGGGGAAGAGTGTTTCCTTATTCATTCTTTATTAGCCATGGCTGGAGGGTTTTGCTCCATCTTTACCTTTCTTATACAATTAATGGCCTAAAGCTAACTGGTTGATATGTGTGCAACAGTTGAGCTGGAGGAAAACAGAGACTGAGAACTGGATTGGAGGAGATAGCGAGAGACAAATCATGAATGTTGACAGCAAATTTTTTTTTACCTGATTTGGTTCCAGATGAAGAAAATTGTTGGGTCACAGAAACCAATAAGAATCCACCTGTCCACAAACGTCATAGGTCTCTAGTCAGAACAAGACTCGATGGTTTGTTGAGATACTCTAACTGCCGTTGGTCAAACAGAGGGCAGACTGATTAGTCAGGCGCTGTCATTAGTGGGCCAATATGAAGGTTGAAAGACAGCTCATATTTCATAAGCATCATTTTTGTGTGACCATGAATGTCAGCTTGCTGGTTGTCTTGCGGGACCCAAAGAGTCTGACCTGTCTGCATTTCATTACAGTCTCATCCAGCTGTCTAGTCATAAATAATGATTTCCTAACTTCACTCTCAAGTACAAAGACACTTTGATGCATGGGACTCTTTCTGACAGCCAAACAATTAATAGCTGCTCTTATATTCTGAAGTTACTGCCAGGGACTAATTTTGGATCTCTCTTTTGAGGGTAACTATTCGTGTGAAGATAAATCGGGTTGTCATCGTTTGGGAGCTATGACTTTGGATGCTCCATTATTGGATATCATTTCAGATACCTTCTTTCCAGCTGGGTGAATTCCTCTCTATAATTCCTATTTTAATTTCTTGAATATAAACCTTTCCTGGGAAACTGCACAGGAGCAACTTGTCAGCTCCATCTGCTTATGTGTTTCCTCCTCTTAAAGTCTTAAAGTCCAGCCTTTTTATAGCCAAAAGCTTGTTTCTCTGTTTTTCATTTTTAAATGTATGGTTAATAATGTTTGTAAGGCCGTCAGCGGCAGGGAAGCTATTGTGGGTTGTTGTTGAACGTCTGTGGCTCTTGTGTTGTGTAGGCTGCTGTCTGGCTCAGTGTGACTGTCTGCTTTGCTGATGATAGAATGCTGACGTTGCAGATTTTTGCGAGACTTGACTGGCTGTATTGAAATGAGGTAGATCTATACTAATGGTATTTCTAGGTCAAACTAGGGGGCACCATCACAAAACCAAAACATATAAAACAGAAATTCTCCCTTTTGATGTGTAATTGTTTTAAAGGAAACCACAGAACAGATGACTTACCAAACAACAGAGAATTTGGTTTCAGTTGGACTCTACTTCAACAGCGTTGCTTTAATCCACCATCAAGCAAGGTATAGGTCAAGGTTTTCATGACTTTGTACTACTTAAAAAACACTTATCGCCACGTTTAATTGCTAAATTTGTTGAGCTGCTATTTTCAGAGGCCAATTACAGGACATAAATGTTCGTACCAGTCTCACTTTTAATCATATTTACCTTGGCGCTGAATAAATGAAACATCCCTTTCCGACAGTGCATCCAAACATTTCGAGGATTTGTTAGTCAACATTTTTTTCTTTGTCTTCCATTCAATATTATAATCCCAAACACGACAACGTATTAATGTGTGTGTGTGTGTGTGTGTGTGTGTGTGTGTGTGTGTGTTTTCCCTGTAATTGTGGTTGCTTCATGACAAATGGCTCATGAACTCACATACTATTGATTCTGCGTGTTAGAGTAACGAAGTGCTGATGATGTATTCAATGCACAAACATCAGAACCAGAACCATTTATTTTCCAGGTATGTTACGAATACGAGGAATTTGTCTTGGCGGGAGGTGCATACATAGACAAACAACAATCAACACAGTGCAGAAATAGAAACATATTACATTTACAGTAGAATATAAAATAATTGGCATACATGGCAGTGTTTCACACATTACAGCAGGTTGTCTTCACAGACAATAAAGATCATTAAGCCTGTCTTATAAATAGAGTCTTAGCTAGGTTCCTATGATTATAAAGATAATTACAGGCGTGAAACGACTGCTCTAAAAATCTGCTGGCAGGACTATGCGGTTAAGATGTAGGCGGCGCAGACAGAAAAGTAAAGAAATGTCAGCGCTGCTGCCTCAGTTCCACCCTTGGTCCTGCCACCTTTCTGGCACCCATTACTTTGGCTGACATCTACATCATTTGACAAACTCAGACACATACGGAGCGTAGTCGGTTCAGATTGCACGATTGTTTACTAGAAGAGGTATCTCAGCTGACTGGCCTCACGACTCAAGCGCTCCAAGTGTGTTTCCATAGCAACCAAGTATAGTATTGAGGAGAGGAGCAAAAGAGTGAGAGACACTGAAGCTAACCCTGAGCACTGTATTCTCTTGTTTTTCACTTCTGTCAGTTATTTCTTTTCGGAGGCGGCTGGAGCTTGAATGCCTCATCAGAGCCATGGCAGCATGATTGCCTGTTACATTTGTTGGCGACATTAAAAAATGTGTCCGGACATATATTTGTGCTTATGAAACTCTGTTTTCAAACCATTATCATTATTGCCTTTTACCGCTCCAGCTCAGCAAAGATGCACATATTATATATCAAATACTTCTGGTCTGTAGCGTGTTAGAAATGCTTTGACACCATTTGCCGCTCAAACCAGATCTGTTATGTCATCTCTCTTGTTTATATTGTTGTTGCTTTTATTGTTTGTTTTTACCATGTAAAGTGCCTTGAGTATCTTTTAAAGCACTATACAAATACAATGTATTATTATTATTATTATTAATAGTATTATTACTATTATTAACTGTGTTTTAAAAAAGCCTGAACAGACTACGGGAAAAAACAATATATACTGAGTTTTGTATTAAGGGAGAAAATTGTAATTTAGAGATATACAAAATTGAAGACCCATCTAATGCCTTGTTAAGTGGATGTATACATTTGGAGCATTAAAGCCAGAGGACTTAATGACCTGGTATTAGCGTTGTCATGCACCTTCCACAGTGATGGATTAGCTTGCCCACCTACCTACTGGATCAGAATTTATTTCTAAAAAACTGTATTTCCAGGATCATATCATAAAGCTAATTTGTACATTTCTCAGTTATCAGTTGAAAACTGCCAACATTTATGTTAAATAGACTCAGTGTTTAAGACACTCTGAACAAATATTGAGTGTGTGTTTAGAGTGTGAATGCTGGCTGTGGCATCAGTGGCCTCATGCCTGGTCAGAGCTGAGGGCATCGTCACTAGATTCAACTGGGATGCGATCAGCATTCAAGCAGACCGACAGCAGAGTTCCAGCTGATCCTTACGCGTTATTTAACAAGAATTCAAAAGCACAAAGTTTCTCTTCTAATTCACGCGCACGCATGCAAAACATATAATCACTCACACAACCCCAAATTATGAAAGAATAGTCTACTGTTTAAACACAGTTCAGGATCTCACACACACTGATGCGTTCCTTGTGCAAAAGTTACAGGTGTTCATTCTAAACTATGCAAACAAATGGCATCATAAACATTTGCATATTTGTATGATTAAACTTTTTTTTCTACGCAGTCTAGCTCCTGAGAAGGGTTCTGCTGTGGTGGTGAAAAACAAAAGGATATATTAACTTCCATTGCTCTGCTCTAATGTGTATTAATAAAACAACAGGGCAAAGTAAGCTTGCACTGCTTAATGAGTTTTCAGAGGTGTTGTTTAATGTGAGGGCGCTTACATTAATGCCGATGCAAGTTAATGCATGAAGCCATCAGCAGATAATAGCCACTATGTCAGTTACACCGTCAACAAGGAATCAGGTCACCAGGAACTCATTGAGGAACATTAGAAGCCTCTTACATCAGTACAATCAGTAAAATATGCTCCTTTGGTAACATCTAGTGGCCGTCATAGTAAACTACACCAACATCAGCTGTGTGTCTCAATGCGCAATTCTACAGTACATTAGATTTGACTCCCAAATTGAAGTAACTGATGCAGAGATAAGACCAGATGCTGCAGAAACACTGTTAATGACATCATTAGGCTGCATTCACACTGCAAGCCTTTTTCTTATTTTTTTTGTTTGAATGTGCATATTTTCATTTAATTGTGGCCAACATCAGATTCTCATGTGAACTGGTCACGGTTATGAACTGACCCACATGTGAAAAAGGCAATAACAAAGATGTCACAGACAGCACACTACGTCATAGGGAAGTAAACATTGGAGGGCACTCTGTTTTCATTGTTAAGTTGATGTGCAGTGGAAGCCAAGTAAGAGAGACAATTGTTTTTCACAAAAATAATTGTTGTTTTGTTGCAGAATGCTATTTGTTAAGGATACCCAATACATAATACAAAATACTATAAATACCCAAAAAATATGCTTGTCACATATGCACAAAATAATCAGATTTGGGCCACTTGTATCCTTATTTACCTTGTTTATGCAGCCTTAATAATGTTCCATAAATCTACCCAACATTTAAAACTGGGCCTCAATGCCTCTAATGACATACGTGATGTAACACAGACCTCTAAGCTAAGATAAGGCCAGGTTTTTCCTGAAACTGAAGTAGAGTAACATCACTACGCTGAGCGCTACCTGTATCGAAGCAGCCCTTGAGGTTACAAAGGAGTGGCTGGCACTGTTCAAATAACCTCCACTGATAAATTATGGTTATAATAAGCTTCCATAATCTGTGACCCCCAGTCACTCTGTTCTGGTTCTATTGGGCAAATGGTCAGTCGTCATTATTCTATTATGGAAGAGACTGAGAAGTGTCATAAAGGCTTTACAGCCACTGGTTATTTCCTATGATAACTCCTCTCCTTTGTCAGCAGTCTGTCCATGGGATTGATGGCAGAAACAATAACAGATATACAGGACGCAGGAAGTACCGTTCTATTGGGACGTGAAGGTATGATTCTAAAGGGAGACACCAAATATTCTAATTAAATGATGTCTTAAAACGATCAAACTGTTATTGCATTGCTTCCTAAGCGTCTACTATGTCATAAAAAGCACATAAAATGTCATTATATGTGATTAAATGCTACATCCTTGAGGCAGAAATATGGATTATACGACCACACCAAGCAAGCTAAAGCCAGTGTTCTTTCCACAGTATTTCTGAACTGTTTACACATAATGGGCCAACCAAATGTGTGCATATTAATGTGATCTTTAACAATGTACAAGTTTCTTACTTTAATGAAATTCTCATTTGCCACTCGATATCATCTACTGGCCGATTGTAATTCCATTGTCATTCCCTTACAGATTTACATTTAGTGGTCCGAACCTCTGCTGCAAACATTATTATGAGCAGAGATGTCAATCTTTGATTTGTTTTAATTTAAGAGAAGAGGCACAGAGGGCAAAGAGCAGCACAGAGATTCAGAACATCTCTGTTCTGTAATGCCTATATTGCATGCATGTCTGATTGAGACCTGTTTGATACAGGACACTGGGTTGATCCTTGCATGCCACCAATCTAAGATAAGGCATGCGTCTATTCTGAATCATATTGTGACGTAAATACAATTTAAATGAGAGATATGCTTGGCGTTGCCCGTGCCTTGAATTTGTCTTGTAAAGTTTGACACACCTCGAAGAGTCCCAGCTCTCATGTAAATACAGTGCGTATTGAAAGAGAACAAAACAACTGAGACATGAATGTTTTTACTTCGGAGAACGTTTGTTTTTTTAGACTGTGGGTGCAGTCAGCAGCATGTTTGTGGAAGCGCCCAGACTCAAGCAAATGAATCAGGTGGAGAGATAGTGACAAGTCTGCTCAGTGTTTTAGGACTTTCAATATTATGAGCCTCATTTTATACAAATAGTTTTGCGAGCCCTGATGTGTGTCACATTATTCTGTCCCGGTAATTTACTGCATGTCACAAGGACATAGTGTAGAAAAGACAAAAGCTGAAGCTTTCTAAAAGCTTCCAAATATTCACTGCATAACTTTTAAACTTGACAAATTCTTCATTTACATCTAAAACGTAGTTAGCAATTCAATACAAATCAATAAAGTCAACACAACATGAATTATTGCATTGTTCAGCTAAGGACACCCATACACGTGATGACAGTAATTAGATGAGGAGTACTTTAGCACTCACTGCTTGAGACTTTAAAACATTTTACGTTCAGTCCTTAGACAATGAAAATGTCGAGCTAGAACCAGATGTGACAAAGATTAATTCAAGGTGTAGACATTCATGTTTCAATATGTCACCTTTTGCATTCATTAAACGAGAATTCATGAATTATAACTACATGCAAAGGATTGTGTTCCAGCTCTCCCCTCTACTACATCAGTATTTCTCTTTGTTTCCCTCGTCTGTCTGTCCCTCAGGGATCAAAGGTGCATCTTTCTGTGGAAATAAATCATAACCAGAACAAACCAAATACTTAAAACATATGCAGTGTTTACACCTGTCTGTTGCTCACCCTTCTCACATACATGGTAGAATCAATTGGGGCTATGTCCCAATTAAATATTAGGGGTGTATAGTAGGGATTCAATTAAGTTAAATCTACATTCAAATTAAAATAACTTGGACGACTGCTTGAGATGATGTGTTGCCAGAGACTCACCAGATCTGTCTTTTCCACAAGAGCCATCTCATGTACTCCTCTCGCATCTGGAGTATACAAATCAATTCAAAACACTTCAATGCAATACAAAAATACACAGTGACTGCACACCAAATCAAAAAGCAATGCTACATCATCTACATAAAACACCATATCCACAGTTTCAACGATTGTAGGTCAGTATCATCTCATCTGTCTTGGATTAATTAAATGAAACCTTATCAGGAGGCAAGATGAATAATTATCTATCTGAAGAGTACATATGAAGGCATCATTCTCATTCCATAAAATTGAATTACACATCCCGTTCTGCAGAGGGGCACACTTACTTTTAATTGCATGCCATGGCACCACAATTAATAACCATATGCAGTCCAAGTTGTTGGGAGCCACAGAAACTGAATAAAGACATTATGTTGTGTGCCATCACGATTGTTTGACACACAGTCAGCAACAACTCTGTCTCCCCCAGTGCCAGTGGTTAATAAGATCGGCATCGTCTTTATGAAAGAAATAGATGAAAAGCCCCGGGTGCACCATGGTTCTGTTATGTTCATCACAAGAGCCTGCATGAAGGCAAACAGTTGCAATAATGAGGACTTTAGGGTTTTTCTATTATAGAGAGGTTTTTTTCTCTCAAGTAAACATCTTTCATACGAGGAGAATAACTAGTTACAGGGATGACAAGTAAACCTGAAAACAACAGATGATGGAACGAAACATAAGAATCTGTGTCCAGAAAACGTTGGCATTTATGGCAGCTTATATTTTGTCGAGTCATTATCCAGGTTACATTCTTTATTCTCGAAAAAAATCAACTAAATACCAAGCTAATGTTTCTACAAAGATTTGAAATAGTTTTGAAGGAAACATCCAAAGTCATCAGTGGGGAATCGGACCTGATGGCAGGTAAGAGTGACAGAAACAGCTCCTCTCACTGATGGTCCTGTTTTGCTTATGTGGGTCATATCGAGGCTTCAGTATTGAATTGAGAATATTTTATAACCAGTTCAACGTTTATTGCAATAACTTTAACGCATGAATGGCCAATTGCATCAAATGTGTAAATAATGTATATATAAATATGATATAATACTACAACTCCAACATTATATTTGGAATGTCTTATTTTTGACAAGCTTGTGAGCTTCCGGCTGTCTAGTATAGGCTTTACTGGTATGTTTCGGCGCTCTCAACAGCCATCACTCAGCCAGGATAAATGAGAAAGTACAGCAGTTCATTAGTACATTAGGTTGTTGTTGTTGTTGTTGTTTGTTAAATGTCTGAATATTTTTACTGATACACTAATTGTCCCAAGTTTTTGTCTGTGTTATCTGTCATTTAGGTGGTAATGTTTGTCTTTGTATTACCCTTGTATTTAAAAAATAGTCTTATCAAGTCATTTAAACCCATCTA
Organism: Taurulus bubalis; assembly: GCF_910589615.1. Lineage (NCBI taxonomy): Eukaryota > Metazoa > Chordata > Actinopteri > Perciformes > Cottidae > Taurulus > Taurulus bubalis. The sequence goes on from NC_136605.1 coordinate 16,191,846, forward strand.
TCCTGTCTGGGAAGATATGAGGTGTGAACACACTGGGTTCATGTCAGTAAACAACTGGGGAAACTCAGAGACAACAACAGTTTATTATAGACTCAAAACAAAATAACCCACAATAGTCAAAGCACTTCATATATACAGATGAGTTCACAACATACTATGTATATGTCATGCAAGAGCCATCTAGGGACTGATTCATGGTCGACACACAGAGCTTACATTTGTGAAAATGCCCTGTCTTGAAAACCTTTGGACGACCCACCAGATCTTGGTATATTGATATTATGACATGACATATTGAACATGGAGCTACCCACTTGTACTAGTTACCCAGCAGGCAACTTTCCTTTACTCTGATTTTAGCAAGCGAAAGGATGGATCTGACACATTGCTCTGGCATGTCACAAACACGTAATGCAGAGGCCAGTGGCTGTCATTATGTTTTACCAGCCGTTGTATTCATAAGCTATGCGCATAATTATGCACGTACGTTTCCAGATGTCAACCAAGGTGGCATATGGAACGAAACACAAAAAACCTGAATCGAACAAGGAAATAATTGCAACATTGATTACATCATTTATTCCCGGTTTTGTGAAACTTTTTTTTTTTTGTCTCCACAAGTGAACATCATTCATACCAGAAAATGACGCGGTAAAGAATAGTAGAAACAGATGAGGTACACATACACACACACACATATACATTTTATGACTTGTCATCCCCAACCAAAACAACAATGACAACAATAAAATAATAATATAATGACTAATGGTTCAAAGTGGATACGGCTTGCATGTCTCCTCGCTGTCGTACGTCTCTTTTTGGGGATGTTCATTCTATCACCATTAGCCTGTCTGCTCTTCAGCCTTCAGCCAGGTCCTCGGAGACTGATGGAGCATCTTTCTGTAGAAACACATTTTCCTATTTCTTTTCTTTTCATCAAAATAAGGCTCATGCAACATTACACAAATTGCAATTCCAGCAAGACATTTGAAAGAATGCTTGGTAGCACTTATAAAGTATGAAAACCCAATCATAAAACGCATAATAGTCAATCTTATTAATCAAGAATAAAACATTTAGTGTTCATGTTGGAACAATGCTTTATAAATGATGAATTAAGTGTTTACTCATGCTTAACTAATGCTAAATAGCGTGTAGTTATTATAAAATGCAACCGAATGCTTTCTACAGATCAGTGAAACATGAGACTTTTTGAATAGAGCCTTGTATTCAACATATATTCCCTTATGCATTCATATGGGGAATTGGGAATATGGGAATATTGTTTTTCCTGATCCGATGCGAGGTCCCAGGTTGAGGTTTACAGACTGTAAAGCCCTCTGAGGCAAATTTGTAATTTGTGATTTTGGGCTATACAAATAAATTGAATTGAATTGAATATGCAGGTACACCCTGGATGTTGTTTTGTCTGTTCAGTTTACTATTTTGTGTACTTGTGGCTCTTATTAACATGAAAAATGATTCGCTGAAATGAAAGCGAACATTGCACTATTACTAAAGTGGTTCCTGGTATCATGCGTTGTTCTTTTGTTATTCAAACTCACCACGGATCCACTTTCTTTGGGCTTATTGAAAGAACAGGTCAGCCATTTCACGTATTCATCTCTGACCTATAAAATAAGATGAAATACAACTCCTTCAGATGTACAGTATATGTTAACACGACCAAAAAGAAAGATGGCTGTTTTAAAATGCTATCATTGCTTATAGAAGACCTCTGTGAATGGAAACATATCAGAAACAGTAATCAATGCATAAAGAATCTACCTCCTTGTTGAGCAGACAGTGGACGATGAAGAGGAAGGTGCCCTGCTGGGAGTTAAGAATTATGAAGAGGACCTGGAAGAAAACGTTTGACTGGTACAGGCCCAGAATCCAGGTACAGCCCAGTATGACAAACTGGGCCAGGATCTTGAACACAATAACCCTGTAAACAATGATAATGTAATGAGTATAATCATAGAATGACCACTGAGTATAATATTTGTAGCACTTTGATTGAGTTGACACTATCAGTTTGCAAAACATATATAACTATGTGTATATAAGTTTAATATCAAATGATGTACCTGCATAAAACTATGAAATTCCTCAGATTTTTCATTTCAATCTAAAGATAATCTGAATCACCCATACCTGGTGTCTTTGGATTCAGAAGCACCACTTTTCATGTTGACCAGTGTGGGTCTCAGACTCCATAGAGTGGCACAGAACAATACCCAATTCAGCTTAGAGGGAGAAAAAAATACAGACACAGAAAGTGAGCTTATATAGAGCAGCATATTGCCAATAAATAATTAAAAACAGTTGTTTATACACAGCTGGTAAAGACTTCCTGGCCTACCACCAGTTTTGCAATATACTCACTCCAAGGATAGCAATCACAGGGCCTGTTAAAGCCCAGTTGAAATTGCGATGTCTGGAGAGCCAGCACCTGCAAAAGGAATCAGACAATCATTTCAATCTAGATGCAGAGATAAAGGAGAACATGATTGGATGTCTTCCTGTTTGTCTTACTCACGCCTCTGCTTCAGTAGCACCATATCCGTCAGAATATACCAGCGCAGAAATACCCACAATCACAAATGGACTGCCGTAGCCAATGAGGTAGAGAAGGGGCCTTGGGAGGCCATCTCTCTGGATGACCTGCACCTTAGTCAGTCTCCGGACCAACAGGTAGAGCTGGAGCGCCTCCAGCAGCATCCACACAAAACTTGCTATAACTAAGAAATGGAGGAGCCCCGCTATGACGGTGCAGGCCAGCTGTGGACACACAGATGTATCTTAAAAACAAAAGCATGCTCCAGGAAATAGCCTCAGCCACGAATGGTTCAGTTGAGTCACATGTAATACTTTTGGGAGAGAGACCCCATGAGGGTCTTGCTGTGTACCTCTTGTTCAACATATTCATCATTCCACAGCAGCAGCAGATGGGAAAAAAAGAGGCTGAGGCAGAGGTGAAGACGGGCTGTGTTGTTGATCTTGGGGTTCCAGCTACACAGGAGGAAGGTGAAGATGGCCAAAGCAAGGAAGAATAGTCCGATGATCACACACATTCGGTTGAGCCACTCTAGGAAAGGATTCTCTGGTGGAGGCTGAGAAGACACATGCAAACACACACTGTGATCAACGTGGCCATGTGTGTAGGAGCTTGTATTAGCAAATGCACACACACATACACACACACGTACACACACACACACACACGCACACACGTACACACACACACACACACACACACACACACACACACACACACACACACACACACACACACACACACACACACATACACACATCTGTAATACCTCCCCAATCTGCATGATGAGGGCAAACGTGGACAGATGGGAGCAGCTGCACACTGTGTAGTTTTCATTGGTGAATGCAACCCAACAGCCCTCGACTGACCAACGCATGGTTTTGGTCTTTTCACCTCCTGTTTCCATTCCTTCTCCCATTCCTGTCTCCTTTGTTTTGTCCTCCCAGTACACACAGGTCACCATACCAGATGCAGGTACTATCTGATGAAAGATTTTCAGATATGCTGAACGATAGCAAGCCTTATTTTATCTCAGACGGTATGGATAGATACATTGGGCAGCACCTTCTTATGTTGGATGGTAAAGTTGACCGGCTCAGTGAGGTTGGTGTTGTTCATTGCTGGTAAGATTGCAGTGATGACATCAGAGTACATCTCTGTCTTGTTCTCAGTTTCAAAGTACTGATGACTGAGGAGACTCTCCATCCCATTTAATGTCATGAAGGCAGCTGCTGCAGAACCTAGAAATGTCCAAACAGTGGGTTTGCATGTGTTAGCCCATTTCAAATAAATAACATTAATGCCTGTCATATTCCACCTTAGGGGCCGTTCACACCAGACGCGACTCTCAAAAACGCGTCGCTAGCAAAACCACTGTTTCCCTATAGAACGGTGCGCCTTTAATGCGCGCTTTTTTAAATTATCGCCCGGTTGCGCACGCAGACCCGCTCCACAGGCGCACCGGGCTGTTTTTTGTTTTTTGGCTGGTGCGTTTTTGCCAAGGCGTTTTTGAAGCGGCTGCGCTTTTAAAAGTCGCGTCTGGTGTGAACGGCCCCTTACTGTGTTTTCAGTTAGTCAAAATATACTTGTTTTTTTCAGTTCCTCTACTTTTTGAAGGTCATCTTTCAAATGAATCTGGTAATCTTGGTAATTGCCATCATCTTTTTCATTATGAGCCTTTTTCTCACCGTTGTTATTTTTGGCCATCCCTTCCAGGTTGATCTGCATGGTGTTTCCCTTGGCTGAGAGCATAGAGCACTCTGTATTGTTGCCTCCAGGTCTGATAGTTTCAAGACTTAAATCTAACACACAGATCAGTCATCAGATTTGATTATCCACCCAGTACGTATACAGCAAATGTCTGCAGTGAACTAAGATGAACATGTCTTACCCACTGTTGAACTCTTCACAGTTCTCTTGGTTTGGTTCTGACCGGGCTGCACTATAGTAGACACTAAACGGTCTGAGATGCCCAGGATCACACTGCCGGTGTCCCCGTCTCCTTCGCTACTCACCTTGATTAACCCGGCACGTGGTCCAACGCCTGACACTTCCTGCAAGAATTTGAATATTAAACGTATAAAAACTGTCCTGCCTGATGATGCAAACACAGAGTAGGATTAAAGCATCATCAAACAACTGCACAGTAGCAGTGGCATGGGTCATTTATGGAATAACAAGTACCATAGTTGCTGAGAAGCTGTTTGCCACAGTCTGCAGAGAAAGCACACAGAAGACAAAGAGGGAAAGAATTATGTAAATGCAGTTGCAGTGTCATCCACACATAATGTGCATCAAACTTCAGACCATCCAACCATGTACAATGGCAGGGTTAAAGAAATGTTGCATTCATAATCATTGATTTTAGGACTAATAACATAACTGTATAGATCAATATTGCAGGAAGTGATCTATCATGGAAATATATGTTTAAGAGAACTTGAGAGGATCAGCGCTCCGTGTTTTCTACTCACTGCTTCTGGTAAGATTATGCCCTTATTGTCTTTCAGTTGTTGGTCCATGTAGTCAAGAAAAGCTCTCTCCTTTGTCTGACCCTGCAGCAAATACACAAACATAACCTTGTCTTTAATGTGGGAAGCTGAGTGTAGTGTTTAAATATAATAATATATTTTGCCAAATATGTAAACATCTGTGCGGCATGAAATATCGCAACATTGTCACCTCTTCCTACTCACATTACTAGCAACAGATTGTATTGAGCATTCACAATTTAGATTAGATTCTAACAAACGCTTCAAACACTTTTGTGTAGTTAGAATATAAAATACAAAACTTCCTTGAGAGTGCCACGTTGCTGGGGATATTTACCTCTGGGGGTTTTATCTCATCTAAAATGCTCTGAATACCTGTTGAGTCAGTGCAGAAGAAAAGGAGAAAAAAATTGGGCAGATCAGGAGATGGTAGTGTACTTTATGTACTAGAGTATAAGCAATTGTATCATAAGCTCACTTTGACAAAATGTGGTGCCAACGATCCAAAAGACTCCAGTTGAAGGGAAGAATCCATCCGGACAGGAGCAAAAGAAGGTCCCCGGTACATTAGTGCACACAGTTAGTTTACCACATATACCAGGTGTCTCACTGCACTCATCTATGTCTGTAAAGAGAGAGAAAACACACTGTTAAACACATAATAGTCAAACATATGGGAGCAAAATCACACTAATCGTGGACAAGTGCACTCACCTGTGCATGGGTTATGAATGCTGGCTATCACACCTTGGTTGTTTAGCCGATAACCAAGGAAGCAGGTGCAGATGTAAGATCCGATTGAGTTTGTGCAGTTGGCATCAGGACCACAGATGGTGGCATATATGTCACACTCGTCAACATCTGCCAAATACATGACACACAAATGAAACAATAAACCAGACAGCTTTGTGTGTGGCTCTTCACTTCTGTTAGAAATTACAAGTGAGTTGCAGTTTTCCATCTGCTCTTAGTTGCTGAAAAGCCTCTTGAATCGGAAATCAATCTAAATACCAATACAGATGTTGGTCTCGCTGGGCTCCTGGTCCGGTTCAGTCGGTGCGTATCCCGGCTGACATGTACAGATATAAGTTCCTGGTGTGTTGGTGCAAACTGATTCAGGGCCACAGACGGTGGAGTTGAAACACTCATCAATATCTGAGGAAGGAACACAGTTGGCATGAAATTGTGAAAACACCAAAACAAATAGAAAAGAGTGATTTTACGTCAAAATAAATGCGCTGTTGTAGGGGTTTAACAAAAATGCAAATCTCAAATAATGTTTGAATATGAACCATGCTTTTCTTGTTCTTGAATGAGAGCCACTGTAGATGCATTGTGACACTAAATGCTATTGAGGTGAACATTGCAGTCTTGCCTTGCAATACATTACTTTACATGATCTTGCTTTGTTGGTGGTATATTTTGACAAACGTTCTGACTATGTAACATTTATAACTGCATCTGTTAATAGCTTAGAGAACACGAGAAAAGGTCCGGTGATGTGGAACAGTGCTGTAAACAGACCTTGGCAAACAGGAGTTGCGTCGGGTACAAGGTGGTATCCTATGTGGCATTCACATACATAACTTCCTACGTTGTTTAGACAGTCCCCATTATCGCCACAGACATTGTCAAGACACTCGTTAATATCTATGAAGGAAAAAAAAAACACATGTATATCAGCCTGAACCTAATAATCAATATCATCACAGCTCAAGATTGCCAGTGAGACATTTTTTAAACGGTACCTGTGCATTTGTTGGATACCCCAGGTGGTAATGCTGGATCTGTTCCATGGTATCCATCCAGACAGGTACAGTAGTAGGATCCAATGGTGTTGTTACATGTGGCGTAGGGATTACAAATTGTTGGAGTCCTCTTGCACTCATCTATGTCTGCCAAGAGATGTTACAGACAACTGTTTAATTTAAGCTGCGGTATGTTCACAACATGAAATGAATGAGACATAATGGTGTGATGAAATAAATGAATGCGGGAAAAAAGTTGATTACGGTGAATATATGTATATATCCAACTGGGATTTACTACAGTTCAGATGAAGTACATTTACGTACCAATACAACCATATGAATCTGGAGTGGGTGTGTGTTCTGGGATCATTTCATACCCAGAAACACAAACACAGCCTCCAGTTAAATGACACCTAGCAAGGGGTCCACAGGAGTCTGGCTTACACTCAGAATGGTCTAAAGAGAGGCAAAGCATACGCACAGAAACAAACAGACAAACAATATTCCTCGTGAAAAGATAGACGGATCTCTTTAACTGCAGTTAGCAGCATATCATTTAGTGGGACATGAACTAAAATATACACTAAAGTTAGAATATGGCAAAAGATGTGCGTGAGTAACAAGTCCTTACAGGTTGGATAACCCATATTGCTACGAGGGTGATTTGATGGTTTGTATATGTAGAATCCTCCAGGACAGAGGACCACGGCCATTGTAATACCATATGTGTTGCACCCTGCATAACCATGTGCATATGCAGTGCTCATTTGCGCCGTTTCCGATTCAGTTGTTGGATAACGAAAGGAACCATAGATGGATACAGGGAATCCGCCACGAGGGCCTCCATGGCAGTTTGGCATAATCCTGTCTCCACCAATCCCCGTGAAGCGCCACCACTCCTTGATAAGATGTGTATCACTATTTGGATAGCCAAGAAAGGAAGTTGACATAAATAAGTAATTGCGCCATGTGTCACTTATGTTCGTGTATCCATCACAAGAACCTGTGTGCAACAGAAAATAGTGCATATGTCAATAATAATGAAAATATATCAACAATAACAACACAATCTGGATCGGATATTTGCAAGTGAAAATCATTCTAACCAGGAGGAAAAACACAATGGCCGAGGATAAAGAAGGAACCTAAAAAGCACAAAGAAGAAGAGTTATTGTTTTTATACCTTCTAAATAAGTGGTGCTGATGATATTGATGACAAGACGTATTTATAAACCTAAATTCTAACAGCATTTGTTACAACAATATACTCCCAAAAAAAATCTGTATTCTTTTGCAAAGGCAAGTTTATTAGTATCTCACATTTCAACAACAAGGCGATTCAAAGTGCTTCACATAAAACTGTTAAAAGCATCCAAACATAATGCAGAAGAAAACACAATTTAAAAAGTATTAAGAACATTCATTAAAACATTAAAAAAAACTGTCAAAAAGCCACACAAAAAAATAGAATAAAAGTTGCAGTGCAGTTTAAGAAATAAAATGCAGTAGTGAGATGCAGAAATGTATTAATATCCTTGAATCCGGTTCAATTAAAGGCAACAGCAAACAGAAAAGTCTTCAGTGTGGATTTAAAGGAGCTGAGGGTCTCAGCAGACCTGCAGCTTTCAGGGACCTTGTTCCAGATAAGTGGAGCAGAAATTATTTTTTTTCATAATATTGCTGCATTTGGTTAAAAAAAATAAAAAAGCATATGTACATTCATTGTCTGTCACTCTGGAGGCAGATATGAATCCAGATGCAGTTATATCAATAATTGTGCCACCTTAGCAGGGTTATTCTAGGTGAAAAGATTTTTAATTTATTGTAGTAATTCATTGTCACACATCATCAACTAAATGAAACATGAATTAACTCACCCAGGAGCAGTGAAAAGGCACAGAAGTTCATCATGACAGGTCAGACTCCACACAACATCAATCACCGTGGTTTAAGCTCTGTATACATACATTTTGGTCATTTACACAGCATCCAAAAACTGTTTTCACAAGGTTTGGCACCGATGCAAAAACGAATGCAAATGTGTTTACGTGGGATGGAAAAGCTTAAGTGTAACACAGCTTAAGACGCGAAGAGGGAACCGAGGTCTGAGAGGCAGACTGCAATACATGGACATTTATACAATTCCCCATCTGCTGAGTAGGAAGAGGATCACACACTAAAAAGTATTAAGATCATCTTCTAGTTAGTGGTATATGTTTTTGTATTACATTTGAATTATTATGTGTTGCTGTGGTGGTTGTATTATTATATGTTTGCCTTGCATCATGATCATTAAGAGGTTTACCTGTTATTCATATTTAATTTATGTTTGTAGTAAGACAAAGGTTGTAATTGAGCTTAAATGGCTTTTTGTCTATCATAAAGTAAATGTGGGTTAATTCTGTTGGAAAGTAATGCTTTTGACTAAATATGCATAGCTTGGATATTTGTCTTGGGTATTTAAATGTAAGCCATGCCCAGTGAGGCATTAACATCAGATGCAGTCTATATTGTTCCTTTGCACTCAAAATCACCATTTCTGGGTGGGTGTAAAATATGTCTGAACATTTATAAATGAATAGTTTACAGAGTGAAACAGCTCAGAAGAGAGAGTGTGTGCTTCCCCTATTATACCAATTTGTCTTGTAAAACAGTAGTAGTAATGCAGCTAGGCTGTATGTAAATAACTAACAAATCCCTGCAAATACAAATGTAAAAACATAGACTGATCATTTGTTTTAAGGCATCAGCTATGTTTTGTGTGCTTTTGTTAACTGAAATTGTAAATATACTGCATTGAGATCAAGGTTGATATACAAAAAAAAAGGAATGAGATTAAAGAAATCATTTCTTGACAACATTCTTTAGAAAAGATCAATGGTGTCTATCATCATGTCATTTTTGTAATGTATTTATTATGTCCAGAATGGACTGATTCATTAAGTTAAATTTGATCTTATTAATGCTCCCATTTATTGTACTCTGTTTATTGTTAAATGTTTATGGTTAAATGTTTAATGTTATGCACCTCCCGCCAGGACAAATTCCTTGTATGTGAAAACATACATGGCAATAAATGGTTCTGATTCTGATTCTGATTCTGATCTACAGGATATTACCAAAAGACTAAGAAGGAAATCTGACAAAATATTGAAAATAATACATTTAAAACTATATCTCCCTGCTCATTGTAATGCAAAGATATGAACAGATATGTCTTAACTTATATCAAATCACAGAAAGATTGAAGTGATTCACAACAATTTGAAAAGGATGTATATTTTGAGAATTTAATAATCTACACTGTTTTCAAATGCCCTCTATGCCGTGAAATGTGTTCCAACAATCCTGTCTATAATATCTGTGTACAAACCTAAAGGTGCACAAAATAAAATGAACACGACTGTCTCTTTCAGTTGTTTAATACTTTGTATTCACGTATTTGTCATTACCTTGATACTAGGTGCATTTGACCTGTATATTTAGAATCATGAGTGCCCATTGCCCCCCTGTGGTAGAACTGTAGAACTGCAGTTTTCTAAACAACAACATCCGTGTTGGTATTAACTGTTAATAATGACTTGTTTTAATGACAGTTGTGGGGACTGGGGACCAGTTTAACCTGCTGGAGATTGCTTTTTAATTTATGTCAAGGCATACCTAATAATAAAGATATTGTTTCTAATTATTATTATTTTTAGAGATATCAATACGTTTTTTTATGTGTAGAACTAACTTCCATAAACTTCCGTATGCATACAAATAACAAAACAACCGGAAAGATAACGCAGACACAACACACTCAAATGCGATTTAAAGCTTCCGGTATATACATTTCAAAATAAAATCACCACTCAGGAATTCAAAATCGAAATACATTTAATAATTATGAAATGGGTTTGTTAATTGCTCTATAAATGTAACAATTATATTATATTTCCCATGTGGCATAGTAAAGCTAACTTGAACGCATGGGCTTCTCAAAGAAAGGAGGATGCTGATTTACTAGGAACCAGTATTCATCGTCCGTGTTTCCTCACCGCTATTTATAGAAACGGACTAATTTCAGTTGTAGTACGCGCAACGGTAAATCAGATGCATTTAATTTCTGTTAGCGTTAAATGTCTAAATACATGTCTGTATTTGCGTGTCCCTAAATGTTACACTAACGCTGAAGCCGGAGAATCTTAGTCACAGGTTTTACTCGACACAGGCTGCAACTACAACTGTTTTTAAGCCTGTTGCTACGGTCTGTGTTAGCATCCGGTGCTAATGGTACAACAATCTGGAGAGTAAATACTGGTTAATGTAAGATGTTACCAAGTTGTATGTTGCGTTTTCTGACTGCTGTATTGTTGATATACTTTTAGTATTATTAATTAAACGGTAGATAACCCTCATGGAAACAGGGCGGTGTTAACTTAACGGTGTTAACAATGTGCTGCTACAGTGGATTCAGTTTAACTGCCCAATGTCGATACGAGCATTGCAACACGTTTGTGTTCCTAAAAAAACTAAGCTCCGTCAACACTACGAGCAGCCGGCTTGGATACATTTCCACTTGCCGACCACTCAGTGATGAATTGGCGCTCCGTCCACGATGCTTTTCATTCAACATTGAACGTGGTTTAGCCTATTATTAACATAACTCTTCTTCTTTTCATAGTGTAACGCCACCCAAATAGCTTGAAGCGAGTGTGTATGTGTTGGTAAAACCACGGAGACAACCATGACTTCCCTGGTAGGTTTTAACTCGTTACTCTCAACTACAAAACACAAAACCTTACTTGTATACTTATGATAAGTTAACTGTAAGGTCAACTGTAACTGCATATATTCTTCACATGTCACGTAGACAGCATATATATATATATATATATATATATATATATATATATATATATATTTATTATTATTATTATTATTATTATTATTGATCTCAGCTTAAAAGAGGGTGGTTGTCTTTTACGCATGGAATAAAGTGCTGAGACAGAAGTCACACAAAATAAATCCTTTTAATCTGTTTGTCTTATAGGGGAGCAGCAGTTCCTCAGCCACAGAATACACAGTACGAGTCCCCAAGTGAGTGACATGGACTGACGTGGAAATATCCACACAAGTGTCCGGACAAGCCTAGTCACGTTTCTGTTCTGGCAATTACTGTGCACGGAGTTTGTGTACCCTTTTTAAAACAGGACATTCAGAGCTATTTATTTATGTTTTGCAGACATTTGTGTAAAACATGTAGATGAAATGATTGTATGTGTACATACTGACCTTTGTGATAGTCCTTTCTGTTGATCTGGCTACATTACAAAAAAATATTGATTTATTGGACTACATTGTTGTGTTTATGCTGTTGGTGTTTATCGCCATTCAATTATGTTTCATCTGGCGACTATTCTTGTGACCTTTTTAATAGGAATAAGCAGCTAAAGTTAATTTTTTTTTCCGATTGATCTGTCCCATAGAAACACCAACAAGAAGTACAACCTCATGGCTTTCAATTCAGGAGACCGAGTCAACTGTTCAACCTGGACACAGGTGGGCTTCATGTCAGTGGTGCAGCAGAGAGTCCGCTCTGAGAGACAAATGACAAGCAGCGTGATTACCCTAAAACAATCTGAAGTCTAAGATGAGATCTTTCAGTTTCACATTTCTTAACTTCTCTCTCCCTTCCCAGGCTCGTATGGAAAGAGACATGAGTGGCCGGCGGATATATGGGGACGAAGAGGCGGCGGATGGCGCGGCTGGCAGTGAGTTTGGCAAAAAGCAGCGCGAGGAAGCGCGCCGGAAGAAGTATGGTATCGTCAAACGGGAGTTCAAAGTGGAGGATCAGCCCTGGATTCTCAAGGTCAATGGCAAGGCCGGCAAGAGGTGGGGAGAAAGACACTACTTTAACGTCTTATTCACTGTCATTCAACCAACATATCTCTTTTTAAAACTGGTTAAGTTAGGAGGGAGCACAAACATATTTATGACATAACTGACATGTATGAGTTATTATTTACACCAAACTCTCAGCCAGCTATTTTAAATCTGTAAAGGGGTTTAAAAAGAAAAGATACAAGTTGCAAAGTTTTAAAAGCTCTTGAGTGACTAAAGTTTGTTCTTTGTAATTTTAAAATCACTTCACAATGCCTACATTTGTAAAAAAAAAGAAAAGAGGATTTAAAATATTCTTCATGGGGATCTCTACTGTTTGTATTACAGCTATTCTCTTACTCTGTCTGTGTACAGGTTCAAAGGTATAAAGAAAGGCGGTGTTACAGAAAATGCATCCTACTACATCTTTACCCAGTGTCCTGATGGAGCCTTTGAGGCCTTCCCTGTCCACGGCTGGTACAACTTTACACATCTGGCCAAGCACCGAACCCTCACTGCTGAGGAGGCTGAGGAGGAGTGGGGCAGGTGTGAATGGGGATGAACGGGGGGGGGGGGGGCAGCCGTTTGTTGTAAAAATATGTGTGTGTGTGTATATATATATATATATATATATATATATATATATATATATATATATATATATATATATATATATATACACACACACACACACACACACACACACACACACACACACACACACACACACACACACACGTACAAGTATGGTTTACCCAACTGGTGCAGGGGTGTCAAACACTTAATATTAGACATTCTCCTCATTTTACAGAAGAAACAAGGTGGTGAATCACTTCAGCATCATGCTTCAGAGACGTTTCCGGGAGCAGGAGCGTGGTGGTGATGATGATGATGATGAGAATGACAAGTCAGGGAAGAAGAAAAAGAAGGGGGGTGGCAGAGGGGGCGATCTGCGCATTACTGACCTGGAGGAAGACTTGGAGATGAGCAGCGATGACAGCGACAGCAGTATGGGGGACGGTAAGAAGAAAGAAACAGGATTGTTGACTAACATGAGTCCACATTTTCATTCCCTCTGTCATCATGGGATTTTCCTTTTTCCACCCACCTTTTCATCGGACAGATGGAGAGGGTAAGTCAAAGGCGAAGAAAGTCACGGGGAAAGGAAAAGGAAAGAAGAAGAAGAGAAAGAGCAGCGACAAAGAGGCCTTGGAGGACAGCGATGACGGTGACGCCGAGGGTCTAGAGGTGGATTACATGTCGGATGAAAGCAGGTCAGATCGAAGACTTTCACACGAAGACTCCCTCTTTGTGTGCACTATACAAATGTTTTCGTTGGCTCTGATTCTTCTTTTACTAGCATGTAATTCTGTTTCCCAAAACAGTTCAGACGAAGAGCTAGGAAAGACAGGAAAGATCAGCAAAGGAGAGGATCATCCCAAAGGTCAGGTCTTCTGCTGATGAACATTACTGATCCATTCATCATTAATTATTGAAAAGACACTGATGATTTTCTGCATGTGTTATACACAAAATGAAACGTAGAGCATGATCACAGGGCTAAAAGTTTGACTGGAAGAGGAGTGGTGGGAATGTCTAGGCACCTTTCGATTCCGAGGGCTACGAGGCGATTATAACACAATTATGGGTTCATCTTGAATTTTAATATACATGATTAATAACCTTATTTAACTTTTACTTTTATTAATTCAATATTCGTAACAAAATGAAGAGATGTGTCAACTGGAGGGTTACATTTACAAA
>NC_136605.1:16211280-16228780 GCF_910589615.1 Taurulus bubalis
GTTAAATATTTACTGGATTTCCATGTGACTTTATTGATTGAAAAAAAAGTCTTTAACTTGTTTTTCTTGTGTAGAATCTTTTCCAATAAAATGTAAAATCTGAAGCTGTGTAAGGGTTTACTCTTTGTTTTTATGGTTCAGAAAAATTACTTTATTTTGTCCCCAGCCTAAAACAGGGTTTTTCTTAGTTTATGGAAATTGAACACAGAAAAAACTTTTGATAAATATGCTTCATATATAGAACTGAAATAGGATTTAAGATCTTAATCTGCAAATATTAAGTAAGGTTTTGTAAATGGATCAACTTGAATTGGAGGATTGCCTCCTAAAGGACTTCAAAGAAAAAAATATATGTATACTGTGTATGTTACATTACATTTCATTTAGCTGACGCTTTTATCCAAAGTGACTTACAATAAGTGCATTCAACCATGAGTACAAACTCAGAACAACAAGAATCAAGAAAGCAAAACTACAAAGTGCCATAAAAGTGCTACTTTTTTTATTCAAGATGTAGTCGGAACAGATGTGTTTTTAGTTTGCGGCGGAATACATATGTGTATACATCCATTTGTTTGAGACATATTCCATCTTTGCATATTCAGGGATAGTATGGGACTTCCTTAGAGATTAAAAGAAGAATCTCCAGTACACTAAAGAGTAAGTTCAGCCATGTTTAATGTGGCACTGAATGAACCAATATTGTACAGTGATAACAACTTGCTACACACCAGAATCAAAGAATGGTGTTCAAGGTCGGTCACTTTATTTCCGTGCGACGTCGTAGTTGATCTCGAACCAGTCGCAGGTCATCTTGACAGCTGGAAGGAAAGAAAAATGACAAGTCACTTTCACCAGGCTGAGGGTGTGTGCACATATCTATTCAAAGCTCTCATTTGTATGTTGAAAAGCACACTTGTTAACAAAAAAGCCATTTAAGTTTTGTTCTGCTGTCTCCATGCAATCGTATACGCAGAACTATTAAATAAAATTATATAAAGTATTGTAGGGTTGATTTTTGATAATAATAATCAATGTGGATATAACTGAGTGGGTAAAGGCAAATAATGGAACAGTCTGGTAAGTTAAACTGTATTTGTTTGTAATGCAGCCTTTAAAACCAGGGAAAGATTACCAAATTAAAATATCCCAAATTTGAGATGATATCTAGTCTCGTATTACGATGCCAATACAATAATGATATATTCCCAGCCCTCAAATTTGTCCTTTGTCGCGAAGAAGTAAAGTGAGGTCAGACCTTCTTTGAGGGGTGTAAAGCAGACGTCGGGGCGGTAGCGCCTCAGCTTGGCATTGCTGGCTGTCTTCTTCATCTGGCCGTCTGACATTGAGGTGTCAAACTGATGTTGGGGGTCAAGGAGAGATTTGATCTGGAGGATACAGTGTGTAGCATTTAGGGGGATCTATTGGGCAGAAATTGAATATATTATTAATGTTGTCTTTTGTGTATAATTGCCTGAAAATAATGTGTTTTTGTTACATATAGATAGAATGAGCCGTTTCTACCTAGATCTTCATGGAGCCGGCCGCCATGTTTCTACAGTAACCCAGAGCGGACAAACCAAACACTGACGCCGGATAGGGTTTTTGTGACGACAACCTTAGTTATTCTACACACTCGGCACCGAGGGAGGAGTTTCAGTTGGTTGCGAGAACAAAGATTGTTTAAATTGGTGCATTTGGCACATTATATTGTTCATTGGTTATATGTCCAATTACATGTTTAGCTTTCAAGCATAGCAACTCCTCATGGAGCTTTTATACAGTAAGGAGAGTCATTAATGTTGATCTACAGCACGTTCATCATAGGTTCACCTCAGAAGTAAAATCATATGCATATACACCTCAATATGATAAACTGGTCTATGCACCAATTTAAAGAACTGGTGGGGTCTTTGAATGTTAAAAGGATACATGCATTTTGCCTTTGAAGTCCAGAGCCTTTGCGATCATGTCCACGGCCTCTTTGATTGACACTTCATCCTCCTCGCCCACTAACAAGAAATCCACAGTGAAAAGTGAATGAATGAACTGTACACTGTGACACACCTCTGTGTTTTGAAGCTATAACTTACTCACATTTTCTTTGGCATACCACACGTTTAAAAAGCCACCCAAAAGCGCATTATAATGCTCGCTAAGGATGAGCACACTACTACTCACCAGAGAGGATAATGGGTTCAATTTCTTCATATTCTCTCAGGACCCAAATGATTAGACGTCCCAAATCCTGACAGTAAACACAGACAATTGGACTATGCTTTCTTCGTCGACATGAAAGCATGTTATCATACATTTATATTATACGGTCAGAGATACATTTGGCCAATATACAGGAAACAATGAAATTGTCATCAAAGACTTGTACCAGGGAGTAGATGAACTGCCTTCTGGGAGCTCCAGAGCCACACACACTCAGTGGAGTTCCTTCCTATGTGCGAGAGACATGAAGAAATACTCTTTTACCTCTTTTTTTGTGTTTGTTTGTAAGTTTTGTTTGCTATTCTCAGTCCGTGTTTATGTTTGAAAATTGATTAGTGCAATCACTTTTGGCATGGTATGTCTTGTTAATGAGTGCCGACAGCACATGACCGTCTTCTCTGTTGAAGTTGTCATAGGGACCAAAAACATTGGTTGGGATGACCGCTGTGTAACGATGACCGTACTGCTGAAAGTAAGCCCTGTCGACACACGGAAACACGAGCAGAGACCATCACACATGCTGTACCACAGACAAACACTTTTCTGCTCACACCTATGTTTGTATTTTCCACCATGGTAACTCACATAGGTTGAGCTCTAACAAAAAATGGCCCTCTTTCATCTTCCCACCTTAACAGTAAACGCTGTTAAAGTGTCATTGTACCAAAAGTCATCACCCAGAGCCCACTGTGCTCTGTGACTCTGTCAAACATGAAGATCAATAAAAGCTACAAAAGACAAACTAGAAACTACTTGCCTAAATACATTTCAGATTCCTCCTTGTTTGCTGGGTAAGCTGCTTTTCTTACCTGTTCTGAACATCAATCATTCTCTTAGCATGTGAGTATCCAAAATTGGAGTCATGAGGTGGTTCGTTGTGTATCTGTGAGAGTCGGGCATTACAGTAAGAATAGGCGCACTTCATTTCACACACACACACACACACACACACACACACACGCGCACACACACACACGCACACACACACATACTTCCATAGCATTGCAAATCCACCTAATAAACCCACAAATCTCCCTGTATTGAAGAAAGTAACAGGCAGTGTGCTGCTAAAAAGGTTTAGAGGGCCTACAATGACTAAACAAGAAAAAAAAGAGCTCACCATGGTCTCATCGATGGGGTATGTGGTCTTGTCAGAGAAGATACAACTGGACAAGCAAGACACGACATTGATCACACCCATCTCGTGGGCAGTTTGTAGTACATTGTCATTAATTTTGATGTTGTCCCGCTGTGAAAGTGTCAAACAGTCACTGACAATGTAGATATTTTCTATTGACACCGTGTTTACAGTACAAATAAATAAATAATTCCTACAATACTTCAGCTATGGTGAATCATTCATTATCTCACCAAAAAGTACAGGTTCTCCCTCATGTGTTGATAGAGTCCTCCGACTTTTGCAGCCAGATGGATGACATGAGTGGGACGATACTTCTCGAACAAAGCCCGGGTTTGCCCAACATCTCTGTTTGTGTTTTAAGACCACATTTATTCACAATTAGACTGGAAAAACACACAGATTTGAAAAAGGACGTTATAACCTATGGGTGCTTGTTTGACTTCATGCCTTCTAGTATAAGTGTCGTAACGCATCAATTATAAACACATTTGTTCCAGGTATAGTTGGGGAGAAGAGAATAATTTAAGCAACTTACATAAGATCAGCATCCTTAGAAGAGAGGAAGATCCATTCTTCTCCCTCCAGTTTCCCACCTTCCCGCTGCACCACATGCTCAATGGCTTTGCCCACCAACCCAGATCCACCGGTCACCAGGACACGCATTGGTCCTGCTTGGATCTCTAGCCCCATCTTCTATAGGTGTGCTGGCTCTTCTGATTGAAAACTACACAGAAAAATGCATTTATTCGATCAACACAAATACACTCCACTCATGTCCTCTAATAAAAGCAGGTGAACCAAATTCTTACACAAACTTAGCTATCCTATCCACTCAAATTAGCATTCTCAACAGACGAAATGCAGGTAACATAGAAGTCCTTACCAACTTGTTAGAGTGAAGCAAAAGTGGACATAACTCCTGTTATGTCCTGTTAGTTGTTATGTCCTGTTAGTTCCTCAGGACTCCTGAGGAACTCCTCCTCCTACAACATGCCTCTACCTTTTGATTCATGGAGATGAGCTGCTGCTATCTGCTGAGCATAATGTATTTATAAAAAACGCAGGTGTCTGTGTATATATATATATATATATATATATATATATATATATATATATATATATATATATATATACTGTATATGTATAAATAAATAGTGCACAAAGAAAAAATTAAGATTTCAGTTGACTAATCGATACTTTGTACTCTGACAGAAAATTGCCTCATCAGTCGCCTCTTCATTGTGTTCACAGAGTAGAATGAGAGCAAGGCACAAATAAAGGTTTATTTATGGGAAAAGTGAGACAATATGAAACATTGTTTAGTCCGGAAGGTGTGGTTCACGTGGGGGGATGGGCACATAAGTGCAGGATAGAGATGGGTTCCCATCACAAACACTTGATGTTTTTGTTTAAAGTTTAAAATGTGAACAACTTTATATATGGGGCTGTGAACAGGTGTTCACAGTGTGTGTGTGTGTGTGTGTGTGTGTGTGTCTGATGAATGAACATACAGTAATATGGGTGTTGCAAAGTTGACTAAACCACTAAACAATTCAATGAAAGTGGTGGTCAGCAATTGTATGTGTTAAAATGGCTAGAGTGGAGTATAACAATATTGGGGTTATGTTTAAATAATAGTTGCTTACAAACAAAATTGAGTATGCCTTATCATTGACCGATTAATAGCGGAATCAGTTTGAATTATGAATTAATACCATGTGAGCTGAACTAGGTCCAGCAGCTTTTAATATATGTTTGAGCACGCTTGAAGTGGGAAAGAAAAATGAAAAGAAATCATCTTCCTGTAAAGAATAGGTAGAAGGAATCCAAGTTTACATTCCTTTTATTTTATTCTTAATCAAATATTCTTTCCTGCTGTTTAATGTTGAACCAACAAACCAATTAACAAAACAGTGGTTATTGAAATGATGTTCAAATGACAGCCAAGATGGCACAGTTGTTTTGTAGAAACCGGCTGTCAATTTAAATCCGGCATCGCTAAGCTTTAAAGAGGCTCCAGTGAAGAAAGTCTGATAATATTGTTGAGTTGATTATGATCCCTGAGAATAAGAACACTGTGTAACGTTCATTTGAGCACAGTATGGAGAGCGTCTCAACTGCCAACAAATGTCCTGGACACTTCACCACAGATGTATATAAATAATACATTAACCAAAAATATCATCTGTTTAATGTCTTAATGGAGATCCTTGACATAATCCTCTAAATCCAGGTGATGTTGTGTTCACATCCCAACTGTGTGGAAGTGGGTGTTAGCCTGGCAGGTTCCGGCAGATGACGGAGACACGACGTAGCCGAGGCACTTTCTGTCCATTGAACACAGACTCCTCGTCTCTCAGGATTTGGTGAGTGAAGTTATATCTGGCTTGGTCCCTGCATGGGAAGAAGAGAACATGATTAAACACATAAGTTAGTTATCCTGCAGTGAATAATACAACTACAGTACACGTCCATGACGAAATGTGTGCAGCATATTCCTGAACCTTAGAATGTAGAGGGAAAGTCGGGGCAGCAGCAGGTCCACCCATTCATCGGTGGCATCCTCCTTCACTAAGCGCATGATACTGTCTGACAGGAGACTCAACCCGGCGATGGTGCTCCCACAGAACTTAGATAACAGAGAGAATGACAGTAAAGCCCACACACAAGGTATGTGCGGAGGATATTGTCCATGTTTGAAACTAACATTTTCTTTCGATGCAGAGAAGAAGAACAAGGAACCCTACCTTGACACTGTCGATGTGTGGCTTGATGTAGCCGGTCTTGTCCAGATCTAGAACGTGCACAGGCCCGAGGAGCGGACCGCCCTCAGGAAACGCTGCAGACCGAACACGATTCATGACCTCCTCACACGCCGCCCCCCACCTTGCCCGCTCAGTCTCTCGGTACCCGTGAATGGCCTCGAGGAGGGGGAGTGATTGCAGCACAAAGGAAGTCAGTGTCACTGACATTTAGAAAACATTCATGCTGTCAGTGAGTGAATTGCAAAATGGTTGAAATGAGAGATATGTGTGTGTGTGTGTATATATATATATATATATATATATATATATATGTATATATATATATATATATATATATATATATATCATGCATGTGTTTGCATTTTTGCTCAACATCTGATGATGCGACATATGCTGTTAGTAATCATTTGTTATTGCTCCCTATCCAAGCCAGTATTCTTGAAATGGGATTTTTGTTCAGGGATTTTCATGAACACGAACCAAAAACTATACCCGGAAACGGGATACAAAAAACAAGGATTTTCGTGCACAACAGGTGTAGGATTTACAATATGTACATAACAGGTGTAGGATTTACAATACGTGCATGTGACCGACAGGTATCCGAGTGGGTCAGTGGCGTCGAGACAAAGCTGCAATGTGGTGAAGGTGTCCTTTAACTAGCCTACTCGTAGACGCGGGACGTTTTAGCCGCTACAGTTACCAATTGGGCTTAATTAATGGTACAATATGTAACAGGTGTGCGGTGCAACTCAACACGCACTTTCTATGTGTGCATATATGTAGCGATACATGTGTATGGACCGTGCGAGCATAACTTACATCGTCCCAGTGGTCGAATTCGTAGCGTTTCTTCTTCAGGCCTGGCTCCAGCTCTCGCAGGAGAGCCCCTTCCTCCTCCTCGGTGATGAAACCCGTCCTCACATCCACCTGTGAGCCGAGTCTCTGCACGAGCTCCCGGCTTGACCCGACGACGAGAGCGTCATCTCGGAGAGGTGACAGGCCGCTGCTGGCGCAGGAGCTCCGGCCGCGCTGCGGACCGGCGCAGACGGCTGGTTTGTGGATTTGTTTTAACACTGTGAGCAACAGTTTCATCCTATTGACTTGAATAGTACGCGTCAAACTCGCTCTACTGTCCTATTTTCCTCGAGTTGTGTTTTGGTCTCGTTGACAGAAGTCAAGCGACGACGTGGGACGCCATGTTGAAAGCGCAATGCCTTATGGGGGGTGTAGTCGTCAAGCAGTCCAGCGCATCTATCGTGAGATATATCTGTGCCCAAGTTGCGAGTAGGAAATAGAAATGTTAGAAAGTGTTTCCCAAAAAATAAATTCAGAATAGAAAATGTTTTTAATCGATATTTAAAAAAAAAAAAGTTGCATTCCTGTGTCACCTCGGGAAGGTGACATACGGTCTTAGACATTTATCTGATATAACCTATCGAATATGTATATTTTCCTCATATATAAATACATGTTTACATGTATACCTTGGTTTGGTTTTGTATGTAGCTTTTACACCCTTGTTAACTTAATAAGAAATGTAAATGGATAATTCTCCACAATACATAAAGTCACATCAACTTATTCTTACCACATATTGGTAATATCATATGATAAAGAGCCCATGTAGGCTAGAGAAGCAGATAACAATGGATAGAGATGACACATTTTAATTACCACCAATAACGGTGAAACATGTTATTGATCAACTGCTTGCATCATATGTGTTTTAAATATTATATTTATAAGAACGCTTCCAGGTCTGCATGCAGTGCCAGCCTGAAAAATAAAAATAAAATAAAAAAAGGTTTACGAAATGCAACCTTTTTTCTTGCTCTCTTGATCTCATAGCTTTAGGATGTGAACACAAAGCAATAAGTAGTCACATGATGAGAAGGGACTGCAGATGATGCTGTTCTTACCTGTGACCACTGGGGGGCAGTGAAGACACATTATTGTAAACACACTCAGGTCACTTGTCCACTCCACCCATGTGCCTCCATCTGGTGACAACCTTCAAAGACAAACATTCGGAGAGAAAGTGGTGTTTCTAATTTGTCTTTTGTCTCGTGTGTAAATGCAGCTCGACAAAACAGTCACACAGGGGAAATGTCTCACCTGGTAGGAGGGAGGCTAATGTCAATTTGTTGCGTGTTGTCCCCTCTCCCTCAACCTTTCCTGTCTAACTGTATTATCCAACAGCAAAAAGACAAAAAAAATATTAAAAAGGGGCCAAATAGAAATCATACATTAAAGAATGATTCAAAACAATTTTCTGTATGTCTCTTAGTCCACAAACTCAAAGATGCTGAATATATTTGAAAATGGTTGAAAAAGAAATGGAGTATGTAAAAAAAAAAAAAAGAGCAAGAGAAGCGAGTTCTGAGAGTAGATAAAGCGGTGATTTCATCCTCACAAGAGATTCCCCCTGAAAAAAAACACTGGCCTATTTACTACTAAGGGCAGGTTACCACTCTCTCTCTCTTTTCTGCTCCCTCTTTTGCTTTTGTTTCCAGGCGAACACTTTGTTAGTGAAGTATCAGTGTACAAGGAAAATGGGACATCTCCTTTACCCTCGCAGGAGATCTGTGGACCTTAATGCTGATGTTTAAATTGTGTATCAGATGGATCAGATCTAAGACGTGCAACTGTCAGGGAGCCAGGACGAGATGGAGAAACAGATGGAGGAAGAAGATTCTGGTTGTGCGGGACCAGCTGCGTTACCCTACTTAGGAGTAGGTTAATCACTCTAGATGTTTAAAAATGCAATATGCTAATTTCAGCAGGCTGAAAACGTCTTATTTGGACGTATTTGCACTTTGGTCACCATATTCACACACTCATAGATAAATGCTGTTTTGAGCATAACATGTAACATGGACATCCACTGCATATACACAAGGATTATTAGTGCTCCTTCTGTGAGCCTGCTGTTGGTCTCGGTCAGTGAGCATCCACAATAAAACTAACTCGCCCCTCCTCCTCCTCCTACATACACACACATACAAATGATGTGATGCCCATTTCATTGTTGGATGCCATGTTGCTGCCCCCAGCATTACATTCATCCAGCCATGATGAGTGTTTTGGGTTCACATTCTCATTCCCAGTTGGTGCACTCATTTAAAGCTTCTCCGACTCACTGCGTTATCATCGGTCAGCTTGCCCTGGAGGCATCATTATGTACATTCTGTTGAATCACGCAATTAAACTGAAAATCACCAGAAAAAATACTTTGCAGTGGTCAGTTTGGAAGGGACGTGTGTGTGGAAACCCGTCTGCAGTTTCTGCACAGTGATAAGCGCCAAGAGGTCAGAATGTCACAGGATAATCTAAAGATCTGTATACGTCATAAAATCATGAAAAATGAATGACGCAGGACAGAGTGGTTGTTATTGTAGCACTCTGGTAGGGAGGGGATACCTCAACACCAATGTAGATAGTATTCAACATAAAGAAAGACAATGTATTACTAAGGGAAAGGATATGAGATGAAATAAACTTAAAGGGAACTCCCCCAATTTTACATATCAAACTATGTTTATAGGTTTTGGGGGAGTACTACTGCATATGTGGAAAAAAAGTTTTCTTTAGTGGCTCCAGAGGGAGCTATGTAAAATCTGATAAATGGTCTCACTTCTTATAACTGTCCAACAGTCCAAACATGTTATAGCAGTGGAATGCTATGTAGGTAGAGTACTCTTCTAGGTGAAGTGAGGTGGACCTTAGGAAAGCAGTGAGAGGGAGAAAGAGAACTCCTCATCTCTGTCGTCAAGTTGCGAGTCTGGTCAGTGTGTCCTACATGCTCTGCGTCCTCCTCGTCTGTCTCCGTCCATGGTCGTGAACTGGCTGGGTTGCCAGCTCTGCTCTATGTGCATGTGCTCTATTCATTCGCTATATGATCCCATCATCCCATAAAGCGTATATCTTTTTTTTCTGGTGTAGTGCCAGAAACCATCTAGTCACAGCCTCTTTACCAGATAGTTTAAGCTCCAGTTTAGTTCAACTAAATACAGTATGTGACCCACTTTTGGTTGAACACTTGAATCTTAAACTTATACTTTACTTTTTACCCTGGTTATGTACAAAATATGTCATGGCAATGGCACAATAGCATTTTATCATTGACCCATGTTAACCACGATGTGTTGTGTATGATGAAGACAAGTCTTGCAGAGGTTTTCATGTAAGTTGGCATTGGGTTGGAGGACCAGGTTCAGCAGGGGCGGAGTGCTCTACATGCATCTAACCATTGAATTATTCAGCCTTATGAATCATTGAGTCACGACACTCCTTTTTAGGCCCTCGCCTCAGAGCTCCAGCCTCACAGCTACCCACCATTTGAACATCCGACAGAGAACGAAGCACAACAGAGAACAATCATCAGAAGTTGAATGACTTTCTCCATCGAGTTGTGCTGAATCATTACCTTTTTTATTTTAGAAGATGCAATCGTTACTGCTTCCTCACAGATTTCAGCATTCAAACACAATGCAAAACAGCTAAAGTTTATCACATGCATACTAAATGTGTCTGCATACTGTAAACTATATTGCAATGCATGAGCATTGTCATATTTTTTCATTTCATTGTATTACAAAGAGGATTTGTATACTCCTTTCTAAAAGGAAGTTGTTGGTTTCAGTGCTCCAAAGACACTTCTGCAGAACAAAGTCAACTTATCATGTTGCATTATTTTTCTCAGCCAAATATGCTATAAATACACAGATTATCACGTATCTCTATCTCTTCTATAGAGACAGTGTATGTGTTCTTGTGAGGTAACAATGTTTTATGCATGGGTGGCCTGGGAGCTGTTGCTCTTCAGCTTCTTATGCTGCCTGTGTGGAATAACAGGTTTGGACAGAAGGCTGCTGCTCCTCAAAGGCTCTGACTCTGAAGGGCAATAGATCATTTCACAGATCATCACACCCAAGTGTAAACGCAATATATAGCAGACTGTAAAATTCTTTTATTTTTCAGATTTTCTTTAGACAGCTGACAGAGTCTTAGCATTTGACACATTGCAACATGTGCAACATCATTCAAATGGAAAGCAGTCATAAACTAGCAAAGGATGAAAAGACAACCAATTACGTACACAGACCACAATTTGTACATTTCTTTGCAAACCTTTCTTTTAATTACTTTCTATATGTGTCACTGCATGAGAGTCACCTCCTCAACCACAATCATTTACACTGAGCGGCAATGGCGTGGTCATGATTTTGGCACCAGCTATGCTAATGGTGCTATACAGTGCATGGTTTGAGATGTATGATAAAGATGATGCTATGTCCTGTTGAGGCGCTCTCCGTGGTCCTGACACGTCCACCACATTAGAGCAAAAGGGCAGATGTTTTGATGCTGTAGATGGTAGCACTTTTTCATGCTGTCAGATCAGTATATTTAAGCTATTTCAATGTCTCTCACTCTCTCTCTCTCTCTCTCTCTGGTTATGATGAGGACATAAGATTCGTGCATGCCCCTGTGGTGGGGTCAGTCTGGCTCTCATGACCAGAAGCCTTTCTTAAGCGGACGGAAAGCAAAACGATCCCTTTCTGACATATCAGATCAAGTTTAGTTTTATTTTATTTTGCACATTTGAAAAAAAATACAAAAACATAACAGAGATTAATAATATCACAGTGCAGGAAAAGGCAGAAAAGCCACTGGGCTTGTTTGAAGCCTCCACCTATGTAATATTAAAATGTCACATAGAGAAGATAAAACGAATATGCATACGATTCGACGTAATTTAAGTTATTGAAGTGTAATGTCGCACTGTTATCGATTGGCGTACAATGTATCTCTCCTTATTGAACATCTTGGGGAGGAGTGTTAATTATCCCGGTCACCCTTAAATCTGTCTATGATCATTTCCCATTCGCAGAGGCGGCTATTTCTGGAGTCAATCAATTAGGTCACACAATAGATTAAAAGCATGTTGTCCTGCGATGTTGTGCTCCAGCCTTCCTCTGCTTAACGTAACGCTCACGTTATGAGTGATTCGTGACATTCATTGAATAGCCACTATGCCATCAGTCTCCATGACCAGGAAATCCATTTATTCAGACTGAAACTGCATCCTTGGAGATGTCAATTTGAAAATGAAGATGTTTAGAATGACAGATTTGAGTACAGAATAAGTGTATTATAAAGAAATGTTATCGCCAAGAAAAAAAAACACTGCGGTGCTTATTATCTCTCGGCATTCCATCCACGTTGCCTTTGTTTTTCTTTCTGTTATGCAATTGAACATCTTTGTTGTGCCTCGACTGTAGTGCAAAGCATATGGTCGCACCTTGAACAGGCACCAGTGTTTTGGTGGAGCTTGTGGAAAAGCCTCGAGGAGAGGAAGAGGAGAGGAAGCCAGGGAAGAAGATCCTCGACTCTGTTTCAGGAAGGGAGGGAGGAGAGAGCTCTCTTCATCCATTAATTTTCAAATGTGTGTTGCTAAGAATCGCCTCCCCCCCTCTCCCCCCCCTCCACCCTCCCCAACAAACACAGGCAGACTCGCGCGCGCACTTTGACGCGCATGTACGCTACTTACTCACGCGCCCGTGTGCGCGCAGTCATTGTCAGTTTTGAGTTTGCAGCTGTATCTCTGCTCAAGCTGCATGATGCCAACACCCCGCCTCTCCGACAAACACACGCGCGCATCTGGCTATAATAAGCATAGTTATTAGGTCTTTATGACACACACAAAGGTGGAAGGAAATGAGACACACAGTCACACAGTTGCCGATGCCACCTCATCCTTTACGCCAACAGACTCTATTTTTGAAATAGTTTTGGAGTTGGGCAGCTTGAGAGGTCCGGTCCAACTGGGCAGGGCTGTAGCCCGAAGCACCTTGAAATAAACGGGCTATGTCGATGCCTCCGATTGTGCCACACGTCTGGAAGTTGGACGAGCTGCGTGCGTCATGTGCTGCAGCCGCAGAAGCGATCAGGCTCTCATTGTGGTTCACACACATTTTAGAGACAACGATTTTGCGCGCAGTGCGAGTTATTTAATTTATAGGCATACTCCGGTCTGAATTCCAAAGAAACAGCCGGTCCACTCCCTTTCATTTGTGTCTCCATCCATTCACGGATCCATCCATCTATCCATCTGTCCGTCTGTCCCTCTCCTCCTCCCCTTGGGGCCGCTGGACGAAGAGAGAGGAGGCCGTGAGGAGTCATCTACCCTTCTCCAATGAGAGAGAGAGAACGGACGCTCTGCCAGGACATTTGGGCTTAGCAGTGCGGACGAAGGCAGACTTTTCGGGGTGGGGATGGTGAGGGACTTTTTCGGCACTGCTGCATCTCGAACAGCTCAACCAAGATCATGAGAGGGTGTAAGGCGGCGGAGAAGCGGCCGGCATACCCTTGTCTTTGACGACGCCGTCCCGTGTGTCCCGTTCTCAGCTGCTGGATGGCCGCGCAGGTGACGGAGAGAAGATGATGGTTGCAACGAGGGAGGATGTTATTGAATTCGTTTGAGAGAAATTATTTCATCACCAGCGCTCGACAACAATGACAACGACATTTCAAAAGAAAGACGGTATTTCTCCTTCTCTTCCCTATACTCGAGATTGTGCACTCTGAAAAAAAAGACGCATTATTAACAAATGCCCCAATGTTGCTGGTCTCAAGGCTCGTCGGAGCGCACTGGTAAAACAACTGTAAGGTGGCGGGAGCCACATTTTTTGCCACACACTGTGCCAAACATTGCGGATTTTTCTAAATAAATAAATAATAGTAGATTTCCCCTTTTTCAATGCCTTTTTAAGTCATGTTGAACGTCACTGACGGGCATCGCTAAAGGCTGCTCATTATTTTCAGATTGATTTTCGACAGTCTGATTTATTAAGGCCTGTGTGATATCAAAGGCGTTTAGATAGTCAATATATGCTGTCATAAGAGTCACAAAAATAAATGTCCCTGAAAGGTGCAGGCTGTGGTGCGCTCTGATGCAGACATGAACCGTGGAGAACATGAAACATTCATGTTAACGCGCTACAGTCTCCCCATGATTTCATGTTGGGGAAGAATCCTGCTTTATACGGACACAAGCACCAACTAAGACGGAGACAACCTACAGTGCAAGCAGCCAGCCAGCCGACCACACGTTGTATTTCCTCACACCCACAATTGGCTGTTGGCAGAGACGCACAGAGAAGAAGACAGTGGGCTACATGGGCGTCCTCGTCTGCTAAAACCAGCATATAACCGCTCGCCGGGTGCAGGTGTTCAGCCTAAGCTCACAAGACAACCCGCTGTGCATATAAGACGTTCTGATCCAGATGGGATGTAATGTTGTGTGGCTGCACAGCTGAGCATTGGTCTCCTTCTCCGCTGCTTCGTGAAGATTGGTTTTCGGTGTCCAGAGAATGGCGCGGTTTGGAGATGAGGTACCGGCCAGGTATGGCGGTGGGCCCGGCGGAGGGGGTCCGGGCGGCCGAGGCGGGAGCAGACAAGGAGGACCACACGGACACGGGCACGGACACGGGCATGGCCACGGCCATGGACACGGTCCACCCGGAGGGCCCGGTACCCAGAGAATGTACAAGCAGTCTATGGCGCAGAGAGCCCGGACCATGGCCCTCTATAACCCCATTCCCGTGCGCCAGAACTGTTTCACTGTCAACCGCTCGCTGTTCATCTTCAGTGAGGATAACTTCGTCAGAAAATACGCCAAAAAGATCACCGAATGGCCATATCCTTTACCTGTGTGTGTGTGTGTAGTGAGTAGAAGCTGCTACTGTAGGCTTTGCCCGGGGATCAGGTAGGCCTAAAGTGCAGATATGTCTGGTTGAATGGTTCACATGTTTTCTCATTCCACGAGTTAAAGGCTTTACGTGATAATAACACAAGTGTAACAAACAGATGGAGCGGTGTAAGTCCACGTGAGGTATGTTGTTGGAGGTGACGGAAGAAATGCTCGACATGTAATTTATAGTTAATTAAGAGGAGAGGGCATGGACCAGCGACCTCTTTTATGGGGCTGTTCATCACCATCAATCACATTTGTTAGTAATTCCATGTCACTGTCGCGAGGGACCTGCTTGATATACGTTTCTTATGTGTGACGTGTGATGTGTGTGTTGGTGGCGGTAGTGGTTGGGGGGGCTGCTGGTTGCTGATGTCAGCATGTGCAGTATAGGCCCAGCACCTTGCGCTGCTATAGAGAAACAGGGGAGAGTAGGGGGAGGGGAGGAAAGGTGGGAGAGACCTAGAGCGAGGGAGAGATGAGAATAAGCTACAATTTTGTGTGTGTGTGTGTGTGTGTGTGTGTGTGTGTGTGTGTGTGTGTGTGTGTGTGTGTGTGTGTGTGTGTGTGTGTGTCCTTGCAGTGATGTGCACACATCCCATATCAGCATGATGCAGGTGTCTTTCTAGATATGGAGTGAGAGAGAGAGAGAGAGAGAGAGAGAGAGAGAGAGAGAGAGAGAGAGAGAGAGAGAGAGAGAGAGAGAGAATGTAAGTGTGACTATAGTAGGCTTTTAACTTGTGCAATGACACAGTATTAATTTGTTTCCCCATGTTAAGCATCCTCTTAATCACACAAGCTGCAGGTGTCACTGAATGAATGTGCCACCATTTCAAACCGTGTGTGTGTGTGTGTGTGTGTGTACAACAACAACAACCACTAAGTGCGATGTAGTGTTACATTTCCAGCAATTCCCTGCATTTTCATCTTTCATGAAACCAGCACATATTGCACCATTCAGGGGAGACATAGTAAGTGATTTGAGCATTTTCATTTGCAGGATTGGTGGATGTGAGTGTGAATGCATGCACATGTGGAACTAAGTTTCTGTGTGAGTGTTAATGACAAGAGGGGAAATTGGAGTAATGATTGTATTGATCCATGCTGATGCTTGAGCCGTGACATACACTAATTGGGCTGCTCTAGTGAAATGCAGGAGCTACTTATAGGGCCTCTGAATCATGTCTATTCACCATCTAATTGACAGACGGGTGTGTGTTAGTCAGAGAAAGAGCGTGAGAGTGTGCTGGAAATGTGATGTTGAATTCATAGGTTTCCTTTCCAAAATACCATTACAGCGATGTAATTACTCTAAAACTTTCAGATTCCCATACAGTTTTGAAGTAGTACACTTATTTTGAATGAAACTAGTCATTTGTAGAATGTTTTTAAATGGTGGATTTCTTACTTTTAAACAATGCGTTTTGGAGTTAGGGTGTCATTTTGGTTATTAGTCGAGATGTATCACTTGCTTACGTATATAAGCCACAGCAGTAGTTTCCATTTCAGGACAAATGCAGACCTCTTGTGTTTACATGCTGTACTGATAGAAAAGAAATGTAAAAACTGACTACTGACTGAGAGAAAAACAGTTGTTGCATTGATTTTAACGTCTACGGTGCTAATAATAAAAGGGAGAAAGAATAAAAATACTGGCAAGAAAAAAGGGGCCAATGGCAGGAGTCTTCTGGCGAATCCAACATGTAAGGCAGTTAGGAACGCACAGGACACTATAGTCTTTCTTTGTACTGCTTTTAAAAGTGGCTAAAGCTGGACCTAGTTAGGTTCAAGTAAAAAAAAAAACTTAATGTGAGTGGTAAATTGCGATAGATCTTTTTTAAAGAGGACATTTTGACATGTCACAGCAGGAAAAGCATATGTGTAAATAATGAAATGAAAGATGGCTGAATTCTGCTGCTTCAGTTTCAGGGTCTTGCTAATGTGCGGGATGGCTTCCTGTCACATCGCCATGGCTCACTGCGACACATGAATACGACATAGATGCTGTTAATGTTATTAGTAACACCTGCTTTTCCGACAACTACTCTGCTGTGTAAAAAAACTTATGTCCCACTGCACAAGTGGTCATATAGATGATCCCAGATAGCTTTTAAAGTTTTTAAGTTCACACTATTTTATTCTCATTTCATAAAACAGTTTTT
Source organism: Taurulus bubalis (assembly GCF_910589615.1). NCBI lineage: Eukaryota > Metazoa > Chordata > Actinopteri > Perciformes > Cottidae > Taurulus > Taurulus bubalis. Next base: position 16,228,324 of record NC_136605.1, read on the forward strand.
CATCACTTTCTAACTGCAAATGTAGCATCTTCTTTGAGTAAAGAATGATTGCAAACATTAACAGAAGTAGTACAATGTGTGTTGTATTGTGCAAAGCCGTGATATGAATGTGTTAATAGGCGTTATTCTGGGTAACATTCTCAGGTTAATCTAATCTTTGATGAGATTATTTGATGAGAAGTTGAACTGTGAGTATGAATTAGTTAATTTCCAGATTTCATAAGATTGTTTGCTCACATGGTATTAGTTAAACTTGTAGCCACACAAAACAGAAGAGGTTGCTATTTATTTTGAGAATATTTATCATCTCTGCTCTGCTGACATTAGTGAGTCTGGTTGGTTTTATAGAACCTCATGACTGGTCTGTGATGGTCTAGAAAGCAGCTGTTGAGAAGGGTTTCATATCATCGATATGTATCTATTTGTGGTATTTCAGGTCTTCCAGGTACACAGCACC
>NC_136605.1:16233780-16421280 GCF_910589615.1 Taurulus bubalis
CGTTGTCTTCTGATAAAAAAGCAACCTAAATCAGTCTCAAGACTGAATCTGGTGGTTTAAAAAACTTACTTTTTTAGTTTTTAAGAAAATACCCGTTTCCGTTTAAACAGCAACGTCTTTCTAGCTTCCCTTGGTGTGATATTGCTCATCTCCGGCGCGTTGTTTTACTTTTACCTTGTCTTAGTGTGTGTATGTGTGTGCATGTGTGTGTGTGTGTGTGTTTTACTGAAATATATCTGTCTGTCCTCCCACAGTGTTCTTACTTAGAGGTGGAGTAACACTGAGGTCATTCTAGGTGGTGAGGAATCTACGTTAGCCCATCTCTCGTTCTGTCTCTCTCTTTCTTCCTGTTGACTCGAGAAGTGAATTGTTCTTTGATTCACATTTTTCAAAATTGCACAGAATGGCTTTTATACCACAGCCGAGCATAAACTCATAAAACATGAGAAGACAATGGATTAAAACCACCAACAGAAACGGAAAATTACGAGCAATGTTCTCAGATTGTAAATTGATCCTCAAAATTCTGATGAATGCATCATGTCAGCTACTTTTCTGATATACTGCAGATAGATGCCCTTGTAACATGTGTGGCAATTGAGAAATGGAAGCAAAATCAATATGGAAACATGCTGCCGTGTAGCAACTAGGACATAAATCACAACAGAAACGTTGGTTTCAATCGCTGTTGGCTTACTTATAATACAGGAAAACTGACTGGCATATAGGGCCAAGAATGGTATTGACATAATTGTAGTAATAGCATAATAGTATGATACTATTGACACCATGACAGTATGGTATCATGAATCAACTTTGTTAGTCTTTAATTGTCAAAATGTAAGATCTATTCGAAAATGTTATATATGTCGATAAACATCCATAGACTTACAGAGACGTTTAAAAAAATATTTACGACAGACATTGATGTACAATCATGTGTAGATATATTTCTGTTTTCATTGTTCATTTCAATTCTGCTTCTAGTTAGTCGTTAACTGTTAGCACGGATGTTAATAAACTCAAAGTAATTTTGTCGTTGACGACAGACTAGTGTGCGTCTGTTCGCCCACTGTATACACATGTGCATCGCACATTGAATAGAAGATCCTATTTTTCTCTTTTTCATTTTTCTTTGTTTCTCTCTCTACTTTCCCTCTGCATTTTTTCTCATTCCCTTTTCTTTTAGCTGTGCATTCTGGCTCTGTTGAATAATTCAGTTCAGTTGCTGGCTAGTTTGGACGTGTGTGTGTGTGTGTGTGTGTGTGTGTGTGTGTGTGTGTGTGTGTGTGTGTGTGTGTGTGTGTGTGTGTGTGTGTGTGTGTGTGTGTGTGTGTGAGTGCGTGTCTTTGAGAATGCATATGTCTGCTTGTGTGAGGGGTGCAGTGACGTGGAGCATGGCTATTTTGGGGATTCTGATACGTGGAGAAGGAGAAAAATAGAGAGTCTGTGATGGATTGATTTTTTTTCTGCCTCTGTTCTTTTAGTCACGTGCTGCGGCTGTTACTAGACAAACCCTGCTGGAAACCTGCACTCTACCTGCAGGGCGTGCTGGCACACACACACACACACACACACACACACACACACACACCCTTTGGCAGTGAAAAGCAGGCAAAGTGCACACAGTTGAATCAGCAGCTACTGTCAGGTATACAAACACACGTTCATGTTAACACACATACAGCTCATGTACAAAAAAAATGTTACATGCTACACTGATATTCTACACACAGCCCACGGCACACACACACACACACACACACACACACGCACCAAACCACACACACACACAAACCAGCGTCAGCATCTTTTACAAAGTGACAACTCGGCTGTATGTGAGAGAGGCAGTGGCAGGGGCGAGATAGAGACGCAGCATATGGTGTATGGATAAACAGGCAGCAGTGGTGGGCGCCTGTAAAGACTATACACACGGATTGATGCTAAATCAGACTGAGAGAGGCCAAGCAGGGCTAAACTGGCCTTCGAGCACTCCCATTTCTTTGGCAACGGAGTCAAGCGTGGTGCCTTATAAGTGGGATATGTAGAATGATGAATAATATTTTTGTTACCACTGAGGCATGGGTTTGGTTCGGGTTGTCAGACAGTGTTTGATACCTGTTCTTTTTCTGCTTTTTGTCACAATATTTAATGCAGCAGCAACAATCACAGTTTGTTTTTGGAGCAGTGTTTTTTTCCGTGTGACAACGCTTCTCTGTTGAGGCCATTTTCTTGCTGTGGATGTCCTCCACTGCCAAATGGGTATCCTGTAGAGACAGAGCAAAGTGAATCACTGCATATCCTCATTCTGGAATGAATATATGTGAAATCATATTGTCATTTATACTCAGAATATATTATGGACTTAAAGATTCCTGGCTAAAGCTTGGAAAACAATTATTAAAGCCATTAATTTTACAAAAACGCATTGCTAAATGGGAAAAATTCAAAGCAATATTTGAAATATGAAGAGGAACTTTTGTGTGATTCGTAAGAGTCTATTTAAAATGTATGATGCAGAAATAAAATGAGGCCCTTCAACCTTGTCTCTTATCTTTTATGGCTGCTGATAATCAAAATAATTTAGGTGGATAGGTCTCAAACACGGTGCTTAATCCCGTTCATTTGATCAAATCAGCGCTTCTGAGGGAAAAATGACAAGAAAATGAAGTAATCATTTGAGCTCTCCTGCCAGTGCTCTGCTGCATACTGTAACAGGACAGAAAGGGAGAGAGGAAGAGGAAGAGGAAGAGGAAGGGAGGGGAATGTATTGAGGGCCATACAAAAAACTGACAATTTTCTAAGTTTTGAGTTATTTATTTCTTCTTCTTAAAAAAATTCCCATGCAACACGAGCAAAGCACATTCATAAATTATATTTGATGTTTTGACACGATTTTTTAATAGGACACCTAAAGTACCTTCTTTATACCACAAACAAACACACAAAAAGAGACCGGTAGAGAGAGAAAGATATAATTATTTTGTCCTTGTGGCTCCATTAGTTTTCATATTTACAAAGCTAGAATCTTGTCTCTGAAGTAAACTCTAAAAAGGAATTATGATAATGACAAACTAGTGAACGTCAGAGTGAGAAAGGTCCATACTATTATGCTTGTTTTGATTAATAGGCAGGCTGGCACATTCCTATAGGGGAGCAGCTGGTCTGGACTCTATTGGCAGACCAGTGGAGTGGAAGTGAAGTCTCGTGTTGGCCTGTGTGTCCAGTGCATGTAGGAAAGCGTGTGCTTGAGCGTCAATAAGGCACTCGCATGGATGGGGTGCAGAGAGACAATATGTGAGGTGTAGACATTTCAACTCGAGTGTTCTGTGCGTGTGTGTCTCCAAATGTGTGTAAGTGTGTGTTTGTTTTCATGATGGCGTACTTGCCACGTCACAGATTTAAGGATTTACAATTGTTATATGTGTGAGATATATGAGAAGAAAAGCACATGTGCTTATGCGGTTGTTCCGGAATGTGTGAAGTGTGTCAAGATATGGAAGCTGCAGTGATTTTACATATATACATATATACATATATATATATATATATATATATATATATATATATATATATATATATGTGTGTATATATATACATATATGTACATATATACATATATATATATATATATATATATATATATATATATATATATACATATATGTGTATATATATATATACATATATGTGTATATATATGTATATATGTACATATATACATATATATATATATGTGTATATATATGTATATATGTACATATATACATATATATATATATATGTATATGTATATGTACATATATATATATGTATATGTATATGTACATATATACATATATACATATATATATATATATATATATATATATGTATATATGTATATATACATATATACGTGTGTGTTTTGCCACTAACCTACTTTCGACAGAGCATACACAACGCTCAAAAGAAGAAAATGCTGCAATACTCTCACCCTTCTGTCATTCTCACACTTTATGCCTCATTCAGCACTCCTATGCTCTTCCTCTGTGTCCTTCTCTCTTCCTTACTGTTGCTTTCCTCCCTCTGCTAGTCCTCCCCCCACCACTCACTCTTTTCAGTCCTGTCTGTGCCCACAGGACAGTTTCTCTCTTTCCTACTGTCCTATATCTTTCATTTAGTCCTCCATATACTTCCCTCCTATTTCTTTTGTTTCTTCCTCCCCTCTCCCACTCCGCCTCTTGCTTGTCGGTGTCCTCGTGCGTTTCACTCGATATTGAATGAAGATGGCATGCTAGAGATAGGGAGGATTGGTGGGAGGACTCAGTGAGAGAAAGGTGAACTGAGGAGAGATGCAAGCAAGTGGGAGAGACAGAGAAGCAATGGGGGAAAGAGCAGAGAAGAAGAAAAATGAGGAAGAGATAAAGGATTGTAAGAGGAGATGGGGAAATAAAAGCAGAGAGGTACTGTATGGGTTCAAGATAGAGGAGGCTTAACAGGCCGATAGAGAGAGAAATATATCAGTGAGAAACAGACAGGAGCTTTACTGAGGAGGAGAGACTTTATAGGGAGAGGGAGCGAACATGAAGGCTGTATGTAGCGGTAATGGGCAAGGTGAAGGAGAGGCCAGGAGACGTGTGCGTCCTTCATTCGGCTCCAGTGGTGCCGAATACTTCGAGAGCCTCGCTCCCCTTTTCTTGGCGAGACTTCTCCTTCGACGACCACTGTGCTGTCCCCATTACAGTGTTTACACACACAGAGAGACGCAACACCTAATTAACACAAAAATGCTCATGCAGAACCACACGTAGAGCGAGGACCGCATCGGAGGAAAAAAGAGTGAGCGAGGGCGAGGACAAAGAACATATTAAAAGATGAAGGGTGGGAGAATGGTGAGGGAGCAATATTCTCATCTCTCTTTCTCTCTCTCTCTCACCCACAGTTCCTCCTTTTAACTCATTGCTATATATAGTCATTGAGGAACATAGTTGAAACATAATGCAGGGACAAAATGTGCCAAATGATCATCAGACACACACACATCAAACAGTCATCTCGCTTGGGGAGCATTTCTAATACACAACATCCACACATTTGTCCCTTTGTCCCTGTGTTTCTATATCAGTCTCTATCCTCCTCCTCTATGTCTCCTTGCTCCTCTCCTTCTCTCTCTCTCTCCCTTTTTCAGTCAACTACACCCGGCCTTCTTACAGCCCAACACACACACACACACACACACACACACACACACACACACACACACACACACACATATGCATATATACATGCACACACACACTCACATTTATACACACTCATTGCTGGGGGGCAGCGGGGCTAATTGAGTGGTGCCCTGGGTGTTCTTTTAAATGTGCATGTGAGTAAAGCGCGGTCAAACACACACACACACACACTCACACACACACACACACACACACACACACACACACACACATAGACACACACAAATACACATTGTGGGTTTGGACCGGACTAGTGCAGCTTTTTAGACACAGAAGTATGAAACAGACGTGTTTCACGCACACATGATGTATGTTTCCATAAATAGCCTCTTTTGCCTTTCTGGCTCTTCCCAGTTTAGCTTCTCCCCTCCTCCCCACTCCCCAGGGAATGACTGCTCCCGAAGGAAGCAATGAGGTAGGAAGAATGTGAAGAAGAGGAGAACGACTAGGATAGAGAGGAGAGTACAGTAGAAAAGGGAAAGAGGGAATTAGTTTGTCCAGTCAAAATTTGTATTTCTACTTTATATGTTGATGATATAAACACATACCATGATTAATTATGGAAGTCCAACTCTCATATTTCTCTCCTTGCCTTTTTTCTTCTTCCTCTCTACATCCCCCTCCTCCCTTCTCTTGCTCACTCATTCATCTCCTTCACATATTTGCTCTTGCATTATTTCTCTCAGTCACTCTCTGTGCTCGCTCTCTCTCTTCTCTTTTAAATGTAACTACTCATCTTGTGACCTTAACGAGACATGGAGATTGATTTAGACCACCATTGTGTGTGTGTGTTAGAGAAAGAGAGAGAGAAACACAATTAGATTTACAATGACACACGCCCTCTTTTCTCTCTCTCTCTCTCCCTCGCTCTCCCTCTCTGAATCAGCCCTCAGATGTTATGTACACAGAGATAAACGGTGATGTCACAATAAATCTAAACCAGTGTCCAGGCAAGCTATTACACACCAACACTCTAATGTGGCCTGTGTGTGTGTGTGTATGTGTGTGTGTGTGTGTGTGTGTGTGTGTGTGTGTGTGTGTGTGTGTGTGTGTGTGTGTGTGTGTGTGTGAGAGAGAGTGTGTCAGTATTTGTTTGTCTGTGTGGGTGGGGTGTTACCAGAACATACACTTAGCATATTTAACTGACTGCGTGTGCGTGTGATGACTCTCTCTCTGTGTGTGTGTGTGTGTGTGTGTGTGTGTGTGTGTGTGTGTGTGTGTGTGTGTGTGTGTGTGTGTGTGTGTGTGTGTGTCTGTGTGTCTGTGTGTGTGTGTGTGTGTGTGTGTATGTGTGTGTGTGTGTGTGTGTGTGTGTGTGTTGCCGGCTGTCTGTCTGAATCTCTTTGCATTCACAAGGCTTACATGTGACCTCACATCCTTTGCTACCGTGGCACATGTTATGGAGGATTTAAGTTTTCATGATTGGAAAAAATATTCCAATTACATTTTTGTGATATTTTGCTGCATGCATTTGCACATCAATTAGGTAATTTTTTTTTTTTTAACTAAGTGTCTTTTTTATTCCTTGCTGTTTTTATTTTTACAACAACATAATTGGTTCTGCATACAACTTTTAGTTTGGGCCGGCTGGCTCATCTCTACAATCATAGTCCTGTCTGAAGGCAAACTGACCTACGGATTTAAAAAAACGTCAATTAACAATCACTTATTGCTCAGAATTAGTAATGAATCTATATTGCAGATCTGTATCATCTTTTCCAAAATATAGATTGATGCATATTGACATTTCCTCAATGTGGGAGTGTTGACAAGAATGATTCATGTTAATGCTAAATTCAAACCCTGACTACCAGCAGGCCTTTTCAAACAAGTAATATTGATATGATGCAAATAAATGTGTAAAAAAAATAAAATAATATCTGCTGAAGACCATTATATTGTAATCAAAGCACCTTTTGTTGGGAGGTTATGACAATCAGGCGCATTATTCCATGACTATGTACAACAATCACTTGTTTGTTCCTTGACTGACCTTCCTCACTCCATTTGAGTGGATGATTCTTGCCACCATCATTGCCAACTGCATCGTCTTGGCTCTGGAGCAACATTTGCCTGATGGGGACAAGACGCCGCTGTCTGAGCGCCTGGTAAGTTAAACAGGCATGACACAGTATGTTAGCCATATGTAAGTATGATTAAATCCAGGCGACAGTTCTGACTCCTTATTGATTTTACCTCAGTGGAGATGCATGCCGCAGCTCTACTGAAAACAAGAATTGTTATTACCTTTGGAAAAATGGAACGATCCCGATGCTCTGTGCCCGACCACAGCACATTATTAAAATACACAGATGCCAAAGGAATATATAGTACATGCACACAATGTTTATACAAGGAAATATGCTAATGTTATGTCATTTGTAAACCTGTGAATCTAGTTATGAAGCTAGAAAAGGCAAAGCAGATCCCTCCTTATTAACCTCTCTCTTACATTCTCCCTTCTTCTCTCCTTACTTCCTTTCTCTGTCTGTCTCTTTCTCTCTCTCTCTCTCTCTCTCTCTCTCTCTCTCTCTCTCTCTCTCTCTCTCTCTCTCTCTCTCTTTCAGGATGATACAGAGCCGTACTTCATTGGGATCTTCTGTTTTGAGTCTGGAATAAAGATCCTGGCACTTGGTTTTGCATTCCACAAGAACTCCTACCTGAGGAATGGATGGAACGTCATGGACTTTGTGGTGGTGCTCACAGGGTGAGTGGCAAGCAATTGACGAGCAGAACACACACCTATTTCAACACTGTACCCTGGATCACCTTGAAAACATTATGCCAATTTTCCAGTCACTGAAAACACAGCAAATAAATGAGAGAAAAAGTAAAATGTCCTGGAATATATTGTGTAGTTCAGGAAAATCATTTCAACATTCTTCTATTTCCCCTAAACTAAGAATTAACTACAGGCTTTCTATCAGCGCTCCCCAAAACAGAAAGCATCGCCATCTGAAAGCTTTAAGTTATTGATTTATATGATTTCATAGATAAATTACAGCCATAGACTGCATCTCTTCTCAAATCAGACTCGCACAGACAGGAACATGTTAGTATATGGCTCAACCCCGTCTGATGTACCTGCTACATCGTCACTGCAAATGTCCTGGAAATGTTCTGCAAAATGATCACCAGAAAAGACTGTGCACCGTGTGCAAATCATGTGTGTGTGTGTGTGTACATGTGTGTGTGTGTGTGTGTGTGTGTGTGTGTGTGTGTGTGTGTGTGTGTGTGTGTGTGTGTGTGTGTGTGTGAGTGTTCTGTCCCTGCTCCTTTGCCCTAATGAATGGCCCCATTCTGGGCAAGGCAGCAGTCAGATCACAGAGCGGAACTGCAGGCAGCCAGCAGCCTGGGTAGAGAACAAATGTCACCACAATCCACACAGAGACAGAGGGGGTGGGGGGCACAGAGGGAAGAGGCATTGAATAGAGGGTATGAAGGGAGGATGTACAAACATTCACAGGTGTCTGCAGCTTAAAGAGAATAGACAGAGAAGCAATGAGACCAATGACGAGTGCAGGAAGTGATGGGAAACAAGCACGGGAGGGAAAACTCTCTTCTCCAACAAAGCAAGGGTTTGCAGTACAATAACTCCAACATGAAATAGGACTCCAGTTTGGATTTGGACACCTCTTAATTGCAGCAGTGGGACCATGTATGAGGACCAAAAATGGTTTTTGGAAGGGGAAGAAAGGGCTAAATAGTTACCTCAATGAGCAAAAGCTTTGTATTGGGCAGTCAGGATTATTGATGTGAACACTCAATGAGAAGGTTAAAGTAAAGTCAAAGAGAAGAAATGGGATGCAGCCTGAAAAAATAAAATATAAAACGTGTCAACGAGGGTGAGTTAAAACACATGATAGGATTAGTATGATAGAGTTACAATTACAGATTAGATCATTGATCAGAGAGAAGGACCGGAGTCAATAGATAATGAGTTGGATTGACAGAAATAAAGTGAGGGATGCAAACACGTGATGTAGAAAAGTTATACTGATTTGTCTTTGCCAGATGGTTCTGTTTTTTTGTTGATCCATCCATCCATATGACCAACTGACAGTACTTCTTTGAATATATGTTCTTTCTCATGTAAGTACTGTCACATGTAAGTCACATAATGTATGGATGCAGTTTAAGTGATTTATGTGATTTACAGCTTTAGGGACTGGTGAGGGAAAAGTGGAAAGTCAGTATTAAACTCCTGTGAATATCTTATTGCTGATGTAACTCAGCCAAAACAATTTGCTTTTAATCTAATTATATGAAGATTTTTACAAAGATACATAAGTTTATTGATGCCTGTTTCAGATTTAACAACATTCTTAAGGCCGGGTTCTCTTGTTTTCTTGTGTCTTTCCCACCAACAGCAAGTTTTACATGACAGTGTTTCTGTTTATTAAAAGTAAATCACTACATTTTGACAGCAGTAATGCTGTTTTCCTGTGGCATTACCTCATTAGAGACAAGTCCTGGAGTGTTACTATTGGCTACCGAGTTCAATGAAATGATATTGTGTGGGAGTGCTGGCACAGATTCATATGTTGTGTACATGCATGTGGTGATTTGGAGAGCTTCATGGGTTACATAAATCATATCTGCATCTTTGCTGATAATGCACCAGGGAAACTGGTGATCGCTCCTCTCTGCTCACTTCTCCCTCACACACACACACACACACACACACACACACACACACACACACACACACACACACACACACCTACACACACACACACACACATACACACACATACTGAGTGAGTGAGCAGTGAACACTCACTCTGGCAATATGTCCTTATGCTTTAATATGAGCATCATGACTGCTCATCTCAGTGTGGCACAACAGAGTGACTGTAAGAGAGAAGAGGAGTGTGAAGATGAGTGGCAGCGAGACAGCAGGAAGTAGCGAGATGCAGACAGGGAAGAGAGGTAGTGCAGAAGGAAGCAAGGCAGTCCTGAAAACTTCCAGTAAATACCCGGTCTCACATAATCCGCCCGCCCAGCTCTGTTTTGACAGTGAAACCTTCTGGGCAAGCATGACACAGCAGTTAAATAATCAGTGTCTCCAGCACCGGCCTTGCTGGTGTTGGAGAGGCGATATTGATCCAATATGCAAGCAGCACATGTTCTCATAATGAATGTCCAGATGAGATAAAAGCCTGTGTCTATAATGCCAACCCTTGTCTACATTGTAACTGCAAATTCATTCCAACAAAACATGAGCATTGCTTTGTAGGATTGATACTCCTTAGACTCTCTTTCGGCTGTGTTCCCAATAACATTTCTCCAAACAATAGATGAGATGGTCTGAGAAGTGACAAATCACTCTGGTCTCCCATGTAAAGTCAATGAAATGACACTCTATGTACTAAATTGAGAAAATATATCATGAGGAACTATTTTTGCAAGTGAGGATTTAGAGAAAAGAAAGGGAAGCAAGGTGTGAAAAAGGTGACAACTATAGAAATAGGGAACAATATATGTATTTTGCAATGTACACCACTCATACAACACAAGCAGTGGCCTTCATTTCTATGTCCACCAGCTGTGTTGTTATCATTTTGCAGTAGAGCAGGAAGCTGCAGAAAGATGTACAGAGAATATGCTGCAGCACTTACAGCACACATACTGTACATTCCCATGATACATTATGTACACTGACTGAAGTCAATACATTTTACACACACACACACACACACACACAGACACACACACACACACACACACACACACACACACACACACACACACACACACACACACACACACACACACACACAGTCTTTGTTGTGCTCTTTCTATGGATGGGGCCTGAATTTTGAAGATCAAAGGCTACTTGGCCTTTCCATCAACCCCTGGACAAAACCTTTGATAGCACACTGACCGATACACACACACACACACACACACACACACACACACACACACACACACACACACACACACACACACACACAGACACACACACACACACACACATGCATTTCCACTTCAAACATTCCTTTCCTTTTCCCACTTAATCCTTGTGCACTTGTTTGCACGACACATAAGAAGACAAACACACAAATGGCACTTAACATGTCTGAATAGATTAGCTATTCACTCCCCAACCTTGTTGGATGTCAGCGGAGTTGTGTGCACCCTTGTTTCTGTGCTCAAGTGTGTGTGTGTGTGTGTGTGTGTGTGTGTGTGTGTGTGTGTGTGTGTGTGTGTGTGTGTGTGTGTGTGTGTGTGTGTGTTGTTGACTATAGCTGCTGTAGTAAATCGCCTGAGTGATTTGGCTCTGGGAATAAGCCAGTTGTTTTTTATGCCCGCTATTGATTATTAGTCCAATTAACCGTAGTTTACAGCCAGCCTTTCCGTGCATTCGTCCTCCTACTTACATCCTTGTTCAGGTTCTTTTGATTAGATACCGCTGGTATATGGGGGAGAAAGAAAGGAAGCAAGGAAGAAACTTGCAAAATATATGTTCATAGTAAAAGAGTAAAATAATAATAATTACTTATTTTTACCTAAAATATGTCTCTGTCACCCTTCTTTTGTCATTTTAGAAGGATGGTGAAAGCATTGTTGAGGCACTACCTGTGTGTGTGTGTGTGTGTGTGTGTGTGTGTGTGTGTGTGTGTGTGTGTGTGTGTGTGTGTGTGTGTGTGTGTGTGTGTGTGTGTGTGTGTGGGACATATTCATCACCTTACATTTTATTTGTTGTTTCATGATGTTGAATGGAATGTGATTAGAATCGATTTGTAGGATATTGATAACAGTATGTCCAAAATAGTTGAATCATGGCAATATAGGAAAGCGGGGCGACAAGGGAATTGAGAGATGGAGAATAGATGAAGCGACTTGGTCAATGATGTGGATGGATATAACTAGCAACATTTAGCTGAAGTCAGCAGGAAAGCAGGCGGAGAGAGCTGGCAAAAAAAGACCCTATTTGTGTAGCGTGTTGGTGTCCCAAGAGAGCAGGCCATTGGGGAGGTTGTGTAATAGCAATATTGTTTCATGTGACTGTGCTCCTCTGCATGCAGTGCAGGTGTGTTTACCTGTGTGTGTATCTAGTTCACGTTTAAAATGTGTACTGTAGGTAGCATCCATGTCCCTGTCAAGGAAGAAATATTCTTCCATTGGTTATTCCGAATGACCTACTTTCTAGTGTGCATATGTGAATAAAATTATGCTCACTCAATATGTTTGATCACCAACCAGCGGCTGTTTGTTGTGCAGATGTGTGTCCGTGTGCGCTTTTGTCATCTATGGGTCTATTTATGTACGTGTGTGTGTGTGTGTGTGTGTGTGTGTGTGTGTGTGTGTGTGTGTGTGTGTGTGTGTGTGTGTGTGTGTGTGTGTGTGTGTGTGTGTGTGTTTTGAAGCATTTACATTATAGAGAGAAGAGAGACAGGAAAAGAAAACAATCAATCAGGCTCCTCCCTTGGCCCTGTTACCAAGGTGATACAGAGATTCTATCAATGAGCCAAGGTCTCTGTTGCCATGGAAACACTTATGAATGAGAATGGACCCAGTAACTGTGGAGACGGTGTGAATGAGGAACTGCCTCATCGGCTCGACACTGTTTGTGACGGCGGACGCTGTTTAGAAACTGAATCCTGTCTTATTATCGTCATCGTCATCGTCATCGTCTATGTTTTTACTATCATCACAGTCGTGCGACAAAAATAGATTACATAGAGATTACAAGAAAATATGTAATTGCGGGGAAGTTATTTTTCGCAGATGGCTTCTGTATTGCATTCCCAATAATGCAGATATACACAACACAAAGCGTGTGTGTCGCTACGTGAGATACTTTTCTGATACCTTTCTGTCCCTCCACACATGCAGCCACACATTGTGTAAAATGATGCTTTCAGCTTAATTCTGTATGTCCCCACATTTTCAACATGCAATACCAACCATCATATTTTTTGTCATTCTCCACTGATCTCCCTGTCAGAATAGTGTCACTTTATCATTACTCCTTTCTATTCATTGCATGTATTTCCCCCTCCTCCAATACAAGGTGTATTTCTCCTGCCTTTCCCACATCACCTGCCTCTCTCCCTTTCTTGCCATGCTCTAGTTCATTGGTGCAGTGTTCTGTGTTGCCAAGCATCTTCTAGGCTAATGTATCCTCTGGAGCAAAACACTAAATCCTTACCTGTTTGTGGGTGATGCTGTGTAGCTGAGGATGCACTCTGACCTCCCTTTGAAGCAGCGTGCTCAACACTATCGTTTTGTTATCAGAGTATCAGTATACAGTTATTGAAAACACAGCAATGTGTCAAAGTAATACAAAAAAAGCTACTAACTCTAAGAACCGTAAAATGGAGTGTAGTCAAAGTATTATGTAAAGCATTATGTAAATCACGTACACATTTGATGGTGTATATATACTACTATATTTGACTTTTTTGTAATGGAGGCACTGTTTCTAGATTACTGTACCTCAAACACATCTTTGGCATTTCTGAACTGCAATATCTCAGTAATGAATTGGCTCCTATATACCTTACATATGTAGTTGCCAAAGGGCAGGATTGCAGTCCTTTATTAACCACACAGACAGCTGAAGTACAGTTTTGCCTCGTGACCAAACCAGGGACCTCTCAGTTACAAGTCGGCCTCTGATGAGGCATTTGATATCACACAATGTCATTACAAGGACCCCAGTCTGAGCAGCTACTACTGGGTTGTGTGTGTGTGTGTGTGTGGTGGGGGGCGTCTTAGTAATTCAATACAGCATTCACCCATAGCTCCTGGGTCGGTGATACTTTTCCCGTCTTGCCATTTTTATAGGTTTCCAAGCAAAGCGGGCTGACTTCAAACCTGTGATTAAGGCTCTGCTGTGTCACTCTTAGCCTCTTAGCCAAACAAAGGAAAGTGGAAATGTGTCAGAGAGACCGAAACAGAGAGAGAGAGAGAGGGAAGTGCGAAGAAGGATGATTCACAGTGTGCGTCAGACGAGGGAACTGACTGGAAGTCTGGCGGCACAAAGAACCATCTTAACCATTTGAAGAACACACACACACACACACACACACACACACACACACACACACACACACACACACACACACACACACACATACACACACACACGCTGTTTACAAGCGGTGAGGTGATACAGGTGCTGTAACACCCATCACATTACGTTTACTCTGCAGTCTGGCGACGGCTCCAAGAGCAGCATTTTCACCGTACCAAGAATAAAAATAGGTTGAAATAAGCAAGTCAGCAAGTCTGATTTTCACCATCTGCCAGTGCTCCCGCTCTCTATTTGCCTTTTTTCTCTCTCTCTCTCTCTCTCTGTCTCCCCATGCCTCTGACTTTCTCTCTCTTCTAACCTCCCTCTTTGTCCCTCCATCTTCCCTCTCCTCCACATCACTCCATCTCTCCTTTTTTTTGTTTTATAGTCCCTCCCGTCCTGTTTCAAAACACTGTCCCTTCAGCCCATCCCTTTCTTGTCCTGATACACTTCTTTGTCCGACTTCACTTGTCAGCTCTATTGATCAGCTCAGTTCTTAGAGAATTTAAATGCAGCGCTCACCCAGTTGCTTGTAAGGACCTGGCATGGGGGCTGTGTCGAAGTGTGTGTTTGTGTGTGCGTGTGTGTTTGTAAAAGTGTATGTGGCTGACTGACAGTGACAAGCTTGACTCGCTTGAATATTGATTGCCTTTGCACACTTTTGTGCATTTGTCTCTATCCTTTTAGGATCCTGTCCACTGTGGGTTCAGATTTCGACTTGCGGACCCTCAGGGCTGTGCGAGTATTGAGGCCCCTCAAACTGGTGTCCGGTATTCCCAGTAAGTCAAAACTCTTCGTTTGAATTTGAAAGTCTTTTTACAGGTTTTTGCTTGAGCCTGCTGCTTGAATCCCCAACCGCTCCTTTGTTATTCATTAGTTGAGGAAATTACATTTCTTTATGTGCAGATACCTTTCCGATTTTATTGGAGGATCAAAATAGCACAGCGAAGCGTTTTGTGTCAAGGTTTGATGCAGCTTCTGTGTTGTTCTGCATAATGCACCCACAGTGTTCCAACAAAAGTGGTTCTTCTCTGCTCCTTTTTTAAATGTTATAGCGGCAGTAGTGTTCCAGCACCACTGCAGTGTTATTAATAGCCTGGACTCTACTACAAGGCTGAACCGGCAAACCCAGGCTTACTCATCATAAAAGTCACTGAGCTTCCTGTGAAAACCACATTAGAGTTCCATTCCAATATGTGATGTGATATATATATATATATATATATATATATATATATATATACCTTTGAAAAGTGTAATGGGTTCCCACAAAACAACAGTTCACATGAAATTAAATTTACTGCCCAATCAGAATTAAAATCAGAATTAGAATCAGAATCAGAATCATTGTCCAAATACATTGCTCATACAAGGAATTTGACTTGGTGAAAGGTGCATACCAATAAACATAGACATAATGTGGCATTTGAGACCCTTTGTTTGGTAAAAAACGTGCTAAAGAAAAAACTCAACTAAATGGGTAGCATATGCTAACTCTATTGTGTGATCACAGGTTCAGTCCCTGCATTACACACTGTAATGTTTACCAGGTAACAGGCTGCCTTCTCCAATGGGTGCAGAGAAGTAAGTAGGTGATACACACATAATGGTCCGACAGAGTCTATGGTTACCATTATGGAAACTTTCCCATTTAACAGGACCAGCGGGTAGTGGAGGACATGAAGGGGTTTCTTTTAGAGGGTTTAACTGCTAAATAAAACGATTCTAATTGTTAAAAAAAGATCAACATTGAAACTGATGATGGATAATAATGTTTTTAACTCTGCGTCCTCCAGGCTTACAGGTGGTGCTCAAATCCATCATGAAGGCCATGATTCCTCTGCTGCAAATTGGCCTGCTTCTTTTCTTTGCCATCCTCATGTTCGCCATCATCGGCCTGGAGTTCTACATGGGCAAATTCCACACAACCTGCTTTGACAATCACACAGGTAAATGAGTGTGTCTGCGTGTGTTTTCCAATCGTGCCGAGGTTCATTTTCTAACTGTTTGCCCCAATGAAGACCTGTTCCAGTTGAGGCAGACTTTAAATACTTACGGGGCTAAAATTAGAAGAAATTTAGCTCAACAATAGTTTTTGTCGTTGAATTGTTTGTTGTACTTTTTTTTGACCACATTTATGTAATGGAAAAGACACTTTCCACAGATGTAGTCTAATGCAGTGGTCATTTCTGCATCCTTTGCTCCTTTCCTCTGTATGGAGTTTAGATAATACACATAACTTTCCATCCTTTAATAATTAAAACGGTTGAAAACTTGCAATAATGATGCCTATTTTATTGTGTCATGGTTATTGTATGTCACCTTTTCTGTTGCATATTCCAGAAAGTAAGGGGGCAAATAAATCACATTTTGAGCCGATGGAGAGTATTTGCTATTCTCACAAAACAAACAATATATGTGCATATGCCCGCCCATTGATTCCAAACACCTCCTCACTTTCATCCATGTTCAGGTGAGATCCGGGAAGAGTTTCCATGTGGGACGGAGCCTCCGTCACGGCTGTGTCCAGAGGGCACCATGTGTAGGGAGTACTGGCTGGGACCCAACTACGGCATCACACAGTTTGACAACATCCTGTTTGCTATCCTCACCGTCTTCCAGTGTATCACCATGGAGGGCTGGACTGACCTGCTCTACTATGTATGTACTGCTGACACAATAATATGAAGTAAAATACAGCTGCATTTTAATTGTATGTTTTCCCAACATTTCTAGTAATAGTCTCAAAGGTTTTTCCATGGTGCACAACCAAAACATCCAAAACAAGATTATTTTCAACTAAAATTCAAGTGTTCAAGCGCACAGTGATTTTCACCTGTGCACATACATACAACGGGTACCAGGTCCTGAACAATGTCCTCACTCATGCCAAAGACTGAGTAGTTTCACGCTGTCAGTGGCAACGGTTGCTAGGAGACCAGAGGAAGATTAGGGTCTTTGAGTGTTACTGTAGTCGTCTCTCTCCTCATCTCCTCCACCTCTCAGTCCATCTTATTCTTCCCATTTCTTTTTTGTTTTTTTAAAATGCTCTTTTTTTCTCAGCTCTCTTTCCTCCCTTCACTCCCTTCCTTCCTCTCTTTCCCTCTCACTCCGTGTCTCTCTCCCTGTGTCCCTCCTTCCCGTTGCTGCTCTATATTTAAAAGGGCCTGTTCAGCCCAAGTTATTCTTGCAGCTGCTGGGGAGGGGAGCGATAAAAGTTTAATGGTAGAAAAAAGGGTCTGCGGTTCATTGGGTACACAGCAGCAATACCAGCTTACGCAGGAGGAGGAAAGATGGGGGAAGAAAAAGACAGGGGGACATTAGACAGGGAGGCTCTGAGAAGTAGAGCACAGGGTGGGAAAGAGAAGGGTCTGGAGGTGGGAAAGGTTCAAATAACGAACCAGTGGAAGGTAAAGAGGGATGAAAAGATTGCACCAAAAAAGGAAGGGAAAAATGTAAAGAGGTAGGAATGAAGGAAATTATTAATAAACATACAAATTAATAAAATAAGGAGGGGAAAGCAGGAGAAATTAGTCCCAAAGAAGGATGCAAAAGGACAAAACAATAAAGAGTGAATAAAGAAAATGGAGGGAGTCTGGACAGTAGGATGGAAGAGACCAAGAGGGAGGGACCAACGCATTTGGTATACATTATTTACTCTGCACTGAGCAGCTAAATAGAGTGGCAGATATGTATTTACTTATTGAGATGACTTAAAGCAAAATCATGTCAGCCCTGCTGTTGTTTATATTTCCAACAGCGGTGGATAGCGCTTTCGAGTGAACTGACCTCCATTTGTTTTAATAGCTACATTGTCAGGACATTTAATTATGACTTTAAAGCAATTTTCTAACCTGTTCATTCAGATCTTTTTTTTCGTCATTACAATATTGCTTTGAAAGTAACACACATACCACGTGTGCAGTACCTTGATGCTTATAAATGCACCTTCATTTGACAAGGCTTAATAAATGCCACTGGTAATTTCTTTCGTGATGCACGGGTGCAGAGACCTATAACTTTCAGCACAAACGGACCGAAACAAATGCCATTGCAGCTGATTGATGCCGCTGTACCCATTCTACCTGCCTGTTTCGCAGATTTATTCTACGTGTTCTGGAGACGCAAGAATCTCTAATGTCTCAGTCGATCAAATCTTGGGTCATTATGAGTTGTGAAAAACTTCCCAGATAAAAAATGTGTATTACTTTGTCTGATGTTTGTCACGTGTGTGTTTCCAGAGCAACGATGCCTCAGGGAGTGCATGGAACTGGATGTACTTCATTCCCCTCATCATCATTGGCTCCTTCTTCATGCTCAACCTGGTGCTGGGTGTATTGTCAGGGTAAGTGTGTGTGTGTGTGTGCTTGTGAGAGGGTGTTTGGACTTTATTGCACATATGTCACATACAAATTCCAAGGTAGCTACATTAAAAATATCTCAATGTATGTGGTGTGCGTTTGTGCATGTGTGTGTGTGTGTGTGTGTGTGTGTGTGTGTGTGTGTGTGTGTGTGTGTGTGTGTGTGTGTGTGTGTGTGTGTGTGTGTGTGTGTGTTCCTGCAGGGAGTTTGCCAAAGAGAGAGAGCGTGTGGAGAACAGAAGTGAGTTCCTAAAGCTCAGAAGACAGCAGCAGATTGAAAGGGAACTCAATGGTTATTTGGAGTGGATCTGCAAAGCTGGTATGTACAATATACTGCACGAGTGCTTCATTTTTCACACACAAAGATGCAAACGCAAAGACATATTGCAACCATATTGCAATAATCAGAGGCAGGTGCATGTGATATTAAGACATTATTAACGCAAACTCAACACTTTCTGCTGGTGCTTCACAGTAAAATCCTACGAACAAAGAGCTTTTTTTGGCTTTTACTGTGAAGCAGCTGCAGGAAATAATGACCTATCCATACTGGGGTAATACTGATCTATTTTAATTGCATTTTAATTGAAAGAATAACGTTTGAGCTTTGTAGTGTAGTACTGTAGTTTGAAGCACATTGACGCCTTAACTATCACGATTCACGATCAAACTATTAAATAATGAAGATTAAATTATCAGGCACGTCTATAATGTAGGTTTAGCTCTCCTCACAATGTAATACAAACTTGAATTATAGCTAATAACGTTTATAGTTGAATATACGTGAACAGCGGCAAGGAGTAAAGACATGCATGTTTGATGCATGGATAGAGAAGAGCCATGTTGTCCGTAGTTCTCTTTATCTCTCTTTCCTTTTTGCTCTGACTCATCTGCTGAGGGCAGGAACGATGGAGAGACAATAAGAGGAATGGAGGGTTGGATGTTGGAAGGAGCAGATAAAGGGGCTGATAGAAAGCACAGACCTTTGATCTTCTTGAAAAGACAATCTACATAAAAAACAAGGAAGCTGAAATACAAAAGAGGGAGGGATGAGTAGCAAGCACAGGTGCAGGCCAGAGACTTTGTGTCCAGTTTTAAATAAAACGAGAAATGGTAATTGATGATAACAAAAGATTGATAGATATTGTTGTCATCAAACATTTAGTAAATGTGGCATATTAACATTTTATTTTTTCACGTGTGTTTTGTAGAAGAGGTCATCTTGGCGGATGATGACAATGAAAATGATTATGATGGTATGAATTTGCAGATTTTGTTTGTTAATTAAAAAAACCCGATATTAATACATTTAACATATCAGTACTGTTGTGTTATAGATTAAACACACTTATTTTTTTCTTCCATTAACAGGCTCCCGTAGAAGAGCCACAAAGAACCACAAGAGCAAAGCTGAGCTTCTAAACCCAGAGGAAGGGGAGGGAGATCTGGCAGTAGGTAAGATACATACTCTCAGTCTCACTCACACACACACACACACACACACACACACACACACACACACACACACACACACACACACACACACACACTCAAAGGCAAACCACAGGTACATACAGATGCTATCTTATCTTGCATATCAGCATTACCTGACCCTCCTCTCCTTCCCTCTCCTCTCCTCTGCTGCTCTGCACTTCTCTTCTCTTGTTTCCTTTTCCCCCTTTCCGCAACCCCCCTCAACTCTCCACCTTTCTTTTCTCCTTCCTATTCTCTCCTCCAACCCCTCTTTCTCCGGCCTTCTAATTCTACTCTCCTGTTTTCGCAATCTTTCAAAATCGTCAAAATGTGTTGAGTACTGGAGATCATTAGAATTTTGGACACCGCATTATAGCATAATCTGCTACAATGAGCACAGATCAAATGCTTCTGAAAATTAATTATATGTACATCATTACTTGTAATAACAACAGTATGTACAGTATAGAAAAGGCGGTATTCCAACACGCAAAAGGGTTATAATTCTGGGAGAGAATTATTCAATATGCAAAGAGTTTAGTGTCTCATGGCCAGATTGATCAGGTTGAAGCTGTTATTCCTAAATTACATTCACTGTTTATTCCCCATACTCTTCTACATACCATGAAACCATTGGGATCCAGACTGTATGTGTCATCATTACTGTATGTGCTCAAGTAGAGTGTTTTTTCGGTCTTTTACATTTAAGTCACAAATCAGGGAAGCAGATTGATTTGTACACTAAGTACAGTTTTGCTTTTTGCCAAGATACTAATGGAACACAATTATGCCAATAAAGCAGTTTTCACTTCATTGTTCAGCTAACATTGACCCATTTGCCTTGTTTATCCTTTCAGGGTCACCGTTTGCCCGCGCCAGCTTGAAGAGCTCCAAGCTAGAAGGATCAGATTTCAAGCGGCGGGAGCGCCGGCTCCGCTTCCTTATCCGACACGTCGTTAAGTCCCAGGCCTTCTACTGGACCGTGCTGTGTTTGGTGGGCCTGAACACTATGTGTGTGGCTGTAGTGCACTATGACCAGCCAGACCCACTGTCAGATTTTCTATGTGAGTAGGAGGGAGGGGGATACATGCATACTTTGTGCAAGCATGCACCAATTATCTGCACAAACACTCTCATCACAGATTACCGGAAGGGAGTGGGTGAGCAAATTCTTAAGTAAATGTGACTAAATCCATGAAAGAGCTGACCCACCCAGTTAACACAAGCACATCCAAACACACAATGTCTTCCTCTAGCACTTATTCTGGCGTTTTTTTCTCTCTTTTTAAAGAAATAGAAAAGCCTACATTATGTTTACACAAACAAATACACGCACATGGGTGTAATATTATAACAACATGCAATTAAAACAATTATAAAAAGATCCAAATATGGAAACAAGAAGATGCATTGAAATAAAAATAAAAATATATTATATAAGCATCATATATTCATGGTTACTTCACCTAAATAGTTTAGCGTAGGCAATAAAACCAAAACAGTTTTATATTTGAAAAGCATGTTAAAATACTTTTATCACAAAACACTGACATTCTTCCTCCTCCTCAACCTCTTCCCTCCACATAGATTTTGCTGAATTAATCTTCCTGGGGATATTCTTGACAGAGATGATGGTGAAGATGTATGGCCTGGGCAAGCAGGCCTACCTCACCTCCTCCTTCAACTGCTTCGACTGCATTGTGAGTCCCACAAAGACACAAATAAACACACATCAGCACAAAGTCATGAGCAGGTGTTCACATGTGAAATCATAACCGAGCACAGACAATTAGACCTTACAAATACAGTGTTGATCTGCTGACGTGTGCACAGCTCATTATGATGAATAACCCCATGCGTGCATATGCTTGTGCTTGTATTAGGTGATATGTGGTAGTATATTTGAAGTGCTGTGGTCCATCATCCAGCCGGGCACATCGTTTGGCATCAGTGTGCTACGAGCTCTCAGGTTATTGAGGATTTTCAAAGTCACCAAGTGAGTCAACTGTCTTATAGTTCATATTATATTTCATATGATGGACATAACATTTATCTCAACTCAACACACACTTTCTGTTTCTTTCTTCCAGGTACTGGGCCTCTTTGCGTAACCTCGTCGTCTCTCTGCTCAACTCCATGAAGTCCATCATCAGCTTGCTCTTCCTGCTCTTCCTCTTCATCGTTGTGTTTGCCCTGCTGGGCATGCAGCTCTTCGGAGGACAGTCAGTGCTGTTTTCCTTTTACCTCGGCTTCTCTGTTTCTCTCTATACTCCTCTCCTTCCTGTTTGTATTTGATCTTCTACTAAGATATTGGTCTGTTATATCTAAGTCATTTTTGTAATATTTGTTCAGATACAAAAAACACATGTTCTACTCGTATGATGCTTCTGTTTTGTTGCCCTCATACTTTTGTTTTCCATCTCTCTCACCCATTTTTTTATATTTTTTTCCCTTGCTAGGTTTAATTTTGAAAGTGGCACTCCTCCAACCAACTTCGATACCTTCCCCGCAGCAATAATGACAGTGTTCCAGGTGAGCAGAGGAGATGGAGTAAAGGGGAGGAAGGGAGGAAGATGCTGGTGGAGGGAGGGAAGCAGAGTGGGAGGAGAAGACGGGGGTTGGATTAGGACAAAATGGTTTAAGGACTAAAGAGGATTGACGCATGAGGGAGTGAGATAAAATGTAGCATGCTACTTTTGAATTCTTAAATGTCATTAGTCGAACACATAATTGTGCTTACGCTTGCCTACGTGTTAAAGGTGTGTGTTTTGGCTGTAGCCTTCAAAATGAATGCATAGTGTGTGTGTGTGTGTGTCTTCTAATCATAAATTGAAAAAGCTATGTACTTGAAGTGAATAAGGCATTTTCTGACAACTTAAATGTGTGTTTTTTTGTGCGTGTGTGCCAGATTCTGACTGGCGAGGACTGGAACATGGTGATGTATGATGGCATCAAGTCTCAAGGCGGAGTCAACAAGGGCATGGCCTTCAGTGTCTTCTTCATTGTCCTCACACTTTTTGGCAACTGTATCCCCTGACCGTGAAAATGCAAAAAAACACACAAAGCGTTCACACATATATATCTATCAAGACAATTGCTGTTATGCTTTAAATTGTTGTTCAGTCACTGACTTTAGACTGAATACACATCCATGCAAATTCAGGTGCATATGTATTTCCACATATATTGACACATAAACATGCACAAACAAACTCCTACATGCTGGATCCCCTTTAACTCTGAGATCAGACACTCTGCTGAATGTGTTCTTGGCCATCGCTGTGGATAATTTAGCCAACGCACAGGAACTGACCAAGGTACACTGGAGTCCAATTTTATTTAAAATCTCTGCCATTTATTTTCCGAGCACCAAGAATCAATAGAGTTATGCTCCTCTCCTCAACAAATTATTTCTGTTTTCTTCACTCCCACCTCATTCATCTCTTGCTTATTATTTTCCTTCCCAATCTGGCTCTCTGCAGGATGAGCAGGAGGAAGAGGAGGCTGCCAGTAAGAAGATCGCCCAGCAGAAAGCCAAGGAGGTGGCTGAAGTCAGCCCGTTGTCTGCTGCCAACCTTTCCATTGCAGCGTGAGTTGTTGTCTCTATTACTGTCGCATTCTCGTTTTTATATCCATTTTAAGACACTTTTACATCAGGCAAGAACACTTACACGGTTTTAAAGCAACATACAAAGGCGCAGTATATTGCATTAACTCAAAGACCTTTGGGAATGAGGAAAATGTTCATCAACCTCTCAAAGTATATGTATAGTGAGCCCCACTTCAAAAGATTACATTAAAATACCAACCGGAAGTAATTGATGAACTTGATGTTGCTTACATTTGGAACCAGACTGATATTTGGAAATACCGCCTAAATCCCTTCTGAAATATTTTCATTGTAAAGAAGAATTGTGTTTTCACTGCTGAAAGTAGTTGACTAAATTACTTTCATCCAAAGCAATTTTTTTTCTTCTATTTTTGTTTCAAATGGAACAAACATTTTTCCTTATAATAATAACAACTTTTGAATGTAAAAATCGTTCCTTGCTTTCAATAGAGGAGCTTGCAGTTTCTCACATCCATAGTTAAACATGAACAGTACATTTAGTGATAAACTGAAAGATGCATGCACTCTTCTTACTCCCTCTTTTTCTATCAAGTTCTCCCTAAAATACACACACACACACACACACACACACACACACACACACACACACACACACACAAGCCATGTGTGTGTGTTGGATTGATCCGGGCCAGCCCTCCTCTGGTCAGGAGAGTCAGAGTCTTTGATCTCTTTTCTCTGTACACACAGGGGTCTTTCCTTTCACTCCTGGTAAAGTTCACACACTCACACTCATAGAGACACACACATACCACTCTGTGGTCTGTCCTGAAAAAAAGCACAACAGGGGAGCCCACACGCACAACACATACACACACTTCTGACCTTCACCGCTTTGATACGTCAGCTTTTGCCCACTTTATATCACACACGTATTATCACACATAGATGCAATAAGAGGACATGCCCAAAAGTCAAACATACACATGCACGTAACGTGTTCATCATTGCATTAATGACACTGTTTCTTCTTACTGTGTGTACTGTGCGTCACTGTGCTGTGACCATTTGTGTCTGTGTAACAGTCAACTTTACCTGGGAGACCTACTGAGGTTAAATATGTATTTGTCAATACAATACACATGTACTGTATATGCGTGTCTGTGTGTAAGAGCGAGAAAGTGTGTGTGTGGGATTAGTTTGAAAACCTTCGCATACTGAACCAGTATCCTGCAGCTTTCCACGGTTGTGTGAATCATTTTGTTCGTTAAAACCTAAAAGGTTAGCATAGAGTCGATAGTAGAGTCTTAAAATAGATTTTAGCTAACTGTGTGTGTGTGTGCGTGTGCGTGTGTGTGTGTGTGTGTGTGTGTGTGTGTGTATCAGTGTGAATCCAATTCCCTCATTCATGAAATATATAAAAAAGAAAGACATTTAAATTCCAGTCCTCGTTTTTCCCAAGCACGGATTGTAAACTTGGGGACATCAGTGGGGCATGAAGAATCTCTTAAGAAGATATTCTATGGTAGATGCAGGAGGAGGCTGCCATGAAAGCTACTTAAAACCTTGGAAAACAGTTGTAAGGCGACATAATTCTAACAAGTACTCTCATAATGACAGCACAGTGCGCCATTAAACATCCATACAATCTAAACAGATTGCAGGAATACAGTAACAATTAGTTTTAATCACTTTACTGTTTTGAGTCAAAAAGGCTGGAAGGAGTTTCATGCACATTCTTTTCAGTCGTTAATGCACTACAGCTTGTGATAACAGTCTTGAATTATGCTAAACTAGCATTAGCATTTTGACTACTTTTTTTATTTAGCAAAGCATAACATGTTCTCGTTAGTTAACGTTGTGTAACCCTTTTTCGGGTTTATTATCAACAGCACGGGCTAACAGTAAGAGTACATTGCTTTCTTTCAGTGCAATATCTTGCAATGTGAACGCAAATCATAGTGATGGGAAATGAACAGTAAAAACAAAGCTAGCAACATTTTTATATAGATTTGAGCATTAAAGATACTGTGCAGACAAATATGAACATCAGAGATAATGCTGTGAGTTGAGAAAGATATGTTGAAAGAAGCAAAGAGTGATGCAGGATAAGGGAATGATGCAAGAGAGATGCAATTTTTAAGATTGAAGAAAGGAGGACAGCGAAAAATAAATAGAATTGTTCTAGATTCACAGTTGAAACAAGCTGCCGAGGTGAGTGTATGGGAATGTCTGTGTGCATGTGTTTAGCCTGTGTATGTTTGTGTGTGAAGGGTTGCATTCCAAAATGCTCAATATTTTGGCAAAAAAAAAATGGATTTGAAGTGTTTTTGCATTTCAGAAATAGATTTTACTTATTTTAGGTGTAATTCAGTTTTTAAAGCACATTTTATTAGAATAGTGACCCTTGGTCAGGGTAGGCTGGCTGTTTTATAAATGATAGATGGATAGCCCATTTTGGAATGAAATCCTCCTTCTGTTCTTTCGTGTCATCTCACTCACCAGCTGTTTCCCTCCTCAGCAACAAAGTACACAGTGAGTGTCACAACGCTACCGACCCCTTTCTGGACTGGTATTTATTTATTTGTTTATTCATTTCTGAATCCTTTCTGTTTATTGACTTTAAAACCATTCCCTGCTTTCTTTTGTGTTTTTAGAAAAGCCTCTTTTCCCTGCCCCCTTTGTCCCCAACTTTTTTATGAAGTACATTCCTGGCTTTCCTCAGTTGTTATTTGTGTTGGCTTATTTTTAAGAGTACATTTTCTGTTGCCTGCTCCTCGCAGTACAGCTGTTGCTTTACTGTGGTTGACTTTGGGCCTTGAAAGAAAAGGAGTTAGAAAAGGAGTTATTTACTGGCAGAAGTTTTGGAGGGTAAGAAAGGTGGTCATTGACAGTTTTTGGGTGTTTCTCTATTCAGTAGATGTAAACACGACTTAGTCACTTAGTCACTGTCTTCTTGTGACTTTGCCATCTATTCAATTAAGCTTTCTGGGGACTTTGGGGGGCAAAAAGCCTGTTCATTAAACTTTACTTTGGAGGTTAATTGTAGATTATTACAACATATTCTTCAGCATTATCTTCTATTTTGTGTCCACACATGGTTTACCAAAGTAGGGCTGTCCTGCCGGTGCTTTGGCCAGCTGTGTAGACCAAGAACTTAGTTTTGTTGAGCTGCCTCGTTCTATAGGTCCAAATGACCCTTTACATGTCTGTGGCCCCCAGTGTGTTTTTATGTCCTGGCTATTTTATGTACTTATATTTTGATGTTAGTTTTCACATCATTGTCATGTCTTTGTGTGTATATTCTCAGAGCAGTACATGTCTTTAAACCAGTCTTTAATCCTCTCAATCACTTCCCCCCCCCTGTCCACCCTGCTTCCTGTTGCAGTAAGGATCCGCAGAAGAACAACAAGGGGATCAACAAGTCAGTGTGGGAACAACGCACCAAGGAGCTGAGGAGGCAGACGCTGGTGTCCAGCCGTGAGGCCCTCTATAACGAGCTGGACGCCGACGAACGCTGGAAGGCAAGGACAGGGAGGGAGGAGCAAAACAATGTAAAGGACAAGGCCAACAAAGCCCCCTAGACTTGTGCTATCAGTGTACACAAGTAACGGGAATGATGATGCTGACTTCTGTTAACATGTTGCTTACCTGGTGTTAATATGTCTCGGCCATTATTTGGTAATGGTAGATTCAAATGATTTGTGGATTATAACGTTATACTCCGCCTTCAATCTCTGCCTCGATGCTGCCTCTCTATCCTCTCCTCTTCTTGCAGGTGAACTTCTCACGTAACGTCCGTCCGGACATGAAGACCCACCTTGACCGACCGTTGGTGGTTGACCCCCATGAGAACCGCAACAACAACACCAACAAGACCACTGCAAACAATGCAGACCTCTGCTTCAGCCAGCACCATCCTGCCGATGAGCTCCACAGACAAACACGCCTCCACGAACAGAGTGGCCAAGTAGGAGGTGGCGGCGGAGGAGGCTCGGCTCCAGCCAGGCCTTCTTTGGATCGGGGCGAATCCACCGAGAGCAGACGGAGTCGTAAAGGCGAGCACCACCACCACAGCTCTCACGTGCGATTGGACGCCACGGTGATTCCCGGGCCGGGCTCGGAGGAGAGGCCTTCCAGGCGGCATCACCACACCCGCAGCGGCAGCCGAGGGGGCGGGCCGTCAGAGCACAGGAAGCCCAGATCGCATCGGAAATGTGCCGAAGACGGTGAGGATGGCGGGGGAGGAGCCGGAAAAACGGGGAGACATAAGAACAAAGGGGTTGACGGAGGTGGAGAAGGAGGAGAGCAGGAGGGAGCTGGGGATGGCAGTGAGAGGAGGCCAAGAAGAAGTCGCCATGGCAACCAAACTGAGGGCGAGGGGAAGAGGATGTGCCAGCACAGAAGGAAGTATGTCCATTGCACACGGCTGTAGATAATTGTACTGATGACATTTTGGATAGTTTCCTGATGGCCTCTGAGCCAAAAATGTTATCCTCGTTATTTCTACTTTCACTTATTTGTGTCTATGGTTCTGTCACACCTTTCTCTGGATATCATTTCTATCTTTCCCTTCTTTTTTCTCCTTTTTCCATCTCAACTTTCTTTTTCTATCGCCAATTGTTTCTTCTCGCTCCCTGTTTCTAGGGAGTGCAGTGTCCCGAACCTCTCCACGACACGGCCCATTCAAAAGAGCCTCTCCAGGCAGGACAGCCAGTACAGTGAGGACATGGACAACCTCATGAATACCAAACTGGTCTCTGGCTCTACCCCACCCAGCGATGGTCCCCCTAATCCAGTTCCCAACCACATTGTGGCCCCGGGCTTTGGATCTGCCCTCCATCTTGCTAACAGCAGCACCCATGGGAGCTTGGTCACATTAGATAGCTATGGGAGCATTGCCCATCACCGTACCAACAGTGTCCTCCAGCTGCCCCACCCTGACTACACAGCACTAGACATGCCAATCTTTCCATCCACTAATGCCATACTGCAGAGTAAGTGCATAGTGAATATGTGTAGTATTTATTCTATTATTGTGTACTTCCTCTTTCACAATTTTCTTCAATAACAAACTTTCATTTTCATCTCAACTTCCCTACTTTTTTTATCTTCCTCTTTGATCCAGTCAATAAGAATGCCAACACAGAGCCCTTGCCAGCAAAGGAGGATAAGGACGACGATGATGATGAGAAGGGAGGTGAAGGCGGACGCAAGCCCATGCCTCCCTTCAGCTCCATGTTCATCCTGTCCACCACCAACCCGTAAATTGGATTGTTACAAATAACATGCACCCACACTCACCCACGCTATATGAATCAAAGTAGGCTGCTGACACACGGGAATGCATTCTTGAGGTATTCACCCAACTTTTTCTTTTTGAGGATGGAAAATAAATCTACTATTGAGTCACAGCTACAACACTTACATGTGCTCACACCCTAACACATGCATATGCAGGTTACTCTTACAGTTAAAAAGGAAATACATTATTCCTACAAATATATAATGATCTGCAAAGCACTAATGCAAGAGAACAAATAAATCTGCCTTTGCCTTCTCCTAGGTTTCGGCGGGCATGTCACTACATCTGCACCCTGCGATATTTTGAGATGTGTATCCTGCTGGTCATTGCCATGAGCAGTATTGCCCTGGCAGCTGAAGACCCCGTCTGGCCCGAATCCCCTCGCAACAATGTAAGAAAACGCACACACGTTGATGTACCAATGGTTTTGTTGCATTAAATATTATGTGTGCACATGTTTTTACAGTACATGTTGCTTTTATTTTTATTTAACATGCTGGTTGCTTTTTTCTTTCGAGTGTTACTCCAACCATGTGTGAAGCTGGGTCAATAAATAAATTACATTAATTAATTAATCTTTAAGTGTCACATACAACTAAGAAACAATGAATTTTGGTTAGCATCTGAGTTTGAAAATCATCATGTTGTGCATATCCACCCTGTCAATCTTTTCCACTAGCTGGGTGCAGCAGCAAACCACTCCCTCTCTCTCTTTGTGCAGGTTCTACGTTATTTCGACTATGTCTTCACAGGAGTATTCACATTTGAGATGCTAATAAAGGTAAGACAATGTGCAGGATCAACAATCAACAACTTTCTCCAGAGATATTGAGGAGCCCAGCCCGAATATGGATTAGACACTTTTCATTGCGCTCCAATGCCAAATTGCACATCCCCCACACCCAGGGGTTCACATCTCATAACCGGGTTCTCTTCTGCTCCTTTAGATGGTGGATCTGGGGCTCGTCTTGCACCAGGGCTCTTATTTCCGGGACTTGTGGAACATCCTTGACTTTATAGTGGTTAGTGGTGCTCTGGTGGCCTTCGCCTTCACGTAAGTCTCCCTCCTGCTGTCCTCCTCTCTTCCCTTCTCGCTCCACCTCCCCTCCTGCCTATCTGCCTCACTGGCACCTTGGAGTACAGCCTCACCTGTTATTCTTTATTCATCCATGAATTCAGTTCTGTTTTTCATACTCTCTCGCACGTTTTCTCTCTTTCTCTCAGCATTTCTATATTCTCTAGTCTCCTGTCCCCTCCTCTACTAGACTTTTTCCAACCTATGCTTACAAATGGCCAATCTTCTATAGTTGGCCATTTTATTCTGCTTTTTCTCTCTCATTCAACTCTACCGTCCTTTCATTTCTCCACCCCTCCACCAACTCTATACGCCCCAAACATTAAAAAAAAAATAGTATCCCAGCATCCCCTTCCTATCCACCTCTTCTTCCCCTGTGAGAGGTGAGGACCACCCTTTGCACCTGTAACCCTTTAGTGCCCAGGGAGTTCTAGAGTTAAAAGCCCTATGCGAAGCCTGGCCAGGTCATGCTGAGCTGGCTTTCAAAAATCTCCGCACCTTTCTCCACGGCCAAGCAGGTACTTTAAACCCTACTTAATCTGCATGACTGTGAGGATAAAGTACAGTTCGATTTGCATAACTGGGTTACGTTAGGGCTTAGTTTATGAGCACGATACTGGGTACAAAGCATGAATTGTGGGATTTAGGATATGCTATCATGCTTTTGCATCGGTGGATAAATATGAAGGGAAGCAGACCGTCGGACTGCAGTCAACGTTACATGTAATGTGATATTGCTTCAGTTTAAGGACATGCGGTATGATACGTTGACGATGATAATGCTGACCTTCCGACACAAATAGTCACCGGTCATCTGCAGTATTATAAGGTTGTGCTTCGTCCTATTTCATGACTTTAAATATCCAATCTATATTTTCAGGAAATGTCTGTGCGTACCACCCCACAAATGTTTATTTTTCAGCCTTGTGTGTGGGTAACACCAGAGTCATGATCACCTGGGTTATGATAGATGTGGCAGACAGAAGAAGCGTCCTCACTTGGAGACCAAGATACTCTGGCCTGTGGATATTGCTTTTCCTTTCTGAAAGAGACGAGGAGAAAAATATTTGCTAGTTGCGTTGATCCTGCCACATGTTCAATGTGCAAGTAAGTGTCCATTCGTTTCATGACTGGTCATGAAACAGTCTCAATTTCATACTGATACCTCTATGGCCTACATACTGGTGTGTAATATGTCTATTTCATTGATGAAATACGTTGCAAGACATGGTATTACATCAATATATGAATGTATGGTGGTGGCCGACACAAAGCAAGCTAACTCTTTGCCTGACATTAGTTAAACGTAGCTAAGGTTAGCTGCATGTGTCAAGCAAAGCACGCACAGCAAAGCTTTCTGTGATTATGTGGGGGGGAATTGCTCCATCCATTTAATTTTCCAGTAACAGTAACTTACACAGAGTTACATGTTTATGCTATTAGGTACTTGAACACCAGTGTGATCAAATGTATTTCAATAGAATAGCCTTTAAATTAAAAAAAATCGAAAGGCATGTGGCAGTGTCAACAAATAAGCTTCACAAAAAGAGGATATATTGCTAGACATGTGTAACTGGACAGTCGCAATGAAGAAAGTGATCTTATTAGGAAGAGTATGAACATAAATGTTATCATCAAGATGATAAATGACCATGCATTTGCTAAATTTGAGATATTTGAGGCCATATGACTGTTTTCATTAATTCAACTATATTGTCAAATTTCAGTGGAAGTAAACTGAAATGATGATGGTTTGTAAGGTCTCCATAGCCATGTATAACAAAATTAAATGGCTAAGTGACAAACAGAAATTGAATGCATGCTAAATAATGCATTTGATGAACTATACTTGGTACCGCCTTAACTCTTGATGTCTTTATAGGAAGTTTACCAAGTGGAAACCAAAGAAAAGCCCTCCATCCTGATTGTTCTTAGCATGATATCCTCTAACATTGTCCCCTCAGTGCTCCTGTGTTCCCATCGGTCTGGAGTTTGGTACTGATCACACCGCTTTTAAATCATCTTAAATCTGTGGAAGCTGAACTGCAGCAAAGCCTTAAGCTGTTCCTTATATCCTGAGACGACTTGAGCAGAATACCTGGCCGCTCCTGTTTTTAATGATCTCTCCTTTCCTCCTTTGCTCTTTTTCTATCTTCTCACCTCTTTCACGATTCATACCAACATCCAATATCTCTCTTAATTCTTCCTCCTCATCCTGCTAACCTAAAAACGTGTCACATCTTAGAGTTTTTTCAGGTCAACAAAGAATATGAGGAAGAAAAGATTCCACAAATTGTGGAACTGTATCTTTTAACCTCATTCTTGACATGCTCGTTACAGAGTTGATGTGTCTTTCAAAATTCAGTGTTACAGTTCCCCACTGGGTATTTAGGGAAACAATGATTGCAAACAATGGCCCTCTGCACCAAAGGTTCTGGGAAGCAGTATCCATTAACTTGAAGGAAAAATCCACCATTACATAATTATAAATTTAATACCTAATAATTATAATTTAAGTCCTGAAATGTTCGGTTTTGTCATTGGATTTATTTTGATGTATTCCATGTTCTGTGAAATCCATGCACAATGGTAAATTAAGATTTTTGTCAAAAGATGAACAAGTATCTCTGCCACTTATCTGGTTGAGTCGTCCATTGATGATTTTGTCGCATCAGTGAAAAAGATCAGCTATGCTGCTTCAACATGGTCTCACATTGTTTTGGGTTTTCAGCTTATTGTGAGGATATGGAGTACATGCTTTGAAGATTGTAACGTCTCTACAGCTGAAGAAAAAAAATATGAAGGAAATCAACAATTTGAACAAATACCAAGCCTTTGCTCAGTAGTGCCATTGTAGCGATTGCAGGCCAGCATGGAGATGGGAATCTGTTTGTCCTTTTTAGAGCAAATATGAACTTGGCAGGTGCTCCAGGGTTCTAATGGTGGTGCCCCATCTGTAAGACTGTCTTTTGCTTCAGTCTTTCTCTCACTTTTGTGTGTTTGTTAACTCTCTTCCCCCTTAATTTATAGTTGTGTATGTGTTTTTGTATATCTATCTATCTATCTATCTGTGCGCTTCTGTCCTTAACTCCATGTTGTCTAACCTCTGTCTGTTACATATTTATGTGTTGGTCTGTATTTCCTCTATCTCTGACTAAGTCTATACTTCCTAGGGAAACGTTAACTATGGACTAATAAATAGATGTACGTAGTGACACAATGAAATGTATTTCGAACATATAGCTAGCCAGCTAAACATACACATTTAAAGCGATTATTACGGGAATGTTAAATCAGAAAGTAATTATGAGTAATACATTTGTACCAGAGGGAGAACATTGTAATTTTAGAGGCAAGGCTGGTACATACTGTATATTAGCATAAAGACAAACTCACAAAACAATCAATTAAGCCGTTTGAGCCAATGAAGTCTGATTTAACTACGATTGGGGTTTACGACACTGATGGCTGATGCGGAGATCCGAACCAGTCAGAACAGACTCATACACATCCAGATAGTGCCTTAATTCAATTGGTGGAAATCAAATAGCACTCCAGAAAGGCTCAGCAGTCTCAATGGAGATGATTATCGCTCCTTTAATCCAATTAGTCTGGTCTGAGGGCTGCTGGTGTTTTGGACCGCTTGTGCTGCTGTCCTGCACATTTCTGCAGCAAGACTGAGCTCAATGTACAGACAGGTTGCCTGATAACTGACCAAGTTTGGTTTCAGGGATACCTTGACATTTTGCAATATGGTTTTTCGCCAGGCAGTGTTTGTTCTAGGAGGCAGAATGTGCTTAAAATGAGTTAATTTGTGGCCATGTTGGTGCATTTCTAGCAGTCCTCATATATAGTGATTTATGCTCTGACATAGAGTATAAATATGAGGTTTTATAAGGTTAAATTATTAACGCAATTAATAAAAGGAATATAGTAATATCAAAGCAGCATCTGGCCTGTACACTCCTCATAATGAAATGTCAGAGATGAAGGCAGTAGTTTGGTGCTGTGTAACAGCCGCACCTTTTGTCTACATTTTGAGTGTGCGTGTTTATGTGCATGTGTGTTAGATTTGGTTGTCTACGGCTGGGAGGGTTGATGTAAAAAGAAGGTCCTGTGTTCTCTTTTTCTCTCTCTCTGTCTCTCGTATTGATGTTTTCCCTCGAAATCCCTCCTTTCTCTGTGTCCCATTCTGTTCTTTTCTCCCACCCTTTGTCTTTTTGTCTCTCTTTCTCTCTCTCTATTCGTCTCACTGTCTCTCACCCCTCATCTCTCCGTTTGGACCAGCAGCAGCGGCGGCGGGTAAAGTTCTCTGTCTTTTTCCTCCTCATTTTCTCCCTCTTCACTCTCAGCGCCTGTTCTTCTGATCACACATCTCTCTCCTTTTCATCCATCACAGTTGACTTCTGTACTAGTCTGTTCTTCCCCTTTGTCAATTGTTCACCATGGAACAGCTCTGATTTAAACACAACTAAACCTCAAGTTATGTATCAGGTCCTCAGTTGACTCACACAGATACCATTTGAAACATATCATTAGTAGAATGAAAGCAAATGGACCAAATATGTGGAAATGTGACGAAACATATATATATATATATATATTGAACCTAGGAAGGGTTCACATACATGTACACATACACACGCATTTAGAGCACACACCCATACATGTGTGTGCTCTAAATGCTCACACAAAGTCTAAACACACACAACCACCAGCAGTCTACCATCTGGTATAACAGCTGTAGACACAGCTGCCTTCTTGCCTAAGGACAACTGTCAGTGACTTTTGACCTTAATCGTTTCAACCTGATATGTGAGAAATTTTGAAAAATCTGGAAAGGAGTGAGAACCCTCCATACAGTTTTCCATGATGCTAGTTCGCCATTTATCTCAGTAAACAGGTTGTGGTTTACATGTAGGCCCTTTGTTAGCATCAGTATTGTTACTTGTACTAAAGTGCATTGTCAGTTAACTGGCAGGCTCACTTATAGTACTTTTTTTGTAGCTTTGTAAAAAGTGTTCAGTGCAACTGAAACCAAACTTAATTTATTTTTCTTCACACATGTACCAAGAAAAGCCCAAGTTACAAAGTGCTTAAAAGGAAGAGGTTTGGCTCAGCATTTCAATCCAGAAATGCTTACTAAAATATCTTTGTCTTTGCCGAAATGGCCTACAAGACAAGATTCCATGCTGTTTGAACAATGCTGTGAAACCTGCTTATCCTAGTTGTAGTTTAAAGTGTATAGAAATGAACTGGTTGAGCCATCACAAGAGAGAGTTTGGCAGTCATTCAGATGTTTAACATGTTGTTGACATAGTGAAATGACCAAGTTGTGACTTCTGTTTAAAGTTCCAAGAGTTGGTTTTAACTTATTTAAATATACAATGGGAAGCATTTGTAAGCTGTCAGTATGTTAACAGGAGGGCCTTTTACTGTAAGTTACCACTCTAACAGGGCTCCCGCTAGTTAGCTGCTAACATGGCTCTCAAACTCTCTCTGCAAATGTCTCTGTGTAGAATTGAGTTCACCATCACTCTTGCTGCTTAAAAGAAGAAATATTGCAGCATGGAAAGCAAGGTTTCAATGCAGCATGAATATATTTCAACATTAGCTGGGCATGTGCAAGGCGAGGCTTTAGCCGTCTTTGTAAAGCATTGAAATACATTGCAAATGATTAGGCAAGTGTAGCTACTAGTTAGCATTCAGACAGGAATGACACCAGTTGTTCCCATAGCATGTACTGTAGTTGTAAATGACCACCTAACTCTAGCATGTAGCTACAATGCTAACCTCACACGTAGAAATAAGCGTAATATGATAGCAGTGCTGCATGTGTGTATTTAACCCAGACGCAGTTACTCATGTTGAGTTAACTCTGACACAAATACCATCAAGTAATGGCTGCTCACTGCCATTTTGGATTTGAGAGGACTAAGCATGCGATATCCGCTGAACCTGCTAACTCTATTTTCTTTTTGTGTGTGTGTGTGTGTGTGTGTGTGTGTGTGTGTGTGTGTGTGTATGTGTATGTGTGTATGTGGGTGGGTGTGTTTGTTGATGTGCATGTGTACACATATAGGGGCAGCAGTAAGGGAAAAGACATCAGCACTATCAAGTCTCTGAGGGTACTGAGAGTGTTGCGACCTCTGAAGACCATCAAACGTCTTCCTAAACTCAAGGTATGCTAACATAGAAAATATTTTACCTCAGATTAGAGTTACTCTTGCTTCTCTGGCAAATCAAAATAAAGGCTTGATAACAAATGCCATTCATTTTTGTTCATGATATATTGATTCAACTTCTTTGACATTTTCAAGTTGCTTAATCTGCTGCAGTGCAAATTGGGCCACAATATACCATATTAACCTTTTAATGGCATCTAATGCCACAATTTAAGACCAAAACACAAGTAATTTGAATCCAATGTATTTCTTTCACACAATAACCAACATCCTCCTTCTGTCTTCCTCAGGCTGTGTTTGACTGTGTGGTGAACTCTCTGAAGAATGTGCTGAACATCCTGATCGTCTACTTACTCTTCATGTTCATCTTTGCTGTGGTGGCTGTGCAGCTCTTCAAGGGGCGCTTCTTTTACTGCACGGATGAATCCAAAGAATTTGAGCGCGACTGCAGGTCAGGAAATACCCACCTGCGAGTTTTAAAATGTTCCGGTCACCTTCTTGACATTGAGTTGAGCCCCCTTGTGCATACCGCTTGCCTCTTGTGATTTTTAAACACTTCAAGAGTCTCTTCTCTTTCCACAATGCATCTTCAGTATCTACTCAGGGAACAGAAGTGCATACATTTGGAAACAAACTCTCCCCTTAATGCTGATGACGTGATTTGTGCATTTCAGGGGCGAGTATCTGGTGTATGAACGCGATAACGAAGTGAAGGCGCAGAAGCGGGAGTGGAAGAAGTACGATTTCCACTACGACAACGTGGCTTGGGCCCTCCTCACCCTCTTCACCGTTTCTACCGGAGAGGGGTGGCCGCAGTGAGTATACTAGAACATGCACCGTCACAGTCACATGCAGCACATGTGCTTTCCAGTTTTAACCCTCCACTGTTCCCTCCTCTCTCTCTCTCTCTCTCTCTATGCAGGGTACTGAAGCATTCAGTGGATGCGACTTATGAGAACCAGGGCCCGAGCCCGGGGTACCGGATGGAAATGTCCATCTTTTACGTGGTGTACTTCGTGGTCTTCCCCTTCTTCTTCGTCAACATCTTCGTGGCTCTCATCATCATCACGTTCCAAGAGCAAGGAGACAAGATGATGGAGGACTACAGTTTAGAAAAGAATGAGGTGAGGAAGGACTAAGAGAGGGAAAGAAGATAGAGATAAGACTATTGGGAAGGTGACCCTAAAGCAGGAAGAAGGAGGATTGGAACTACTGGGGCCAGAAGAAGACAGAACAAAACGGGATAAGCAACTTTTTTGTTTGTGTTTTGCAGAGAGCCTGTATAGACTTTGCAATCAACGCCAGACCCCTGACACGCCACATGCCGAAGAACAAGCTGAGTTTTCAATACCGCATGTGGGAGTTTGTGGTTTCGCCGCCATTTGAGTATACTATCATGGCGATGATCGCGCTCAACACTGTCGTACTGATGATGAAGGTAAACGTTTCTATGCTAAAAACATTCAAGCTATTCCTTGCTGTTTCCACCTCAGTTCCAAAACATAAGCACTCATTAGGTTGAACTTACTCAGATGCTGCTGTGTACACTATTACCTGTGATAAAATCATTTTGAATGAATATGTCTGACTCTCCATTGGGTTTGCTGAATTGTACGTCTCTTTATATGTCTTTATACTCGCCCTTCTTTCTGTCCCTGGCCGTGTGTGTGTGTATGTTTGTGTCTGTATGTATGTATGACAATCCATCCTCTTGTATTTGTACACTGGTTTGTTGGTATGAATGTGTGCGCTGCCCGTGTGTGTGCGTGTGTGTGTGTGTTTATAGTATGACGGAGCTTCTGATACCTATGAAGCTGTGCTAGCCAACCTGAACATAGTGTTTACCTCCCTCTTCTCCATGGAGTGTGTACTGAAGATCATCGCCTTTGGAGTACTGGTGAGTGGATGTGTGTGTGTGGTGAGGATGTACTGCTCTACTGAATCTTTGTAGAGAGTGCTAAAAAAAATCTGTTATTATTACACTGTGTCACTTTGGACAACAAAAACAAATCTGTGCTTGACCAACAGCAACTGATGACAGCAACAACTACAATTCATTGCACTCTGCATACAATCCACTTGTGATTTTTAGCCCAGGAAAACTCTTCTATGTTGTGTTTTTGAGTAATTATAATTATTAGTCTTAAGAGAAAGTACTTCAAACTAGTCCAAGCAATTATTTGTGAGAATAGTAAGACTCAATATGCTTGAATACCTGATAACCAAAACAATGGCCTTAAAGAGACTAAGATGTAGAAAACATTGGACTCAGCAAATTAAATGACGGTCTGTTTCATGTCGCGGAGGCAGCCCCATCCATTAAATTGGGACACATTTTCTGTCGTGCTTTATTTCTCACATATTTAAGGAGAAACTGTTGGGAAATAATGAGCTATTAAAAGCAAAAAAAGCAAATATGCAATGAAATAGCAAACTGCCAGAAGTCAGCAGTAAAGTGTGCAGTCATCGGAGCTGCACAGGAAAGAGAGGGAGGGGATGAAATGGATAGAAGAGATACTTTAGGGATGAATGCTGGGAGGAGATACAGGACAGAGGGGGAACTGTCATATCGTAATTAGTGGAATGAGAGTGAATGACAGGCAGTGAAAAGTGAAGCAAAGATTACAGAGAGGGTGGAGATTAATAAGCAGGGTAGGATTTGAATCTGGGAGAGTGGGCTCGAACACACACAGCATGCACAATCATACACACAAAAAAAGGCCGGGCCTACGACATGTCTGTGTGTGTTTGTCAAGGTGGTTTACTTTAATAGCCGCCCTCTCCATGTCCCCCACTTGTCTAATGCACAGTTTGGCTGCAGGCAATGTGTAGGAGAGCAAAAGAAGCAGACATGGCTGGTCAACGTTCGTCATCCCTCTTTCTCTCTCGTCACTGTTCTTTTAAAGGCAAAATTTAAACAAAATCCATCCTTATGTATGTATATCTGCAGATGAATGTGTTTCGTATAAATGAACTGCATATAGGAGAAGAATGTGATCCTGTTTTTTAATAATGTTTTTGAAATTAGAAGGAA
This sequence comes from Taurulus bubalis, assembly GCF_910589615.1. Taxonomy (NCBI): domain Eukaryota; kingdom Metazoa; phylum Chordata; class Actinopteri; order Perciformes; family Cottidae; genus Taurulus; species Taurulus bubalis. The sequence goes on from NC_136605.1 coordinate 16,273,035, forward strand.
TTCCGCACGGCTTTGTGTTGGTTGGGTTTATGAGGTCCGGGGACATTACAGGTTGTGCTGTTTGAAGGCCGGTGTAGTGTTCTCACGCAGCACAGGTTGTCCCGAGCTTGTCTGCTGGCATCCGTCCAGCATGCCATCACTGATGGTCCATTTGTCTTATCTGATTTCTTTCCTGTTCCTGTCGGACACTGACATGCCTTTTTTTTCCGCCTTTCTTTCCCTTTCTTGTCCTCTTTCTGTCCGACTTTTATTCTCTCTCCCTCTCGCTCTTTCTTTCGTTCATTGTCTCACTCTTTCTACATCTTGTTTTTCGTTTTAATATTGCTGCAATCCAACTATGTTATTTGAATGTGATCTGTCTATGCTTCATCACATTGCATCGCCCATTTTTCTGTCAATATTAAATCTTCCTTTTCCAATCTACCCCTGACCCATCCATGCTTTCCCACATTTTGCTGTCTCACCTCTTCACGTCACCTCATCACCCTCTCACCTTCCCTATTTCTTCCTCGTCCTTCCTCTTGCTTCTCTTCTTTTGTCTCTCTCTCTCTTGTCCTGTTCACAGAATTATTTCAAAGATGCCTGGAATATTTTTGACTGCGTGACAGTTCTGGGCAGCATTACTGACATCCTGGTCACGGAGCTTGGGGTAAGGAGCAGGATCTGATACATTTTCTGTGTAGATGTGATAAATCTGTACTGAGGAGTCAAAACTGTAAACAGACAGACATGATATTGTATTAGAAATGTTTGTTGAGTGTTTGTTAAGCTTGTGTGACTATTTGTGAGGTGAGCTTCAGTGTGTGTCTATGGACTTATGCATCTGTCACATTGTCTACACAACACATACAGTAGACAGGACAAGAAGTTAGAGGAGAGCTTGAGTTAGAGGCCACTGTTGAGTCTTGCATTGCTCAGTCATGCATGAGCATGTCTTGAAAGTCTTATATAATTGTCCCAGTTGGACTTCAGCTCGCCAGCACTGAGCCTCTGACAGCAAGGCAGGAAGCATGCTGGTGCTCTGTAGCGAGTCAATGCACAGCTCCTGCAAGCAATGTAATAGCCAATCTAATCATCAGATTGCATCTCAGGTTGTCCAATAGAGACTTTACAGTTGCATCAGACATCTGTTAGTAAGAGCAGTTAGAGCCAATAAATACAGAAACATCATAGCTAAAAGTCAGTGGTCTGGTTAAATAGATTAGTGTTAGTTAAAGTAGTGCTACACAGTGCACTAAATTGCTTTGAGTCAGTGATGCCATGACGGCAAGGTAGATACCTCCACATTATTCAACCGCATTATCCTGCTTTGTTAGATATATAGGGCAAACTAAAACACAAACAAGGCAGTGCAAGGCCATGACACTGTGTATGTGTGCTAGTCTGTGTGTGAAAGTGCATATATCTTTTATGTTTAGAAATTATTCTCACGGTGTGTTCAGACAAAATATGAGGCGATGTTTAGACGTAGCACCATTAATTACAAAATCAATGTAAGGATAAGAATAGTCACATTGTACTTCCATACTACAAATATGTGCTCCGTTTAACCTGAGCGGTTCAGAGGCAGGAAGATGCATCCGTGCGAGTGGAAAATATTTCAACTTGAACCAAATAATTCAGACTTATTCCGCGACTTTATAAATGTACAAAGATGAGAAGAAAAATTAATCTGCTTCTGTGTTAACTTGTGCCTGTAATGACTGTTGATTTCTTTCTTGTTTTTTATCTTTTTACATGCTTTCTTTAAATCGTCCACAAACTTAACGACGATCTACTGTAAACTACTTCGCCCCACCCCCCTTCTCCCCCAACACCTACTACTTCCTGCGATTCCATCCAATCAAAATGCACTATGAATCCTCTGTGTCCACCCATGACAACCGGCTTGGTCAATCTCTCTGGTTGTTCTTCGAACCAACCAAAAATCCAAAAATTTGCTGCTATAAACCATATGTCTGCAACATCCACATGTAGATGGTTTGTAATTTTTTGGAGATCTTATTTTACTGCATCTGTTTTAACTGCATCCCAGCAAATGTTATAGCTGTGAAATGTGCACGTTATGCTTGAGCCCCAGCACACAGAACCCTCAACTCCGAGTGAGCTCTAAATTTAAAGTTTTCATTTGTAGCCCCTCTACCAGTCACTATATCGATTTGTATATTTTATACAGCCGTAAATCCTCCCCACACTGTATGTCCTTTACTGAGAACTAGTGTTCAGTTTGTAAAGGATTTGATTGTATTAACTGGAATTGATTGCTACATATATCCATTGAGATTACCCATTCCTTGTATGTGCATACATAGACACATGCGCACCCACACATATGACAGTGACTGGGAGAGTGAATCCAAAGCTTTGCCCGTGGCAGAGAGAACAAGTGATGCACGCTGCCCTTTGCATGTCTCTGGAAGGAACCTTTTATTTTCACAACACACACTCAGAGCAATGTGCAAGACATGCTGTGTTAGATGGAACCTGCATGTGCCTGCTGCCGGTCCCTTTGGAGCACTTCACGTCTCACTTAAAACTCACCTCAATTGCACATCCTTTGTTCTTTACTGTGATACATGGTTGGAGAACTCTGTATTACATAATTCACATAAATTGATGATGATAATTTGTTGTTTTTAAAAATAAAACAAATGAATATGCTTTTATTCAATATCAAGTTTAATTGCCACATAGAAACACGATTTGTAAGGCACACAATTATACTGGTGAGACTGAAAATATATGAACTTAAAGATAATCACTTAAATATAACGACCTTAGTTGGTGCTTCAGCCACCTTGGTGCTCTTGTTTGTCTGTGACATCACTTCAGGATCACAGGCCACAGGACTCTGGCAGCCAATCCCATTGGACGGTGCATCGGCTGCCATTAGATTTACCAGTTTTCCTTGTGTTCGTGCACATTTGCATGCTGTGGGCTTGCTTCATTTTTAAATATTGCATCTTTTGCCTTGAGAGAATTAGTGCATTTGGTTGTCTTTCCAAGGAAATGTCCTGACGTCCCTGCACTGTTAACTAATCACCATTCCTACCACAATTATTACTATGTAACCTAATTGGATGAAACTAGTTAGATTTGGATGATTTCCCTTCCCTTGTGTTGTTTGGTTTGGTTTTGTCTAACTTAATGGATATGAAAAGCTTGTTGGAGCCTTGCTGATTTGAGTTTGGTTTGCTTTGACTTGTTTGGCTCCTGATTCTTTTATTTGGATTGAGTTTGAATCTTCCTCAGTTTGGATTTGACTGTTCTTTCTTAATTTATTATTTTGGTTGTCTGAGGAAAATTGTTTGCACACTGTGCATGACAACTAACTACTCTTTCCCTTTATTCCAACCTCAAATCCTTCTACCCTCCTTTCCCCTCTTTTTCGCCTCTCTCTATTGTGTATTCCTTCCCATTTTCATTACTTTCCTATCTTCGAATTTCAATCTCAATCCTCTTTGCACCCCTCCTCTCTCTGTCGCTCTTTCTCTGTGGTTATGTCGCGGCGGTAATGTAGAATAATTTCATCAACCTAAGTTTCCTGAGGCTGTTCAGGGCAGCTCGTCTCATCAAGCTGCTCAGGCAGGGAGAAACCATCCGTATCTTGCTCTGGACCTTCGTCCAATCCTTCAAGGTTTCCACCCAATTATACAGTATAACACACACACAAATCATGTGCATTCACATTTGTAGATTTTAATGAAACACCCATAACCAATATTGTGTATATATTTATAGACAATAGCCAGGTGCAGTCTTATATGCCATGCACAGTGCACTCGCATGTATCAAACCTAATACCAAACGATTAATCTGTCTCTCCTCAGGCACTGCCTTATGTCTGCCTCCTCATTGCCATGCTGTTCTTCATTTACGCCATCATTGGCATGCAGGTGGGTGAAAGCCTCAACCTAGAAATTGCTCGAGTGCTTTTGGGATACATTAAAAATATATTTGTGGGATAATGATGATGAGGAAGATGTACAGAAGGAGAATGATAATGGTGATAATGGTCATAAGGATTTGGTGCACAATGGGAGGGGGATTATGGAAGTGGCACGTGTGCATTAAAGGATTTAGTGTTCAAGTGGTAGACCCTGCTTCACAAATAAACATGTATATTCTGGTTGTTCAGTGTTAACAATGTGACTGCATTCAACAGCTGTTTGGGAATATCGCTATTGAAGAAGACGGAGAGAGTGCCATCAATCAGCACAACAACTTCAGGACCTTCGTAATGGCTCTCATGCTGCTCTTCAGGTGTGTGTGTGTGTGTGTGTGTGTGTGTGCGCGTGTGTGTATGTGTGTGTGTGTGTGTGTGTGAACATGTGTATCTGTATATCTTCTAAACAAATTATGGGATTCTTGAATAAACATTCGAAACCTGGAAGACTTAATACTTCAAATGTGTCATAACTCCAGTGCATTTTTTGTGTTTTTGTAGGAGTGCAACAGGAGAGGCGTGGCACGAGATAATGCTTTCGTGTCTGGGGAGCAAGCCGTGTGACCCTCTGTCATTAAATCCGGAGCCAGAGTGTGGAAGCCAGTTTGCATACCTCTACTTTGTCTCCTTCATCTTCTTCTGTTCATTCTTGGTGAGTGTATATTACATAAAGCAAGACCCTCGGCCGCACCCTGTTCTTAATTCATGAGCCAGTCAGTACCTTTCAAAAAGCATTTTATGAGAACATCTTGTTATGTCAGTGCAACTTCATCTGGCAAGGTATTCGTATTCCAAGGGTCCAGATGGGAAAGACCACTCTCACTTTTCTTTAATCTAAACAAAGAACTGGCATTCCTCAGTGCCTCAAGTTGCTCTTAGTTACGGCTTGGAGAGAATGTCAGTAATTTACCCATTAGCTGGCAACTCAACTTGTTTCTGATGCTATTCCATTAAAAAAAACATGATTTATTACGAATTATTACACTGATGATTTTGTGAAATCAGTTTTGCGTTTCTCTGTTTATCGGATCAGACGTTGACCATTTCTGCTTTTGCATGTTTTCACGTGCAGATGCTGAATCTGTTCGTGGCCGTCATCATGGACAACTTTGAGTACCTGACGAGAGATTCATCCATACTGGGACCTCACCACCTGGATGAGTATGTCAGGATATGGGCCGAGTATGATCCTGCAGCCTGGTGAGTGGTCATGTGCATGCACTCATGGTGCACATGCACACACACACACACACACACACACACACACACACACACACACACACATTACCTAGCAGTAATTTGGCAGGCTTTAACTGAACCTTTATGATTACTTTATAACGCAGTGAAATCAAAAGTTATATTTATAAACGTATCACATTTCTGGTTGTGTTTGCACCAGTAGTCCTCATAAAACCATAAAACATGAATTAAGACCTGTTTATTGCGTGTGCTTGTTTTAAAATGCCTGTTACTACAGAGCAAAGCCCAAGCAATGGAATTTGTAACTTCTCAACCATGCTGTAAATGAGTGTGTGTTTTTGTGTACAATCAGCACAAAGTGTTTAAGATGGTCTGGAAATAGACAAAAGATCAACAAAGCATTAGTGTCAACTGGTTAAAGGAACAGACGTTTTGAGTGAAGGAGCTGCAAGGGGGCTGTAAGGGATCTGAGCATAACCTCATCAGGCATCTGGTTATCTCTCTCACGCCGTACAACCCCTCCCTCCTCCTCCTCCTCCTCCTCCTCCTCTCTGTAATGTGTCCTGAAATACCCCTCACTCCTTTCCAAACCTTTTTACTCCTCTGGAATCTGCATACTGTTTAAAGAAAACTAAATGTGGCAACGTCTACACTCCAAACAAAGCTCAGTTGTCCAACAGACATGAAAATCCCTCACCTTTCGGCGAAATTCGCCGTTTTGAAACCAAAATAGGAAACCTACGTGAATCGTATAGATCCGAAGAGTTTTTGTTTTTGGGAAAGAGAGGGGTGGGGGTCAACTGTCCGCCCTTTCTGAGATTGGAGTGGGACACGGAAAAAACTGAGGTGGTGATCATCTTAGCAATAGAAGATCTTTGACGTGTCGAGTCTTGGCCAATCAGCGTTAAGATGTCTACAGCGGCTTCATTTCCCCCCCACCAGTTTTTTAATGGCAAGCTAGTCAACTTGCTATCACGGTAGCTAACGTTGTTGGAGAGACAGCGAGTGAGATTACTGGCAGCGGAGAGTCCGTGGCAGCGTGTGACGTCAGACAGGAGAGCGGCGAGTCAGCGGCACTGCAGTTCTACCTACCGACACCTCACTACATATAAGGAGAGGACAATGGAGATGTTATCCAACTTTTATTTTAATAAAAACGAAATGAGTTTCCTCCGTAGGGTGGCCGGGCTACTGTTTATATTTAAGGGTTTAAGATCTACGTGTAGGAAAAAGTGTATCCTCCAGTTAATTATAATCTGTATAGTTATGCGGTTATAATCGCTGTCACACACAGAGAGGTGTGCATGTTCAGGTTTACTGGTGGAAACATTATTCAGTGTTCTAGACTAACAGTGACGTCTCCTCAAAGTAAAGTGGTATAACAGTATGACATAATATGGTCAAATAAAAAGGCTGGTACATTATACATATTATGGCATATAAGTGTAATATTATGAAGTGAAATGTAGTAGTAGCAAAACAATATTCAGTATAGTACAGCAGTATTGCATATTGTAAGTATTAAGTCTACAAAATATATATATACACACACACACTACCGTTCAAAAGTTTCGGGTCACTTAGAAATGTCCTTATTTTTCAAAGAAAAACACTGTTTTTTTCAATGAAGATAACATTAAATTAATCAGTAATACACTATACATTGTTAATGTGGTAAATGACTATTCTAGGTGGAAACGTCTGGTTTTTAATGAAATATCTACATAGGTGTATAGAGGCCCATTTCCAGCAACTATCACTCCAGTGTTCTAATGGTAAATTGTGTTTGCTCATTGCATAGAAGACTAATGGAGGATTAGAAAACCCTTGTGCAATTATGTTAGCACAACTTAAAACAGTTATGCTGGTGAGAGAAGCTTTACAACTGGCCTTCCTATGCATAGCATCACATGTGTGGGTTCCATTATAACCTCAAAATGGCCAGAAAAAGAGAACTTTCATGTGAAACTCGCCAGTCTCTTCTTGTTCTTAGAAATGAAGGCTATTCCATGCGAGAAATTGCGAAGAAACTGAACATTTGTCTGTGTGTGTGTGTGTGTGTGTGTATGTATGTGTATATATATACACATACATACATACATATATATATGTACACTTGGGTATTGACAAAAGAAGAATTAAAACCCATAATGATCATAGTTTGTCAGCTTCTCGACGAGTGACGCTGTTCGGTACTGACTTGACCGTCACTGCCAAAACATCTCAAAATGCATCAGATTGATGCTTTAAAATATGGAATATTTAAATTTTTCTTATGGGGGAGCATGCCCCCGGACGCCCCTAGAGGGGTAATATCCTTCTCACCTTTTTCACCCGTTTTCATGCCTGGTCCAACTCTGCAGTCTAAATGTCGACTGTAGACATGCTATGTTTCATGGTATCTGTATTCCAGTGCCTGTGTGTTGCCCTCATGCTGTCCTGTAGACTGCACATAGATTGTTCCAAACAGGGAAAGTGTTAAAGGAAGACGAAATAAGAGAATGGGAGGCTTGCTCAATTTTACAGGTAAGCTAGATAAAATATTAAAATAAGAAAAGTCATCCGAATGAATTAAGGAGAGGTTTAAATAGTTAATTGCAGGTTGTCAAAGGCCAAACTACATGGTTTGTATGCCTTAGAAATCAGTAGACATTCTTTAAAAATGTATAAAATAGTATCTGTGTTTCCACAAAAATGTGAGAATGTTCCCTTCCTTGAAACTATCATGCTCTTTTCAGCCCGACCTTACTATGATATGGACGCCACTGCACAGGAATCAGTTGGCTGACATTGAACACATATTTAAGAGGGAGGGGATCCGCACATCACAAGCGGCTATTAAGCATTTAGCTGTTTACCAAGCACATGCTTTTTTATACTCTGTTTGCAATTCCTTAATTACATGTGCACACATCCAGTTAGGGGTTGGACTAGAGAGAGGAAGGAAAGGCCTGTCAAACTAAGGAGTAAGACGGAGACAACACATCAGAGAAGGAGGAAGATTTTTGAAACGTGTCCACATTTACTAATGTGTGGCATGCAGGGAAGTGCGTAGAGTGTGTGTAGAGTTTGCATAGGTTCATTCAGGTGCAGATGTGTCTACAGAGACTGCTATTTACAGTAAACATGTTGTAAAGTATTTTCAAATACTGTGTACTTGTCAATCTTGTGCTCTTCCTCCCAATGTTCTTTCTTCTTTCTGGATGTGTGTGTGTGTGTTTTTTCCTGTGTGTATGTGTGTGTTTCTTAACTCCCCTGTATTCTTCTTGCAGCGGGCGCATTCATTATAAGGACATGTACAGTTTATTACGAGTTATCGACCCGCCTCTCGGCTTAGGCAAGAAATGCCCCCATAGGGTGGCCTGCAAGGTTTGACTTCCATTCAAACAAAATCTCTCAACCACACTTGCTAGCCACAGCATCCAGGAATGGAGTGAATGCCGCTTTCTTTTTCATTTCAATTTTACAACTTGTTTTCCACCATTATCGACATGCATTCTAAACTGCTGTGAGAATGTGCGGGACAATGCAGACACCCAGGGAAGCATGTGAAATGCATTAAGCGAACTAGGAAAACAAATCCACATTAAGAAGCTTTTCCACTTTGTAAATTTAGTTTTTAAGATATAGATATATTCTTTTCCTGAATATTCTTTTCTTTTGCTTGGAGCTATGGCTATAATGAAGCAAGCTACGGTTGCTCACTGTAGTGTTGCATTGTTCTTGGTTTTTGGGGGTTGGGGGAAAGACAGAAACTGCATTGACACCCCTTCCTCCTCCTCCCCTCTCTCCTCGTTCGAGCAGCGGCAGCTTGGTGCTTGCTGTCGTGCAACACACACACACACACACACACACACACACACACACACACCTTTATTGTCTTCTGATACTACAAGAGAACATTTCATTCTCAAATTCAAATCCTCTTGTTGTCTCCCCTCCCTCTGTCATTTACTCCCTCTCTTTTTTGACTTGACAAACTGTTAGAGAGTACTGTAGCTCATAGAGAAGCCACACGGCCACAGTCTCTCCCAATCAGTCCAATAACCTTGTCTTTCTGTTGTTCTTCTACTTTGTTTTGGTCTTTTTCTCTCTTTCTCTCTTTTTCTCTCTCAATCTCTGACGCTGTGATCCTCTTCTCTCTTTTCAACTCTACCCTCTCGTCAATCGTCTCCTCAATCTCTCTCTCTCTCTCGCTGCATCTTTTTTCTCCCGATTCCTCCACTCTTGTCTCTCTCCCTCTCTCAATATCTCAATATCTCCATCTCTCCCTTTTTTTGTGCTTTTGTTAACGGGGTGATGGCACTGGCTGATGATGCAGTGGCAGGATCAGTTGCAGGGAAATGTATGACATGCTGAGGCACATGTGTCCTCCACTAGGCCTCGGGAAGAGGTGTCCAGCACGGGTGGCCTACAAGGTCAGAAAGGACCCCATCTTCACCCGAGTCTCCTATGGGTGTCGTGGAGGGGAGGGGCTGGGGGGGGCAGGAGGGAGGGGCCAGGGATTTAAGCGCTCAACGTGGTGTAACATTTAGTGTCGTTGTTTCTTTAGTTCTGTTTCTGTTTCTTTTGGTGGAAAGCGGGGGTGGGCTGGTCGGTGTTGTGGCGTTGTGTGGTGGTGTGGGACTGGTGGGGGACAATTAGGGTGAAAGGTTAGGCGGGGTGTGTATCCACAGGAGGGGACGAAAAGAGGGACCTTCTCAGCTCGTTTGCGCCGTGTACGATGGACACACACGCTCACTTACACACACAAGCAAAAGCCACGCACATTAAAATGCATAGTGCCATTTTTTTATAAGCGTACACATCAATGCAGTTATTTACACATCTAGGGACAGCAAACATCAAAGATAATAATTAATTAGGCAAACATTTCACTCATGTAGACACACATAATGTGACACAGAAACATGCGTGTGCAGCAGGGCTTGGAAGGTCCGCTAGACTTACGTCCTCTGACTCGTTTCGTCCTGTGGATGGGGCAGACACACACACACACACACACACACACACACACACACACACACACACACACACACACACACACACACACACACACACAGGATGAAGCCATATCAACCTACACATAGATATGATCTGTTATTTTCTAATGGTAGAGAGAGCAGAAGGGCTTGTCTCAGTGATGTGTTTTCTTCAGAGAGCCTTTGGCTGCCATACAGAAGCAGTTCTTTTTCTGTCACCCTTCATGTAGCAGCTCCAAGCCCCCAAGCAGCCTTTTCTATCTGCAAGTCCAATCTTCTCTTTGTCCTTTGGTTCTGTCGTCAATGCAGTTCTATTCTGTTTCCAGCCCCCCTCATCTCTGCATATCGCTCCCCTCCCCACACATATACACTCCCTCACCTGCCTTCTGCATGGCCGATAACCACCACCACCACCAACCCCATGCACAGACTCCTGTCTGTCACATAATCAGCACAGACACAATTAATCTTAGACTAGTTGTTATCAGAATAGAAACATACGGAATGATAACAAATTAACCTCCATGTTACCACATGTTCCTGTAACACCTCGACGTGACAGTCTCATGAGACATCATTGGCAGATCACTGTGAGCCTCAGGGGGCAGCCGGCCAAACAGCCTGTAGGCACAGAGATCACTCCATCGCTAACCATCGCTTCATCCAACTCCCTTCTTTTTCTCCAGCGGACCTGGGGCAAATAGTGCTGATATTTTAAACTGTTTATGGTTCCATATGGATCAGGCTTAAAAATTAGAGTGCAATTTGTAATGTGTCCAAGAGGTTGCCAGTCAAGGAAGGTACACCAAACGTATTTGTAGGTTAATTTTGTAAATAAAGGGTTAGGTCCACATATGATGTCCACTTAATTACACTAATAGAAAAAAAGAAGTTGTTACCTATGTGGACTCAAATGTATTATTTGACCCAGGTTTTGTGCACCTCTTCTTGCCTAGTCCTTTTTCTCCCAACTTTACATTTGATGCTTTTCTTTTCTCCTCATCCTTTGGTTTTACCCTCAAATATCGTTCCTAAAATCTTCCTCCCCGAATTAAAAGGTAGACACTCTATCCCCCTGCCCAACAACCTAACATGCTTTAAATGCATGGTTGTGGCGTCCCTACCATCCCTGACCCTTGATAATTACCACTGGAAGGATTTTCCAGAAGGCCGCCATCTTTGTGTGTATGCCTTACCCTCTCGTACCACTTTCCCTAAGCACCTTGCCAATGAGAGAAATCCAAACCTTACCTTTGACCTTCCAACCAGTCCACAGAACAATGACCCATCTAGCTCCACTGCTTTAAACCTCCGATCCTCTCTGTCCTGAAGAGAGACAGCAGAGCCTTCAGCCAGGACCGCCAAATAAGTCTGGCGATGTTTCTTTCTTTTTTATCCTTTTTAACTCTTTCTTTTTTTTGTCTATTTTTGGTCACATTTTCTCTTTACACGCTCCAGCTCATAGCCTATTAACCTATTGCTTTTTTATTTCTCTATCATCTCTGTCCCTTAGGCTTTCCCTATCAGCTCTTATTATATATATTTCTCTGGCAGAACAGATATTTCTTTTCACCTCATATTATTTTCGCCTAAAACAACCATTTTGCATCTTAGCACCAAAACAGTACTTCAATGGTGGTGCCACATTTTTCGTTTCCTCTTCTTTCTTTTTCCACAGAATGCTGCTCTCTCTCACCTATTAACCCTCCAAGTCTGTGCCCATTTCCCACACATTAGACATCAGATAATTCGCGATCGAGCTAAATGCTCTATTATTTTAGCCGAGCCCCGTCTTCTGCAAATTTTCTTATTCCCTTCAATAACAGTCACGTTAATACAACTCACAAACTCATTTTAATGTCGCCAACAGAGGATGCTTTCTGTGTACGGCTGTGCAGCTGCTTGTCCTGAGAGGCATATTGCGTGTGCATCGCATGCTGCATGAGGGCGGGATGTGCAAGAAAGGTTTGGGGGAATAGAGATTTAAAGACATTTTTGATGAAAGGATTAAAGGAGAGACATTTAATCGGGATATGGGGGAGGCATGATATGCTGCATGTTTGGGTTGTCGCCGTCTTCTGTCACCAAACACACACAAACGTCACTGTCATCTGTGAGTTGGTGGGTGTCTTTGTACTGTCTGTTTCAATTATAGACCAACAAGACCTATAAAGGATCAAACAATAAACAAAAAACAAAGTGTTCCCCTTCCTTAGATTGGTCCCTTGGTTGTTTTTTGTTTATTGGCTTGTCATCTGGTCTCTGTTATTCTCACTGTGAACCTCCAAACCCCTAGGGGGAGCTCTGGATAATAGTAGCTGCCACTCAGCCTGTCCTCCTATTTCTTTGTTGAAGGCTCAAGATCACCAGTTTAACCAACCTGTGAGGTCTTTTGGATTTCAACAAACATACATAGATGACATTATGGTTGGACGATAAATTTATATCCGAGTTGAGGGAAGAATCTGTAAAAATAAATATTCTACTTTTGCACTCACAGGTTCTCTCATATGACAAAACAGATTAAAATCTGTGAATCCCTGAAAATTGCATTTTATAATATGGTTAATTTGACAAGGGCTGAGTCTGAGCCTTTGTTAAAGGTAGACAGACCGAGTCAGAGCCTGCTACACACAGATTCTATGCAAAGCTCCCTCAACCTCCTTTCCCCAAACCCCAATCTTCTCCCCACTCCCCCTTGTCACCTGGAGGTTCCACATACATACCACTCCACTTGCTTCCCCATTGTCTCACCACTCACCCTGATTGGCTCTCCCACAGAGACTGCTCCGTATGGATCTGCCTGTGGCCGATGACAACACGGTCCACTTCAACTCCACCCTCATGGCGTTGATCCGCACAGCACTGGACATCAAGATTGCCAAGGGTGCGGAAGGTTTGGAATCCCTCTTTCCTCCTTTAGTCCAATTTTCACATTCTTTCTTCTCCTTTTTTCTTATTTCCCCTGTAGTGCAGTGCGGTCTGCTATTTCTGTGCTGAACCCTGAAACCTTCAGCTCTTCCTGATGCTTCTCCTACAGGAGCATAAGTGCAGCGTGATTCCTATGGCAGTAGATCCTGCGTAGCATGTTGTGTGTGAGGCGGAGGTCCTTTGGAATCGAGGTTCTTTCAAGTCCGCTTAAAAACAGAATCACTTGTGTACCTTTTCCAGTGCAGTTAGGATTTGATCATCGCAATTATCAAAACCGTACTAATAAAAATCTTGTGTTGTTTGTTTTTCTTTGTTTTCATGTTTGTATGTCATCCCTTATACATTTTTGTATCAATCTGAATGGGTATGAATGTGTTGTATCTATGGATAAACTGATTTTTGTATACATTTCTGCACATGCCTGAATTGGTGTACTGTAATCGATGTACTTGGGCATGAATGTCTATGTATCTATATATGTGCGTATGTATCTGTATATATGTGCATGTGCGTGATTGATGAATCTGCTTAGGTGGTATTGACAAGCACCAGATGGACGCAGAGCTGAGGAAAGAGATGATGGCGATCTGGCCCAACCTCTCCCAGAAGACTCTGGATTTGCTGGTTACGCCACACAAGTGTAAGTTGCAGAGTGTTGTGCAGGCGCAGCAATGTGGCTTGGATGCAGCCAGCCTGTGTGCCGCTCAGTGCTCCAACGTTGTTTCTCTTCACGCCACCTGAAGGACCGCTTCTCTCAGCCAGTCTCTCTCTTACTGCTGCACCCTCTGATACAGCTGGCACATCACCCCGCACATCCACACCTATAAACCTCAGACCTATGAAGACATAAACAGAAGCATCGGAGAAAGCTCGGGCTGCACGGTAGACACAGAACTACTAGACATTCAATACCCTCACTCCTGTCCTTTCATTTAGCCACAGAAACCACACTCGCTAGAACGCACCCACCACTAGTCTCAGATCCCAACCCTTCTAAATCCTCTCCGTGCCTCAGATCAGAGGGTGCCTCACTATAGATCAACCCTCTATAGACGTCTTTTCACTTCAGGGGCAGTCAGCTGTGTGCCCTAGGCTGGCTGTGCGTGATAGAATATAGTGTATATTTGTAGTCTTATTACACTGAGAACAACTGCACAGGTGCTAACGCACTCGTTGCATGAGAATATAGTTGCTTTAGTTTGTGAAATGCATGAGATTTGCTATCAGAATGTATTGTGCATTTAGCATTACATTTGCAACCAAGATATCACAGATTTATTTATTTTATTTTTGTTGACGACTTGGTTAAATGATTGCAGATTCCTGAAGCGACTGAGTTCGGTATGATCTATATCACAATGAGATGCTTTGACTACACGGTTTTATCTGTGACAAATATAAAGTAAGATCCAGTAAAAAAAAAAAAAGAAGACAAAAAAAAGATCTGTCTGTGAAAAGACTATATGCTCAATGTTGTGTGTGAGATGTTTCTCTGTTTGTGTGCATGCCTCACCCCTTTCTACCATTCCTCGCGCTCAGGGTCCATACCAAAAGGTCTAATCTTGCAGGGTAACTTGTCATTCTCTCAGCAGCCACAGACCTGACAGTGGGGAAAATCTACGCAGCTATGATGATCATGGAGTACTACCGGCAGAGCAAGATCAAGCGCTCGCAGGCTCTTCGGGATGAGCAGGTACTGCTGTCTCAAGGGGAATAGCACGCCACTCTACCTGCATCCGACCCTTTAAAGTCAAAGGCAGACTGACTGCACTGAAATCCAGGCTGCAGGGCTGTAGTCCCTTTCATATAAGCCTGGGCTGTGACAACCTCTGAAAAAGGACTGACATAAGCATGTGGACAGTCACATAAAGGGGCTTAGACACAAATCTAATGCTCTCCTATATGCAACGCTCCTTCACGAACAGCCAAAACAGTGCTGCCATCTGCTGGGCAAAGATTATCACTCTTTGCTTTTACAATCACTTTAGTATTAGCAGTAAAACAAAAAAACAAACAGCTAACATAATTCATGATTCAAGTACAGTTCACAAGATTTAAAATGCTAATTTAAGAGATGATTTATATCAAAGTGTAGCAGTTATTAAGCAAGTTTTCGAGAGAAAGCTGAGTTTGGATTTATGCACGCTGAAGTGTTGTCAGAGCCCTGAAGGTGCCCATGCCTGAACAACATAGGAGCCCACATCATGGCTCCTTCTGCTGAGCTCGATTCTTCTGTGTGTGGACTGCTTTTAAAGATACTGTACTGTGTCATCCCATATGATCGTAACCTGACTTGAAGGTGTGCATTATGATATTACTGCACCCTGCCCTGTCAGTGACAAAGGGGACCACCCTACACATTTTTGCTGTATTTCATCTTAGTGATTCAGATCATGAGATGATATCTTATCAGAACTAAAATGTAATAACCCCAAACAGGTTTATGCAGCCAGCATGGAGCATAAACATTTCAAGAGCTGCATGCTTCTGAGGACGCTCACCAACCTGATATTGCATTGCACGTGTAAAGACAGTTCCAATGTCTCTCAAACATCCCTCAACCCATTGTTTTACTTACTGCACTTCTCTCCCGGCTCCTTTCCACACATACACCTGCTGCATTGTAGGCTGCAGCCTGTCTTGACCGGGGCAGCAGGACAGCCCACCATACATAGAAATGTCTTTAGTGCAGATACCTTCCCACAACAAAATAAAAGTGTTATGTGTGTTCTACATGTTGTACATAATATTATATGTAGTGTTTGCACTCATTGATGGGAAGTTTGCCACAGTTTGGATTTGAATAAAGGTAGGAAGAACTGAAGAACACCTCATTTTAAAATGACAAAACTAAAAAATGTAAACGTTTAATGCGAGAGATAACTTTTGAAATGCACTGGAGTTTATTTCATCCAAAACATGTAAGTGGTGGTTATATAGGTAGTACTGTTAAGAATTTTTTGAAGTAGATGACTAGTAAATTAATAACAAGTTATAATTAATAACGTAGCATTCATTTCACCTGCTATGTTCCCCTCCACAGGATTGTTGCAGTGTTTATCTGCCATGATGTCCATGAGGCCCACTCGATTATTTCTCCCCTTTTATATCGGTCTTCTGTTTTTCAACGTAAGAGTATTTAGAGCCATCATCAGATGAAATGATTACTGATCATTATCTTTGAGCCACAGACCGAGTGGGTGAATTCCACATCCTAATTGGACCTTACAAAGCATTCTAATGGTTAGAGTTCTGGACCTGGAGGCCTCAAAGGGTTGGCAGGTCCCAGAATGCCCTCTTTAGTCCATGCCTCTGTCCTGTTAACTGCTGGGCATCAGTTGCTCAAGACTCCGTTGCTCGCATTTATTCCACTTTTACCTCATTACCTCTATTGCCTGGCCTCGCTTCAGCCGCCAGCCCTCTCTCTACCTGCCCTATGTTCCCTGCTCTGCCCTCTCTCCCTCCATTTCCCTGTCAGTCTGCCTGATAGCTGGCGACGGCCATGTTGTATATCTCACACAGAATCGAACGCCATTACTGTTTCAGCGTGTGGAGCCTCCTTCCCCCACCCAGGATGGGGGTCCGGGACTTAACAACTCCCTCCCTCCGCCTGAGACAACGGAGACTGTCAACAGCCTGTGAGTGGGGTTTGGCTGTCGTGTTTTACTTTACAGGAGGGGGTTTGTGCAAAGCAGACCAATGAAGGAAAATGTGTTTGGGATGGTGTGTTTGTGTGTGTCACAGGCCGGTGGAGGGAGGGGTCCCGGAGAGCCAATCATGGATTACGACTCGTGCTCAGGAGATGTCCCAGAAGGTCGGCAGCTGGAGCCCTGAGGGACACCCTGTGGACGGCCTGGGAAGCATGAGCAACTCTCAGGTAGAAAGCTCATACATGCACACACCAGGATCACATCGACCAGCACTTAAACACGATACAAATTAAATACATCTTTGTCGTACACCAAGTTTGTGTCGACAAGTACTCAAACACTCGAGCCATTCTACATTTGTGTTTTACTTTCATATCATTGCTATCAAATGAACTCCCAAAGAAACATTGAGGACGCTTGAATGGTAAAATGAACTATGACCTTCATGTAGTTACAGATTGCAAATGCATCTGCATTGAAAGATGTGTCTTCTTTATTCATAACCTCTGTGTGTTACATTAATTAGATGGAGACATAAGGACATCAGGTTTGTGTTTCCCCTTCCTTATAACTGAGGTCAAAGTAGAAATACAGCAGGGCAGGGACTTGATGTTTTTACTCTCCACTCTAGTGAAAATAGTATCAGCAGTATGAACGTATGCTTATGGTTAAGGGTACTCTTGCCAGTAGTTGAGAAAATAAACAACATTCTACTGCAGTACTGTGTAATCTGAAGTCACCTTGGCACAAACGAGAGAAGCTCAGAGCTCATATTGTCCCATCTTTGCTGCCTTGTTGCCTTTATTGTTTCTACTCAGTAGGTCATTTCCATGTCCTATGATCTCTCCTTTCTTGGTTTTTCAGTTAGCATTGACATGCCATTAAACCTTTCTTTGACTAGTTCCATCTCTCAAACCTGTCTCTTCACACAATGTGTTATCTTACCGTACATTTCCACATTTCATTCAGAGTCTACCTGGCCTCTACCTTGAGAGTGGTTCATGTCCCTGTCATCATAAACCTCTCTGCTTGTAGACCTCCTGGAGGGCCTGACAGGTCTCTGTATCCCTATAGCATAGACACTTCTCCATATCAATCCATAGAGGTCTGGAGAGGTTTACACTCAGGAGTTGGATAGAACAGAGTAGCTGTCGGCTTCATTCAAACTGAATGATTACCTACAGTTAGATGAGGCACATGAAAGGATACAGTACAAGCAACAACATGATATATTAGACAACAAATGCCTTTAGAGGAAAAACACCACCCAAACACTTGAATGTAATGAGAAGGCAGACGGAGCCAATGAGAAACCAAGTGGTTTTGCATTTTTCTGGTATTACACAATTTTCTAATAATGAAATAGCTGGCACTCCATCTCTGCTAATTGTGTATATATATATATATATATATATATATATATATATATATATATATATATATATATATATATATATATATATTGTCAACATAAACAACATTAAAAAAGTGCCACACCTCTGCTGACAGATTCAGCTCCAGTTGTCGAAGTATCCTCCAAATAAAAAAGAATTTGGCATATTTGCTCGGTATTACCTGGGGAAAAAATGCAGAATTTAGACTTGATGACTGCAGTTTGTGTAAACCAGCCAAACAAAGTAGTTTATACGCAACCCGTGCTCTGCCTCCATTGCATCAGCGCCTGCACCTGACCAACACTGGCATGTGATCAGTTTGGTTTCTCACATGTCCTTTGGGCTGCAAACGGGATTCCCTTCAAATCCATTCCTGCTCTGACTCAAAAGCTCCGATGCCATCAAACAAAGAATCTTTGCATTTGCTTTACATTTGCATTTGCTTTTGACAGCAGCCTTTGCAAACACAAAATTGTATTTTATTTGGAGTATACTCATGAACTTAAGACCCAAGCAGTTGATTCCTTTTTTCATTAATCTTACAATTTAAAACAAACACGTCTAACAGAGAAAAAAAAGTCCCTCCTCACACTCACACACTCACCAAATTCTCCAACTGACTACTTTTACCTCTCTGAGACCCTCAATTCTCTTTCTCGCTTTCTTTGGATAACAAACTTTCCCCACCTATCCCCCATACTCCCTGTCAGTTTTCATGGCAGCCGTCACACCATCTCCTGCTCTCCTGCTCTGTTTTCAGACGGTAGAGATGAGAGAGATGGGGCAGGATGGTTACTCGGATACTGAGCACTTTCCACCAATGGAAGGCCATGGCAGGGCCGCTTCCATGCCCCGCCTCCCAGGCGACAACCAAGTGAGCAGCATTCTCACCTTTCCACTCTCTTTCTATTTCCCCCATTGTCTCTGTTCCTCATCTCCTTTTGTTTGAAAAGATCAAATTCTCAAAGGTCTGGCTCGTTGCTCAAAGATTTATTGCTGTGGTTACTGGAATCCATGCTGGAGAAACTTTGGCTCAGGGTCAGACGGGGTTTCTGCTAAATGATGGCGTTACTGATAAATTCCTATTAGGTGTGGTCCAAAGCAAAGGCTATATATTTTTTTTTAACAATAAACAAGATCTGCTATTGTTACAATATTTCTGGCTAAAACATGGAAGTGTTTTGCTGAAATGTTGACCTCCAATCTTGAATTCCAAAGGACCACAGCAAGGCAAAGTGAGACCTTCTGCTCTTATCCCTTCCTCTCATCCTGCCTCCTGCATGGAGATTTTTATCCGTGGGTGTCCCGTTTCCATCTAACACACTCATCCATTTTATCTTGTTTCATACCTTGGTGAGTGCTCTGGTTGTCATATGCGCACATCATATTTATAACTACAAATGTGCACACACACACATACACTATACATACATACGCACTTCTCTGCCCGCCATTATTTCCTCTTTTGTCGAGACCCTGATTTACTTCTCTTTTCTTCAGGTTTTTGTACTAAACTGTCTCTTCCTTCCTGTCAAAGGTTTTGCCTCTGCCGAACTCTTTGAATTTTGGGAGCTTTTGTTGTTTTTCTGTTTTCAACAAGGACTGGAACCAGCATGATAATGCGTGTTACATGTGTGCGTGGGTGTGGGTGTGCCACACATGTGTGCGTGGGTGTGGGTGTGTCACATATGTGTGTGTTTGTGTGTGTTCCGCTGTTCTTTCTGTGCCCTGAAACTCACACTGTTGCTGTCACACTGTTGTCTGCCGTGTGTGTGTGTGTGTGTGTGTGTGTGTGTGTGTGTGTGTGTGTGTGTGTGTGTGTGGACACCATTTGTGCGTGTACTTTGCTGATTGTCGTCATTGCTGTTGTGATCGTAGTGCTGTTGTTTGAGCATTTTCATGGTTACCATGTCTATATGACCCTGTTTTGGCTCCACACACCCGCAGTCTCTGTGGTAAGTGTTTCTCTTCCACCTTCACTTCTGCTTTGGTGTCTAATCAGACTCTCTTTCTCTGTCCCTCCTTCTCTTCCTGTCTTTCTCTTTCCTCTCTCCACTGTGGCACCCCATCTCTTTTTGGGTTGAACCTCCACCTAACAATTGTACTCCACTGTACCCCATTTCTCTTTCATTGTGTATCAATCCATCCCTGTCTCCCTTACTTCTCTTCCTCCCTTCTTGGTTCTGTGTGTATGCTCTACGTGTGACCACACTTTTGGTGTATTTGTGGCTCTTTGTGTGTATGTGTGTGTCTTCTCTGTGCTCATACAGCAGCGGAGGAAAGGGCGACCACGTAGCAGTAACCTCAGTGTATGTACCCTGTCTTCCCTGTCTTGTCTCTCTCTTCCTCTTTTTTCTCTACCTTTCACACTCTCTTGGAACTTCTTTGTTTCCCCCTCATTTGTCATTTATCCATGTTGTCTCTTTATCATGGCAGGGATTTTCTTTCAAATTGATTCGGGAATATCTTTTCTGGCATGACCAAATCCGATGCCAGCCCAGCTTCCAAACTGAACCCAGCATTCTTAGCTACTTCTCTCTCGTGCACCTAAGTGCGCGTGGGTGCACTGGGTCTGGAATTGGACTGAACGCTGCACGTCCCTGTCATCATCAACAGTCATGCCACACTGTCCCGTGGCCTCTGTGTCTCTGTCTCTCTTCTCTCAGCTGCTGCTAGTGCTCTGTTGCGCTCTGTCCTCATGCCCGTGTGCTCGTCTTTAACGATGTTGTCGATGTTTCCCCCGCCTGTGTTCGAGTCTCCATTCACACCTGCATGCAAGAAATGTGTTGAAATGCGTTGAAGTGGGACTGTATTTGTGTGTAAGTGTGTGTGAGATGAGAGACAAAAAGAGGAATTTGGGATTTTGGGATGTGTGCGTGGAAATTGATGTGTCGTTGGGATTCTCAGTGCTACTCCTATGAGGCCAGATAAACTAGTGTTAAATATACATCTGCCAACCTGTCACCTGTCGGTTGAGTTGTCTAATACACAATAACTGGAAAACTGTCCGGCTCAGCAGCCAAAAGGATCCAGCACTGAAGAAACCTGATATGGTCCAGGTCAGACACCATAAGCTCACAGACATAGACTGTCCTGCTTTCCCCCTCAGAGTATGAAGCCTCTGCCCTGCAGAGGATGTTCTCATGTGGTAGAGGACTCAGGACACCCCCTATGCACCTGCATGGCTGGAGGAAAGTAGAGGAAATAGAGGAGTTTTGTGCAGCCTGGAATGTGTCATGTTCTGGGGTTTATGGGTGGTGAGGATGGAGGACTGTTGCAAGTCGTACTAACATTTCTATCTCCTTTATTATTTTACAAAGCAAGTTAAAGAAGCATGGAAGGCATGGCCGTTTGCCATCATCTCTTTTACTTTATTTCTTGTTATTCTTTTTTCTTATATACTTTATTATTTCTCTGTATTAGGGGTCGGCAATTACTACAGTTTCAGCCCTGACACTTTGGTGGTTACCACGGGTGCAATGGAGACATATGATGTGAATGCTTAAAATATACATTATTTTATTAATCTGGAAGTACAAGATCCATAACAATAATAAATAGTTTCATTTTAAAAATGGGATATTACTCATTGAATTCCATTAGACTTAATTTCAGCAACAGGATCTCTTCACATGAAATCCTGTTCAGTAACTTGGTGCAGAATGACAGATAGTCATAAATATTAGATGGATAATTAAGATCATATGCTGACATATACTGAAGGAGACAAATAATTCTGATGGAGTCCCAGATCTGGCCCATGGGCTGCTTTTTGCCGACCCCCGCCCAATAATCTGTATAAATATTTTAAGTAGCATGATTGGAAAAATGTTACTAATGTGGGAGAGGGCGATGTGGGAGGACGGCTGGTGGGCTTTCATTAGGGTTCAAGAAACTGACGCCATTCACACACATACATATACACACATACACACAATGTCTCTTAACCCTCATGGACAACACCAACTCAACAATCAAAGGAAACATCTGTACCCTGCATCTCTCCCTCTCTCTCTCTCTCTCCCTCGCTTCCTCGTGGGTTCTCGCTTTCTCTCTCAGACCATCAACGACAGCGGTCTCATGAAGCGCTCCGCCTCATCGCTGGGCCACAGCAGGTCCGGGCGGGGCCACAGAGACAAAGGAGGTGCGGACGACTACAACATGGAGAGTGTACCTGAGGAGGGGAGAACTTCCAGACATGGACACCGGCGAAAAGACCGGAATCATCGTGCATCTGAGAGGTCCCTCTGCCGCTACACCGAGGCGGACACAGGTGGGGAAGACCACAAACACACACAAGTAACCACATGTATAGACAGATGCTGTGAGTAGAAGCAACATGACAACAACAATTATTAGAATGTATTGACTAAGAACACATAGGGTTTTGTGCCACTTTTGAGTGTTGCTTCAGTGTGATGTCGTATTTTTATATTCGCCACACACCAATAATAACTTCATTAAACTCCACCATCAGGCCTGGGCACGGACCTGAGCACAACCACCCAGTCGGGCGACCTCACGTCCAAAGACAAGGATCGCGACAGAGATCGCGGCCGGTCCAAAGACCGTAAGCACCACCACCACCATCACCACCACCACAGCTCTGTGGACAAGGAGCGCTATGTAGCAGAGCGAGGGGGCGAGTACGGACACAGGCCTTCCCGCGACAGAGAACACGAGAGAGAGCACGAGAGAGAACACGAGAGAGAGCACGAGAGAGAACACGAGAGAGAGCACGACAGAGAACACGAGAGAGAACACGACAGAGAGAGGGAGAGAGAGCGGGACCGGCGCTGGTCACGATCGCCCAGCGAGGGTCGCGAATGCATGGCGCACAGACAGGTGGGCTTCTGGGTACTTGTGTGCATGTGGTGTCCATCATAAAAAAGAAGTGTTATGACCACATTTTCTGTGTTATGCTGAAACATATCAAACAAGGGCCTCTAGTTGGTTGGTGGTTAACTGGTGCAATTAACCTATAATGCCTTGGTGGTATTTTCTGGCTTTTTTGACTACATGCACACAAACATATTCATTATTGTGATTATAATCATGTGAATCCAAGTAAATGTTTGTTAAATGAAGTCTCTGTTGTCAAATCACTGTTCTAACAACCAAACAAATATGCATATAAATGTATATTTGAGTCCCTAACTGCTGTCCTTATTGCCCTTCCTTAACGTGTTTGAACTGCCTCTCATCTTCCCTCCACTACCTTTCCTTTTATAGCATCTTCTCCAAACACACACATCTAAACATTTCCTATGAGAATAGGTAACAAGAAGAGTATCTCCCTTTTGCTGAGAAACTTCTGTGGTGCACACCGTTTAGCCTTATATATTGAATTGTATTATAACTTGTTTTGCAAAAGCAGATGAATTGGGGGATTTTTTTTCCCCCCCAAATTTACTTTTGCCTTTGTGTTGTAAATAATTAGTTTCTAGAACGTGATGCATACATGTCCACCAGCTCACAAACAATACATTAAAACACATTTGATGTATGTTTAGTCCTCATATTTACTCTGTTCCTCATTTGTTGCTCCGGAAATCAACCCTTTACCCTTCTTTTCTCCTGTCCTCTTTTATTTTCTTTCCTCTGCGTGACATTTTGCTTCTCTGTGTATGGTGCTGTTTGGAATCTCATCTTTTTTGTCCACATCCTCTGGTCATTTCTGCCTTTTTCTCCTCCACTCCACACACATTATGACTGGTGCTTTTATTCTTGTTCTTGCTGTGGGTCTTGTTCTTGTCTTGCTCTTTTATCTGGACTATTGCTTTCTCTCTTCTTCTCTATCTTTCTCTTTCTTTCCCTCTGTATTTGTTTTATACTCTATCTTTCCCATGCTCTTTATTCTACATGTTCTGTCGTTGAATTTGTGGTTCGTTCTTTTTATTTGCTTTATTTCACTTTTTGTGTAGGGCAGTAGTTCGGTCAGCGGAAGTCCCGTCCCCTCAACCTCGGGGACCAGTACGCCACGTCGGGGGCGCCGACAGTTGCCTCAGACCCCTGCAACACCCCGGCCGCATGTTACCTACTCCCCTGTTGTCCGTAAGGCCATGCCCGCCCCACCTGGGGGGCCACAAGGCCGACCCCCAGCCCCAGCTCCCCGCCACTTTTCTCCGGAGCCTCCCCAAGGCCAGGGTCCTCCTCCCGTTGGACCCCCAATGGCCCACCATGGCACATCCCGCCAAGGACATCATCCCCCACCTCGCTGGGGTGACACAGGTGGAGGAGGCGGCTCCGTGGAAGGGGATGGCGGCTTCTACAACCAGGACTATGAACCCCATCATGAACCACCTGCCTATGAGCAGAACCCCATGCAAGGTGGCAACCCCCACCCCCATTCTCTGGCCAACCACCCACTGCCGCCTCCCCCACAAGCACAGCCACAGCCACATAACCCTCATCCCCTTCCTCCACCACAGCCACACCCTGTAAACAACCCCCACCCTCATCCACAGCCCAGTCGCACCTCACCTAGGACTGTCGGCCATGCGCCCCCTCCCACCACCGCCCTGACTGGGCCTGTACAGGGCCAGATGCAGCCTGCTGCCCAGCGCCGCTTACCCAATGGCTACCGCTCTTCTTCACCATCCACACATCTCCATGGACCCCCACATACTGGGCCTCACAAGGTCCCCCCTCCAGCTGGGCATCCCAAAGGTCCCCGCAAGGGCCTGCATGAACCCTACAGCGAGACGGAGGACGACGACTGGTGCTAGCCTCTGGGGATGGGGAGGGGCATAAGGAGGAAAAGGAATTGATAGATGGACCAAAAGATGAAGATGGGAGGCTCTGAGCCTGAGCTCTGACTGCCAAGGGAAACCATGAATCTTTCTGTCTTGCCTGTTCAATGTTTTCCTCTCCCCCACTGCTTGGCATGTCCTAGTGATGGTGGGATAGATAAAGGGATAGGTTTCAGGATGAAGGGGTGGAACAAGAATGCTGAGGCAGGATCTGGAGAAACAATTGGTGTCAGGGGAAACCACCTCCATGTTCTGCTTGCATTGTTGTTGCATTCATATCTTGATGCCAAATAAGACCAACCTCAAACTGCAGTGTTTAAGGATGCAAGTAGGAGGGGTGATGGACACTAGTCGTTGTGTGTCTTAAATACGCCTCTGGCAACGAGCTACAGCCACTTACAAGATGTCAAGAGTTGCGACTCGACAAAAGACACTTGTCAGAGACAAAAGAAAGACCACTGTTTTTTTTGTGCATCTCAAAGCTAACTTCAGTTAAGTTAGCTGCAAAAAGAATCAAATCCAACCCAACCAGACACCAGTTGAATATTGATGAGTTTTATCATCTGTGTTTTTAAATAAGAACAAAACTGACAATGAGCCCTCCACCTGTATGAGGTGAGGAGGCTAAGTGGGTGAGAGAGTTGGGGAGTGTTGCATGGGGTTGACGAGTCTCTTGGTCAAAGGACAGGTTGGGCGTGTTTGGGGTGTTTAACGTTGTTCCCGAAGAACACCCTCCTCCCCGAAACAAACAATGTAACCAACCTCAACCCACGACCTATGAGAGAAGAAAAACAAAAATGTGGAGATGGGTTTCAGAAACAAAAAACAAACCAATAACTGTTTTCTGCAGTATTTCTTCTTCTATTCCTGCCTCTTCTTCCTCCTTCTCTATTACTTCTTCAAAACATTGAAGCTTGAATCTTCTGTTGCACCCCACACAGCTTCGTTTTTTAGACTTGCGGAGTTGTACACCCTGTGGAATCCTGCATGAATGATACAAAAAAATAATAATAATAATAGCATCAATGAGAATCTACTGTATGTGGGGGGAAATCTTATTGGTCCTTTCTGTTGTGGTCTGCAGGGTTTCTCTCTTTTTAAATGAAAATGCCTTTCTGTTTCTCTCTGTCTCTATGACATTCCTCTCATTGTACCTTCATTTACACTGAAATCAAGTGACAGAAGGCCACAGGAGATTGGTTAGTTATATATGTATATCTCGAAGGGACAAAATGATTACTTTTTGCTTGCTTGTCTGTATGTTCTGTGCGAGATGCCTGCCACTGATACAGCTGGAATTGCACATATTTTTTGTGGAGTGAACTTTTTGTAATTACAGTGGAACAACGATATACCGGGAAGCAGGGTAAAGTGGATAAAAGATGTGGTGTCCATATTGGTGGCGAAGTCCGACAAATCAGTAACATCTCAAAGTCTTCCAGGGTTTGGGGTTAAAACAGAGACATCTGAGAGAGAGAGAGAGAGACCAATAGAAAGGCGGAAAAAGGAGAGAAACTCTTCATCGTTGTTTTCTTTGTTATTGACCGTAATGATGGATTAACAGATAATATAATAACTTCTAATGATCATGATGATCTTGATATTGAGACAGATTCTCCATATTTGGTTTGATATTCTGTTCTGTATGTTTGTTTTCTTTTGAGCTCAGCTAATCCTTTTTCCAACCCTGAGGTGGAGCTCTAGCCCACAGTTGCATTGTGGGAGAATGAGCGGGAGGTCAAGCATGAGTCAGAGATCATCCTTAGCGGCCAATAGCTCTGTCTTTCTTGTCACTCTTTTTCAAAGCTTATATAGAATTTAGACAGTGGGGGAATTTTATTGTGAGTCCCCTTTAAAAATGTGTCAAACACAGCAGTTTCCGACCGGTTTCTGCATTTAAATGGATGCATCTTCTCTCCTGCAGATGCGAAAGCAGAGTTCCACCACCGCTTGTGACCTTCCAGTGGCACTGTATGACAAACAGTGTCCCTCCTAGTTTTTGTAGCACTCCTTTTGCTTCACTTGTGATTCAGAGTTGTTCTATCAGCGCACCAAGAACACAGCTTAGCTCATTCTCTCACTTGTAGACCACCTCGTCTGTGCTCACCTCGTGTAAACACAGCTCAGATGGGTTGGAGAAAAGATGTCTGGGACTCGTCATGGTCCTGGAAAACATCTATGTTCTGTGTGTATCACTCCAGTATATCTTGTATTTATTTCTGTGTGTTTCTCTGTGTGCCTCAATCTAACACTTGTCACTAACGCACACCACTGTCAGCCCCAACATTATTATTATTTTATTTATTTGGCCTACGTTTTACCTGGAGGCCTATCACATGTTGACCAGAGAATGCACCGAAAAAATAGTAAAGAAAAAAAACTGCCTATTAGTGTCTTTCCAACCTCAGTGGAATGTCACAGACAAGTATTTTTTCAGATCAGAAAGCACACTAAGTATGTAGCTCCTGGTTGTGGTGCGTGTGTGTTAGTGGGGCTTTTGCGTATGCGTGTGTGTGCGTATGTACATGGGTAATTGCTTTTCAGATACATTTTTGGTGTTTTGTTTTTCTGCTTACTTTGCTTTCAATTTTTTGTCTCCAGAAATCCTTTTGAAATCTTTAAGTTGATTTAAATAAGTCACTGTAACAATCTTTTTGAGTGTGTGTTTGTGTTTGTGTGTGTGTGTGTGTGTGTGTGTTTGTGTGTGTGTGTGTGTGCGTGTGTTTGTGTGTGTGTGTGTGTGTGTTGTGTGTGTGTGTGTGTGTGTGTGTGTGTGTGTGTGTGTGTGTGTGTGTGTGTGAGAGATGTCAATAACCCCCTGAATGAAACATGCAAAGCCCCAAACATTCACCATCCATCTTTGTGTCTATGCTGCAGTGAAAACCACTAACACGCTGATTAACCACACAAAGTCTTCAAAAAGCAATGTAAAGCCGCTACTGAGAAGAGAAAAAAATGATTTTTTTTTTTTTTAAGTACAAAAGATTAAAAAAAACAAGGAAAAAATATCTAGTTCCAGAAATGCATGTGCTATGTGCATGCCACACCGTGGGTTAACAGTCATCTTCAGGACATAAAAGAAAAAGCAGATTAATGAATTCAGAGGAATTAAAACAAAAAAAAAGATATATAGGTAGATAGATGTTTTTAAAAAGCAACGTTTCCTTTTTTTCTTCTATTTTTGAGAACAAAAAAGGTTAAAAATTACCAAAAAAATGTCTAAAGAATAAAAACACAAAAGAGACTTTGGTGAGAGTTTGTTTTCTTCTGTTACATGGGGTTGAGGCACAACACAACCATGTTCGGGACACCACAAAAAGAACTGTTTAAAAAAAATATACATACAAAGAAAAGTAAGTACAGTTCAGATGGTGTATTCTTCCTTCTACTTTTTGTGGGGATCAGAGGGTGCAGGAGCTAGCCAATTCTGATGATGTGCTCATTATAACTGGCTGTGGAACCTTTGATCTCTCACTCACTCCCTCTCTTTTTCTCTCTCTCTAACTCTGTCTCTCTCACACTCTTATCTGTCGCACTCTCAAGCTGTCTCACCGCTATTTCTACCAGTGCATTTTGTAATTCCAAACAGAACTCTTCCTAAAGAATAAAATCCAGAGAGAATGCAAACCGCTTTGCCTCTTTCTTGTCCACGTTGTTGCTTCAGTCTTTTTAACTGTGACGGTGTGTGTTGTGGGTGTGCATGACTCAGTGTGTGCTTCAAAGGTGTCCCGTGGGGTTTTCTTGGAAACAAACAAAAGAGATGTTTACTGTTACTCACCAAAATGCAACGTTTTAAAAGGAACATTGTTTACATCTGTTCACTAGCTGGCGGTCTTCTTCTGTCTTTGCTTGCTCTTTTCTGTGTCATTTCTGAGTGCATTACAGCCACCTGTTGGCAGGAATCTGCATTGCACACGACAAACAAAATACGATCCCACTCGTTAAAAAAAACTCCAGAGTAGCTTTAGAGCGGCATTGATTTGTTATTGTGGCCACTTGAGGGCAGCAGAACGAGCTGTGAATATAACAGTGACATATTATTACCTTTTTTAAATGTTGAAAAGTCCATATTCATTCGTTTAGCTCTGTTTGGCTTTTCACGAGCTCCTGATGGAAACGTGCTTTTTTTGTTGGAAATTGTGTCTGCCTGTTTGGTGCTGGCCAGTAGCGTCATGTACTGTGGGCTTTTTTTGTGCTGAAAACACGATGACATGAGAAGAACTGTAGAGTTGAGTTATAATTTGCCTAAAAAAAACAATCATTAACTCAGCCTTAAGTAAACAAACCTAACGGGTTGGCAAGGGAACAGCGTTCTACATCACCCCGGTTGCTGTGAGTTCAGCTCATATGTTTCTGTGATGCTTGAATAAGAGCAAGTTTGGAAAATACCAAATATCCTCAAGAAGAAAAAAAAACACTGTATGCACGCTTAGTTATGCAGGAGGCATAAATGTGGCAGCATATTCCTTCACAGTGAGCTTACTTGTGAGAAAAGGCCAGAGGGAAGGGAAACGGGAGTAAAGAAAGAGTGTGAGTGTTCAGAACAGTAAATATGAGAAGGCACACAAGTGAGTGTGTTTTCACAGACATGTCCAGACGGTTCCGGCCACTCCTCCCGGCCCTGTGTACATAGACAGGGTGCTCTGGTTTCAGCCGGAAGAATAAGCTGCTCAGTCGGGGCCTCACGGGGCTCACACAGGCACTTCCCCCCACATTCCTTCCTCTGTTTTCCTGGGCTAACCCCCCTCCTCCTTCCCAACGACGGTGAATCCCTGTAGTGCCCACGTTAAAGTCTATGGGGGCTTTGCGTCCCAAAATTTACAGCCTGCTTTAATATGAAAGTATTTAAAAGCATAATAGTATTTTAATAGATGCAGACACATTTTAAACTTCACCATAATTACTAATCAATTAATTTGTATGATGGGAGTATTGATAAAAACCTCTTCAGCTCCAGTGCAGAACGAGTCCATTTGAGATTGAACTACAGTTCTGTCATCTTTAGGACTCCCTTATCTTGCTTTTTACATTTGTTGTAGTGGATTACTGATTATTACCCACACGTTGTCATTTGTCAACTCCATTTAACAAATAATATAATCAGAATCAGTTTTATTTATTGAATTTTGTACCTAACCTTTTGGCCCTTAACCAACAACTATTTTCAAGACCATATTTGGGCCAAAACACTTCTGGAAGAGCCACAGGACCCCGGTTGTTCTCAAGTGTATGCTTAGACAATGGTTCTGCGACCTCCCCCTCACTCTTTGGACCACAATCTCCTGAATTGTCCCTGCTTTTGTTCTGTAAATCTAGAGTGGGGGATGTGAAGTTGTGGGGAAAGGAAGCAAACCTCTTCACACCCTAGCCAGTTTCCTATCACACACACACACACACACACACACACACACACACACACACACCTCTTGCACCCAAAGCAAATCCAACTAATTCAATCTTCTTTTTTTTTTTTTTAAATGCCGTGGCTCAGACATAATACATTTAACACTCATTGCTGTCATGATCTATCTCTCTCTCCCCTGTGGGTTTCTGTTAAATAACACACATCACTCCAGATTGAGTACAAAAATGTTTAATAAATACTGAGGTAGTCATTGAATGTTTTAAATTTACATTCTTCAACACATTTCCAGTCTTCATTCTGCACTGGTCCCCACACTCACAACATATTACATTTGTTGAGCTGTACATGTTCATCAGAGAGCTCAAGGCCATCCGGGTGAACCAATGTCCTTAGTTCCGCCCTTCCCAGTTGAAGCCAGTTATAGTGAGCCGCGGCCAGTAATTAGGCCAAAAGTCACCGGGGCTACTACACACCACTAGGCTGCTTCCGCGTTTCCTGTAACATGCCCGGGCTTGTTCAGAGTCATGCTCGGGACGCTGAGAGCACACCACACCCGGGTGTTCACCCAAACCACCCGCGAAGAGGCCCTCTCCAAGGCGCGTTCACGCTCCCAGGCCGTGTCGTAAAGTTCATTGCCTTTAATCTGCGCCGGGTTTCAACACGCTGCAATGGCTCTCGGTAGAAGCATGGGGGGTGGGGGTGCTGCCAGTTTACTGCTGCAGTTCACATAGTCCAGCAAAACTGAATTTACACTGAGCTGCTGAGGGCAGATTGCCTGCTCAAGTTTTGCCTTTTTGCAAGGTAGAAAGTCCGGCTCCATGGCCGCTTTGCTCCGTCTTTTCCTCGAGTGCTGTGCCGGGCCGGAAGGGCACATATTCTCCTTGTTTTCTGCGTCACGACGGACCTCGGTGGGGGAGCCTGCGACCTCCTCTCGGGTTAGGGTCTGAGGCTTCCCGGCTGCGAGCGAGGCGGCACCCAGGAGCTCGGTTTGGGCGCCTGTAGGCTCCGCGGTCCCCTCAGCCGCGGGCTGTTGTTCCTCGTATCCCATATATGCAACACCTTCCGCCGTCGCCTGAGCCGCATGGTACATGTCCCGGGCGGATTTCATTACCAGAGTCAGGAGGAGGCTCCGGTGGAGGCGGAGACCCCCTCTCTGGGTGCGGGAGCTGTACAGCTTCCCCAAAGCCACGACCATGATCCTCTTGGCCTCTGTGGTGACCTCCATGTCACAGCTTGTTTTGAAATTAGTCCAGGACAAACAATCACAAGTTAATGTTTGTGAATTCAGTCTCCACCCGCTGACTTCACACACAGACACAATACAGACCGGGTGCAGGACAACTACTTATCACCTCGTTGACGTCACTCCCCCCGCGTCATAAGAAAGAGCCCCGCCTTTCGGCCTCATGCCAGTCTGCTATTTCAAACAGCCCAGGATGCAACAACTGGTAGAGCAACTGTGGCTATTTTAATCTATCAAAATATGTTCAAGTGCAAACTTCGATGTGATAAGAAAACCGGTCTTGTGATGTTACAACAAACAAGGTAAACACTCCCCAAAATATCTGCAACACTCTGCTCAAATCCATAAAACAAATACTAAAAACAGGAGGAAAAACTGAAATTATTATGGCAATTTATGGTTTATCTATTTTTGGCTTTATTTTATGAGCACATTTCTTAATGAATCTTCAACTTGCATGTTAAACTAACCTCTTTAGTTTTAAGGTATTTTACACGTTACAATTGTGGACTAGCAGTGCCCACCATAGTTTTCCAAAGCCAGACCAAACATGCACCTATATCTTTGCACTGGATAGGCTGCAGATCCAATCAGTCCAGACTGTTTTGATGGCAAATGTATTTGGCTGTTGCTTTAATAATCAAAGCTCAAATAGGCATACATTGCACATATTGATGGTTAAACAAATGAAAGATCTCAGAGGAACATTTTGCCAATACGTTTTCATTTATTGAATCTAGCCCACATAAATGGTGTTACGTCACTGAACCCACACCGAAAATTAACCAAACAAATCCCAAATTCATTTGGTTAAGGCTGCTGTTGAATTAATCCAGATAGTAAAATGCATGTCAGTCAGTTCTAAATGTTTAAGGACATGTTTCAAAAATAACTAAATACTAAAAAAATGACTACAATCTATTGGTTTGATTTGCAAAACCTGGATCAGGAAAACATCTATTTTTAGTCTTTCTCACACCAGGGATGAATACCATTCCACTGCTCTAGACTGAGACAGGGAAGAAAGCCTGTCTATAACAGTCTGTGCGCTCGTTCACTCTCACCCATCCCCCAGCGTGTGTGTTACTTCCTTTTTGAGAGAAGAGATGCCCATATTAAGCGCATCCTGCCCCTGTGGCACATGCAGAGGAAAACCCATGACGTGCGTGGGAGCCCTTGCTTCCTGAAGCCATTTAAAGTAACAGTACGATTGCGTCAGGGCTTGCTACTTCCCTAAGACCATATTTGGGCAAAGGAATCCATTCCTACAGATTTTTATCAGACACTGCAATGTACTCTTAAGCTTAATTTACAGTTCGAACTGGATAAACTGAATATCACATCAATATGACAGCATACAACTATACATTTTACCCTCGGGCATCAGATTGAAAGTGTGCAGCAGATTTGTAGAGAAACAGAAAGAGGGTGATCATTGTTTCCAAGCTGCTCTTTTACTTCCAGAGGAATTTGTGGTATGCAAGTGATTGTTTTTGGTCGCGCTGCAGGTCAACAACACCTCAGTTGCAGACGATAACAGCCTGGCGTTTGCTTTTTTACATTTTATTTGCTAAAGGTCTGACTCAGAAAATACATACCTTTCTCTGTTGTAATGCATCAAAATCTAGAAGCGGCACATGGAAGGAAAAGAAAAAAGCAAATGAAACTAACATAATTTATCGGCAATCCTGACTTAATTTTTAATTGATCGGTTTTAATTTGATTGTGTTACAGTGACAATACCAAAGACAAACATCTCCTCCTACGGATGTTTGTAAACTCAGCCCAGCTCATAGTTATGTTTCAAATCATTATTAGAGGTGGAGGGACATTTCAGTGCAATTATAGATTGAAGAGTGCCCTCTTCTGGTCCTGCAATAGTATTGAAGCAAAATTGTCAAGACTGGGAAATTAAATAAATATATAACGGTTTTATTAATCCAATCTGAATAGTATATTGTGTGTTCTGTACGTATGGCCTAGGAGCATTTCACCTATCAGGCAATACATTACCCGTCTGTCCCCACCTAAATTATTACAAAATATTCCT
This sequence comes from Taurulus bubalis, assembly GCF_910589615.1. Lineage (NCBI taxonomy): Eukaryota > Metazoa > Chordata > Actinopteri > Perciformes > Cottidae > Taurulus > Taurulus bubalis. The sequence continues at coordinate 16,306,548 of NC_136605.1, forward strand.
CAGACATGACATCAACGTCAGGATACACCCAGGACCATTATGTAACAACTGCATTGAATTGTAATGAATTCCAGTACGCCTTCAAAATATGTTAATCAATGTATTTCCACTAGTGAGACGAAAACACAGGATCATCACTTCATATTTCATATTAGCTCTGTTGTCGTCTGCACAAACTCTATTTTCCAATTTGTCTATGTGCCGTTTGTTACTGGGTATACAGTGCATTGGGTTTCTAAAAGTGTTTCTTTTATTTACATGCTGATCCTGCAAGGTAAGCCGAACTGAAAACAGATCCGATTCAACCACACATTAAAGGAGAAACGTGTTGCAATCACAAAAATATAGATTATTACAGGTTTGAAGCACACCTTAGATTAGAAGTACTACATCTCAAATGCTGCTTCTTGGTTACAGTACAGTTAATTATACGGCAACAAAGTAAACAGAGCTGAATAGTACATATTTCGGTGAGTTGTACATCGGTCTCCTTTGATGGATACATTCACAGTGCACCGTTCAGCCTTGCACACAATGGATACATGTGTTGTCGCATGTTATCGTGACCCCTTCAGTGCCATTTAAGCAACACCATAACAGCTTTACGTTTGAACTGCCCAGCTGCTTTGTGCAGTCGTATCCACTAGATGTCCTGCAGTCACTTGTCCTGTCAGCCTTTCAACACAGGGTGGGGCCCCACCCCACACACATAAGAATGGAAATCAGAAAGACGACTTGATTCTGCTCTGGGCGACGCAGTGTTGGTTGTCTGGTTTAAGGAGGTCATACATGCAAAGAAGAAGAAGAGTGCCAGTATAATTGCAAAGCTGCCTTGAAGTGGTGCTAAAGTTATTGACAATTAGTTATGTATGTCAAACTTAGTTATATAATAACATGTCTTTACTTTAGAGAAGGTAGAATCACTGTTTAGATACATAACAAAGTGCATTTAGAGCCAAAATAAAGCCTTATTTCACAATCTTTACTCAAAGTTTAGTTGTGTTATTTTCTCACAAGAGTTTGCTCTGTTACAGAGTCAGTGAATACTGGCCTCATGAGACAGTGTCTCTTCAAGTAAAGTTCTGTATATCAAGTGTGAAAGCCTAACTATAGCTAAATGAAGGCCGGAACAACTGTGTGAGGGGATATATTCATGAAGCATGAAAGAAACCGGTCACACGTGGCAGCCTCCAGGTGTGAGAACTGAAGTGTGCATGAGGAGGTCCATAAAACAACGAGCTTGCATGTTTAAACTTTTAACTGTCGGTTTATGAAAAGGGATTGCAGAAAACTGCATTTAGCTATTTCAGAAAAGAAAACGAATGCTTGTTTTTCAAGGCAATAGTCAATTTAATAATACATTTCCAGATAAATGAATGAATCACTACATAACACTTTTCTACACATTTGTTTTCATATGAAGTGTATAAAAACAAACAGACATCCAACAAGCAGCTCAACAGTAACAGCCAGTAAAAAAAAGGATAATAAAAAAGGAGTCAAAGAGAAATTGTTACAAATCTTTTATTAAGATATTCATTATTTAATCCATTTTGACATTTTCTCTATGATTTGTATTTATTTATTTTACAGTTGTTAATGTGCAATTACCTTTGATAATGTTGGGTCACAGTTACAGGGCTTTCACAAAGTTATTGGCACTTGGAACACAGATAGAAATAGGATGAGCAGTACAGGATGTCCACTGGCGCTACAGGGTTACGGAGGGCAAGGAGCAGGGGCAAAGACATGGGCAGACCAATTACTGCACAGGTTGTGAAGAAGCGCCATTTCTGGGTAAATATATACCTCATGCTGCGAGTGCACAACAAACAATCTGACCTCTATGTGTGCGTCTATATATAATATACAGTATTTATCTATACATGTGTATAATCATATTTATATATGTACTGTTTAGTGACAAAAGGTTCCCCATGCCGTGCCACACCTTATCTATTCAAGTGTGTAGGTCTACGTGTTTTGTAAACACATATGTTAAAAGGTACAGAAATTGCAATGTGCTAAGAACATACTGAACAAAATAAGCATGACATCATTCTATTCTCAAATGCACACAAAGTGTAACACAACCACACTATTGCAGGTGCAAGAAGGTTGTGAGTGAAGTTACTTTTAGAGACCAGAGAACTTAACATTGACTGGTACAATATCCAATCGTTATTTTACTCGAGGCTCATTAGACGCAATATTATGATTAGGTCAATGCTAAGGACATTTCTGCATCTGTGCTGCTCTGCTGTGTTTTGACAGCAGACCAACATGGCACACATTAAAATCAATTCTGATTCACTGATATTTCAGTCAGAGGCTCAGAACAGAGTACAAGTCATTCAGTAGGTCACTGTGTAATATGGTTACTCTTAGAAACTAAGTTAAGTTGTTCCTCGCTTTAAAAGCTTTTTTGTTGTTTAAATTTGCAACTTAACGTTTCCAATGTTTTTTTTCTTTTCTATTGGAAACTACATTTTTCTAAGGGTATCAATGGCAATTGTACTCAGATTTTCCAAATACCTCTGTAAAGGACACAATCAATAACAGCCCTGTAATAATGGAACACAATTCAGACTTTTTAACAGTAATTTGGCAATTGTCATACCTGGTATTTTTAGGCAGAAACATTGATAGATTTAAAAATAAGATATCATTGATTTTCATAGCTAGACTGAATGTGCATGTATTATAGTGGATTTATTTAAAAAACCTTTAGTTTGATATAGTTAAAGTCTGAAATGACATGTTAAAATATTGTATAACATGTGATATCCCAGCAAACTATACCGATTTAAATGCACTAAAGTCGTGGCATAATTTATAAAAATTTCGGGGAAGAACATGAAGGTGTAATCTGAGCTGAATCATAAACCTGGCCAAGTAAACAGCCAATTAAATGTACATATTATAATTTGGATTTAACCACCTAAAGCCGCTGCTTCGCCTCACTCTGAAACACATGAATAAACTTGTGGAAGTGAAACATGACACCAGCCGCATGAAGGACAGGAAGCACAACAGTCTTCAAAGACACTGGAGAGGTATGTGGGGGAGGGGTGCTCATGTGGCATCAACAGTCAAAAGTAGAGCTTGCTGAGGTTTTGTTGTCATTACCCTTTAAAGAATACTTACAAAGTACTGCATTTTTGTTCTGTCCATAAATCATCAGGCCAAACCATTTCAGTACACTCAGTATCATAATTTGAATCAATAATGAAAATAGGCTGAGCTTCAACTATAATGTTATTTCTTCAATAAGATTTACTCAACTGCCTTAAATAAGACATATCAATTTCTTCCCGTTTTTTACACTGTACCGTCTTCAGATAATCAAACCTTGTTTGAAATGCCCCTCCAGAAGGAGAAAGTAATCTGTCTGTGGGAGCATTTCACATTTCTAAGTCACACCCGGACCATTTTCACTTCTTTCCATCTGCACAAGGAATGACGAATCCCCTGTGCTAAACTCCTAAAAGGTCATTCAAGGAGCTTCTAGCAAACACCAACTTTCACATAAAAAAGGTCAGTCTTTGACCTTTCATAATCAGATGCATCCAGCAACAGAAAGGAAGAACACTTGGGATTTAACTCAACAGTCATCTTGATTATTTACAGTAGGAATTTGTGCCACTTCGAAACAAGAAACACATGCAGACATGGGAAAAAAAAGAAGACAAATTCCACCTAAAGAGGTTCAATTGCTACACAAATCTCAAAGGTGCAGGTTCATTAAGGTGCAGAAACCTCCACTCCCATGGAAGGTGCAAAATCATGTTATGTCAAACTTTTAAAATAAAACTGTCAGCCATCTTTTATTTCCTTATTAGACACATGAATAAACTACATACTAAAAAGACACATCTGCGCAAAAAGTCTCTCCTTTACCAAAGAACTGCTTTGCACACACATGGATAGTACCATAAAATCCATTTGCTTCAAGCAATATGGCCTCCTCATAACATCATTGTACCCACCAGGCGCTTATTCAATTAAAAAGGCACAATCCAATATTCCATAATTATTTCCCGTGGATTTTGCAGTTTATTTTTAACAATTTCAGTACATAGAAGAAACTATTGGAGTTGTCGGATCAATATAACTGTTATGTTTCTACCAATAATCTTTGAAATCGTGGGCCAATGTTTTATTGGAGGAGGCTAAACGTTGCAGGTTCACAACCTAACAAGAAACAGATATCATAGACAACAGTCAAGCCAGCTGAATCAGTCTTATTATTCCTTCTATGCTAGTGAACAGAAGATGAAATGCTTCAAATTTAGCAGTTCAACTGCTCATTCCATCACTCTGCACTTTCAAATTAAGATAAAAATAAATGGCTATGGGTCTTGTGATAAGACTGCTTTATTAAACTCCTTTTTAATGCAAAAATAGCACGTTTCCATATTTGACAAGACCTCTTTCAATAGAACATGAAGATCGAGATTTTAAAACAATCCCTTTCACTCTCTTTGCTCAGACCGTTCTAGGCATGGGCACTTGTATAAATATAGTTTGTCTTCTAAAAATATGACCATCTTTGATTACCTGTTGCCCTTTAAATTTTCATTACAATCATCTCAGAAAAAAGCTTTCCCCCTTCATTCTGGATCTCTTTTTCAGTTCATAGATGGGAGAAACATGCTAACATTTTAGAAAACAGAGAAAGATGAGATACATTTCTATAAGACACAGTGAAACACTCAGGTGCAATTCTCTGGTCGAGAGAAAGAAGATGTGGTGAAGAATAGTTGCAGGGTGGTGAGTGGAAGATGCGAGGGGAGGAAGAACAGGTAGTGTTAATGCTTACTATTGTATCTATTTTAAATTCCTTTTCCTAGGCTGGAATACAAGTTGTCAGGGTTGCATAGAATGAAATGCCACTGGCACTTAAATTCAGCACCTAAACTGCAAGCCTGTCTATCAAGCCATAGATTCCTCCTCAGGCTACACTGGCAACTCACTCCATCACCTGCATTTAAGGGAATGTATTTAATATGTAACAGTGGATGCACTTACACACATTAAAAAGACAAGGGGAGGCAGAGGGCAGTTAGGAGGAAACCCTCTCACTCACTCCCTTTACTCGACTAACTCCATTGTACAGTCATAAAGCAAAAAAATGTAAGTTTTCATGTCCTGGTTACATCAGGGTAACAACAACTGTTGACCCTAGCAGTGTAGTATAGATAGTCAGATGTGAGAGATCAGCGTGGGCCAAAAAGTGTAGAGGCAAGCAGAACTGGGGAATACTGGTGTGTGTGTGTGTGTGTGTGTGTGTGTGTGTGTGTGTGTGTGTGTGTGTGGGTCACCAAATTTCAAACTTCCCCGGGACACAATGTTCAAAATAGCGGTCCTCCGTCCCCGCCCACACCTGGTAACGATTCACCTGAAGAGCCACCTGACTCCATGCCGGCACCGCCGGTGGCCTCCAGAGAGGCGGGGTCGAAGGCTGGATGCGCCCCCAGGGTGTCATCCTCAATCTTGACACCGTCAGGAAGGAAAGCAGTGTAGGCATCGCTCTCAGCCATCAGCAGCTTCAGCTTGGGGATCCAGCTCTTACGGACTACGCGTCTGGCGTTGGTGCACATGTCAGCCGCGATGGCGTTCATCTCACTCTCTTTGAAAGTGGTGGCAAAGTTCTGGCAATAAACTGGAATGGAAAAGAAAAGACAAATGTTAGGCTGATTGTACTTGATGCTGGGAACTACAGCAAAAAAACACGAAGAACTAATGTCGTGAAGCAGACAGGAAGCTAAACAACAGAAACAGTAGTCAGGGGAAAGTACGTGGAACGCACATTACTTAATGAGTAATGTGTGTTATGCTACTCATTAATTCTGTCCTTTTTTAAAATGTTTTTCTCCACTGGGCACAACCTCCCCTACTTGCAAGGTGCATGGATAATCTAAGCAGCCTGAAGTGTCAGAGCTCCTCCTCTTCCTCACACATATAGTATTGATACTGCATCTGGTCAATCTGGGACGACATCCCAAGATTCTACTGTATATGTCAAATCAAAAAAGGATCTGAACGACATCAAAAATGTCCAACTTTCATCGGCACTTTAGTTGATGTTGGCAAATACTGTAAACATCTCCCTAAGTTAGAACATTTAAAGAGAGATCCTCTTTGCAGGAGTCCTAAAGATCACATAGGGCCTCACTCGTATTTGTAAGTGGAAATTTCTAAATGAAGCTTCAGCGGAAGATCAGTCAGGAAGACTCTCTTTATACTCCATTCATTCATACACTCTCAAGTCTCTCTCCCTGTGATTACTCTATCAGCTGATTGTGGGAATTCACTTTAAATTAGCCAACCAACCAGAATCGGAACAATTCCTTAAGCCAATCACATCGTTGCCGTCAAACTTTCAGTCGGCATCACAGTCACGCTCCTCATTCATCATCGGACTGCAGCAACTTCCTTCACCACCACCAGTGTCTGGACTCCAGGGGGGGATTCCACCTTATCTGACCTCAGCATCACTACCCCTCGATTATGCTACTTTAGGATGCAGTCCAATGGCCAAAGACTTAGCACTATTCAAATTGTATGCATGTGTAATAAATTCAAATTCTAATGAGTCTTCTGATTGACATGGTGCTGCAGATCTCTTAAACATGTCCGGCAGCCTCTCTCATTTCACTCACGAAATGTCGCTAAATTTGTTTTCATCTTCACAAAGTGAACCCAGACTTCACTGAGCTATCAAGAGGAGGTACACAAGTTACCCTGAGCACATTGTGAATATGTACATGCACACATACGTATGTGAACATAGGTGGATGTTGCTATCTAGTGGTCACTGTGGGTTATTACCTAATGCTAATCACAGGGTGCCATTTGTACTTTAATCCAAAATTAGCCTAAAAACAGGCATGTTTTACTGTTAAATAAAGACATATAACAGCCATTCATTAAATTCAGCTTCAATATGCATGTATGTTTATGTACAATACAAATGCATGTAGCAAATGTGGAAATAGTTTGCATGCCTGTGGACAGAAAAACGTTGCTCACATTTGACCGCATGCAGAACTCTGTTGTCCAGGGGCTTCCGGCTCGGGTCATTGGTGGATGAACGGATGCCTGTTCCACAGCTGTTAGCCAGAGTATTCCTGAGGCATCAAAAATAAGAATAAGAAAACACAGAACAGATGCCAAAAGTGTCCCTGTATAAAACAATACATTAATCTCTATATTAAAACAAAGCTCTTGCTTACTTTACATGAAACACTTGCAGAAATAGACACAGACCTGTCAAAGAAGGCAGCCAGCAGCCTCCTAAGCAGCACCTTGTGTCTGGTCCCTGCGCTCACATGACAGTTCATTAGCTGGGCTCGCGATATAAACACAGAAGTACCTGCAAAGAATGCACATGCAATGAAAAACAACAAAGGAACCACCAAACAGCATCAGTACGTATCACCATTTGTGACTTATTTATTGTGTCGCTTTACAACAAAGAAACCGATTTTATGGATCATATAAAGTAATGATACAAGTCTTCACTTTGATTTACTGGCATTGATCATCTGTTTATCTAGTGGCAAGTCTGATTCATATCCAACACTGCAGCTGTCGGTTAGGAGTGAGGAGGCGGTCCTTTTTCTTCTTTTTTTCTTTGTTCTGCTAATTGCTCTCTTGCTCTCTCTATACATATCTGTGTCACAGGTTTCATACTGGGTATAATCTTCATATTATTATTATTCACGCCAAGTCAAATGTGTAGTACTGCATCGTGATTGGCATTCCAATGCCTAATCCAGTAATTGGAGGACAGCTTCCTCTGAATAAGTGAATGCATATTATAATATCAGCTCCTCTAAAACTCTGTTTTCATAAAGACCAGTTTCTTTGACCACACACAAACCATACCTGAGACTAACTCTAGTTTCTCAGCAGGGTCTCCTTCCTCGTACAGTTTGGGATGACAGCGGTTGCCGATCTGAGCAATGAGTTCTACGGGGAGGCATGTGAGGTCTCTGCCTCGCATGCGACCCCGTGTCTCTGTGTGGTCTGGTAGAGCCTCAACACGCTCACCAGCTGCTGGAGAAAAACAAGGTTGCAGAATAAAACCAAATCCCTTTAACACAGAGAAAATAGAGTCAGATTACTATTAAAGCAATACAAATCAAACAGGGAATCTCAGTAGTGAAGGCAAAGATTATCTACCATCGAAGATATAAGTGGGTGTAAACCTTACACCAAATGATACATATTCTCTGTCTTTCAGGTGCAAAGATACACCCTACTCAGTCTCGTGTCCATTACCTGCAGCTCCCATATTGAGCATGCTGTACATGGTATACATGTTGCAGATTTGCCTGTACTGCTCTTCGGCGCATTCATCTGTAACCTCTTCTTCTTCTTCATCATCATGGTAGCTGATCGGTGAGTCACTGGCGTAGGTGCTCAGGGTGCCGGGGCTGGCGCCCTCTGACATGCCGAGGCCTGCAGCAGAGCTCCCATTGGTGCCGGCACTGGCCACCATGCCCACCAGGCTGGTTACGTTGGCACCCATACCCATGGCCAGTCCGAGGGCTCCGGGGCTCTGAATGGCACTGCCCCGCAGCGCCTCCTGGGAATAACGGGCTGCCTTCCTGGCCCCACCTCCTCCCCCTGAGCCGGTCCCACTTCCATCTCGGCTGCTGCCACCCTCCCACAGCCGCTTGGCTACGGGAGTGCAGACCACCGAGTAAGGATTAGATGCTTCCGGCTGGCTAGAGGGCTGCTCCGTCTTCACTCGTGATACCAGCGGAAGCGGCGTCAGGCATGAGGCGGGCCGGCCTGTGCCGTTACTGGTCTGCGTCACGGGGCTCTGGGGCTCCGAAGGCGGGGCCTCCTCGACGTGAAGGCCCTGTGAGTCGCAGCTTGGAGAGGACACCTAGAAATGAATATACATCAACTTTGTGTCAGCATACATGAACACACCAATGTACCAACAGATCTGTGTTTGCTTGTAGGGTTTTGCCATGCAAAGGATGGTCAGTCTGTCTGTCCAACAGCTAGGCATCTCAACAACCGTTGGCCAGATCCCCTGTATATTTTGTATGATTATTATTTATGTTTTTTAATAAATGATTAAGTGCTCCCCTTTATGATCTAGAACCATCATCACACTATAACTTTATTTCCACCAGCACTTCACTTGGGACGCACCAATCCAACTTTTTCAGTCCTGGTACCTTTGCCTGGGCTTTGGTATCGACCAATCCCGAGGACTGATCTGATATCAGTGTTTCATTACTACGCTGTATTTCAAGAAGAGAAATACAGCTTGTGGAAGAAAGGGGATCATTATTTTATGTATACGGAAACAATAAGCTTGACTTAAACATTGCTTTTCCTAACATAAATAAAAAAAAAACATACTAAAAAAGTATAAATAATATGTAAATGTACAGAACTATTAGTCAATTAAATAACAGTATCCAATACCAGATTAGCGCATTGTCACCAACACCCAATCCAGCTATCCGAGTCAATATCGGACCGTGATATTGATGCTCCATTGCAGATGATAATCTCTCGTTTTTGCCTTTCCGAACTCTTCAGCCAATATATATATATACATACATTATCAAAAGTCCGATATTGACTATTTCAGAAACATTCCAACTGAAATATAAACTTCATCTGAAGAAGCCAATTCACACAAATAGAACAAATCTCAATTAACACTAAACATACATTTTGGTAATATAGCTTTCTTTTGATTTGACCCATTGGGATCTCTGCCACAAAGACTTTTACTGACACCTAAATGTGAATGGCCCCTTTTCCGGAGTATATGTGTCTCAGACACTGTGTTATTTGAAAAGTTTCAACTGAAAACTATTTCAGCCTTACCTTGAGGAAGAACTCAGTGCCCTTCTCCATTATCTGTTGTATCTGCAGGAAGCCGGCGGTATACATGAGCAAAAACTGGTCCCCCACCGTCATGCTGAGACGGCCTGTGTAGCAGAAAGACAAAATCTGCTGGAAGCTCTGGGGCTGCACAGCCGATGGGAGCTCCACTACGGTTGGGCTCGTCTCATTGCTGCTACCACCTCCACTATTGCTGCTGCTGTTGCTGAAAAGGTCCCGGAAATAAGAACTGCTAGCAGCCAGCACAGCTCGATGGGCCTGAGAAAGAAAAAAAAAAACAGATATATAAATTGTCCCATTAGAACTTAGGAAAGATATTAAATGCCAGATTTCAGATTTTAGGTATGTACTCTTCTTTTCACTTCATGATTTTAAATCCGAAAGAGTTCCTTGCAGGACATCGCAAGAGACAAATTTACTGAATTGGCTGGATATCATTCCAATTTGACAATATCAGAACTAAGTTTTAGTACCAGAACAAAACTAGACTTTGCCTAAACATTTTTTTTGGAAATACACTTGAGTATAAATTACATTATGTAATAACAGACTAAGATATTAACCATTGAGCAAGCATTTGACGCCAAGTATTGGTAAATGTAATCAGTATTCAAGTATGGTTGTTTTATTCCCAACTATTTATTTATGCATTTATTCAATAAGTCTTTAACATAATATGAATCCTAAAATACTGAGTGGAAGCTATCCCCAAAGAAAACCACAATCAAAGTGACAGCTCTCTTAGTTTTGGGGTCATTTAGGGACCTAAAAACAAGATTACAGGGCGGACACGGTTAAGAAAATCTGCCAAGATAAGAGTGAGGAATGACATCCAGCTGTGACTCGGGGCAATGCAATTGGGGGCAATCTAACCCATTGTCTTTGCAGACGGAGTAGGAAATGACATGCAATTAAAGCGGTCCAGTTGTCATTCCAAGTGAAGACTACAACGGGTGATTTAACTTATCGTCAAACCTTCAGCTGGAGAGGAACAATTCAGTAAAACCTCTCTTAAAATTCGTACTGAGATGAAAAGCTGCTCTCTGTGAAAGTGTATCATCATTCCAAGTTGGACTATCCAGTTACAAAGTTACACGAAAAAAGTCACACGTTACAAAAGTTACCATGACCGCCACCTGTTTTCAGACTGTCCAAACAACACTTCTTTTGAAGTATATTGGCATTCCATCCTCCACACAGCCAGGCTGCCATGGAGCCACCGGACTAATTGTTTACACCCCAGCCTTAGTTTCTCTACATATAGCCTGGACTTTCAATACAAGTGTAATTTCCATTTTAAAACAATAATTCCTCGCTGTCCCATCAGTACCTTGAAGGCATGGCCCTTAACCACCACGGAGACATCGCAGTAGAGGCCCTGCAGCCGCTGCTCATTCAGACACTCTAAGACATTGTTGCCAAAGTTTGGGATCGCCATCTGGAGGGTCTGGGCCATGGTGCGCCGACGCACACCACCGAAGGGTCTAGTCGGGGGAGAAAGAAAAACAGAAAAGATTGAAAAGTGTGAGAAACGACACAATTACAATTAGCGACACTCTAATATACATGTTATAAACCCCTGGTTATTAAACATAGTGTGTCAGTTTCAGTTGCTGTTCATACCTCGAGTCAGGACATGCAGGTCATACACATTACTGCTCAACAGGGTTTTGATTTGAGTGTTTACACTGCTGTATGGCCATGAGCAGGGTCATGTTTCCAGGTGGGATAAGCTGAGCATGCCCATTCACAACAATGACAAACACTGCTTTATCCTGTGCTGTGTCTTTTGTGTAAGAAGCAGGAGGCACCGCAAGGAGGAGGTGTAATGTAACATGGCTGTGTTAGGAAGGAAAGCTCAGGGAGAAAGGACCTAAAACAAAACAGGTGAAGAATGTCAGACCCTTACATTAATAGACACAATAAAACCTCTCGGACAAAGTAATACCAAACATACACTAAATCCAAAGGAAGTTTACTTTTATTGTTACTATTACTACTGGGCCAAATTATTCACAACGAAACACCTCTATTCCAGAGAAGAAAAAGTCCCGATTAAGCATTCTTTCCCTTGGCACATCCAACTGACATAGACCACAAATATTTCTTCACACAGTCCTAGTGAAGGCTTTTGGCAGGCTCACAGGACGTTGATATTTGAAACAAAGTTTTGTTCAAGCTGCCAGGGATATTCTACATTGCATTAATCCTATACGTCACTTCAGCCTTGCAGTAGTTGTTATTGCCAGGAGCAGTCTCAGTAAAAGCCTTTTCATTTTCTGTCCTCTATGAGCTATAAAACCTTGTGTCCTTAGATAACTGGGCTGTTATTCTATATGCCTAAACAAACTCCACATAGCACGTTTCACTTCACTTCTCTAAAAAGTCGAAGGCAAACATACCCCCTTGCCCTGCACCCTCACGTAGATTCCTATATTATGAATGTCAATATTAAATTAAAGTGGACCAAAGACTGCTCTGCTGAGGACATGCACATTTGAACAGACTGTGGTACAGCTCGATTCTGTGAGACCAAGCTCAGTGTCAGGATATTTAAAAGACACAAGATATTTTCTTTTATGTTTCAGAATTTGTATACATGACCTCACACAATAGCATGAGGAGAATTCTACCCTTCAGTTAAGGGATTCACATGTATAAGCATTATATGCCCTCTGTACCCACAAGCACCATATTACCTCCACAATCACAGCTAAGACAACAGATCCATTGATAAGCCCACGTGGTGGCATTTCATTGGCCATAAACCTTTACTTAAAGCAACCAGCCGTAAAGGTTCTCACAGATATACACAGATGATTGTACAGGCCTAAATAAAGCTGCTTTTCTCACGGATGCTTTACCACTTTAAAATGTTGCATGGCTACAAGCTGCATGCACTGACACACACACACACACACACACACACACACACACACACACACACACAAACACACACACACACACAAATACTCACATGAAGATACATACCAAACAAAGGCAATCTCTGATACTGCGAGAACAGACTGATTGAAGCCCACCCTGTAAGAGGCATACAACCAACTTTGGTGTGACTGACTGATGAGGGCTGGAGTGAGCCGCCCCATCATATCCAAAGCCTTTCATTTGGGACCTTGCCAAGCTCCAGGGTAAAGAGAAATGCTCTCTTTGTCTCTGTCTCACTCAAGCTCCATCTCCCTCATACTAAAACACAGATGCGCACACACAAACTCAAACAAACCCACAAAAGGCACACTGAGTCACACACAGACATTAGACAATACGGCTTGTTTACAGTTTGGCGAGCCGCAGTAAGCACACATGCGTGCACATAAAGACACACAAACACGGGGCTGAGAGCAGGGTGTGTTTGCACAGTTTGCCCCGACAGTGAGAGAGAATGTGACCGTGTGTGTGTGTGTGTGTGTGTGTGTGTGTGTGTGTGTGTGTGTGTGTGTGTGTGTGAGTGTGCATGTGTGTATGTATGCACCAAGGAGGGGCAGTGAGGCCTGCAGAGATGAGAGGGAGCATAGCAGGTCCTTATTCCATTAAATATATAGAGCACAGCAATGTGAACGAATGAAATTCACCCAAACTCACCCTGTGGCTTATACCAACCAGCCTGGTGGGGAAAGTAGGTCATACATACTCACAACATACTTAAGATCTTAGACTTTTCATGGTAAGCTTGAAGAATGTTTTGCCCACATTCAACGGGCTCATGTTATGTTATGGTAGGACGGCTGTCAACATATTTCAAAACTTATACTGTCCGACTACTTTCCAGTTCATCCAGTTTTACCTTGGGAAGCAGCGTGGGCTCTGACACTGCTGTGTGGACGATTACTGTGGAGTCATTGGTGCAGCTGGCACACAATGCATCCCCTCTATAGGCATTTCCTGGTTCCGATGTGCCTGCAAATCAAGACATGTGTACCAGGCCCGATTCGTGGTTATTCTTATATAACCTGGGGGGGGCAGCACAGACATCATGAGCTTCACAACTTCTGAACTTCATGTGCTGTGCCCGTGGAACCCCGTATGAGTGTTCCCGACTACAAATTCTGGCTCTGTACAGACATGTGTCCGCGGGGGAAGGATGCCGGGTAATGGGGAACAGATACGGAGCTCGTTAACACACCGCGCCGTGTGCCAGTCTACACGCCGGGAGTGCTCCACTGTCTGCTGGCACCGGAGCCGGGGGAGGGAGGGAGGGAGGGGGAGACACATGATGGCAGCGAGCCTCGGTGATACCCGGGTGAGGGCGACGGTGTGTTCCCGTTTACGTGCCGTCAAATGACATTCAAGTATATCAATCTAAATGTCTCCCCAAAGCGGACTAAGCGGTCCCAATAAGTCTCCCTCTCCACTGGGGCTGACAGCGGTGACATGTTTGATGCCACCTCCCATCCGCAGCAGGCCTATAGAGGTGGCTAATGGCTAAGCTAACACCACTGTTAAATATTTTGGGTTCGCCCCGGCGCACCATCCACCTCATGCACACTCAAGCCCAGCTGCACAATGTCAAGCATTTCCGCGGAGAGTCCGCACTCAAATGTATAAACAAGACACTTACTGCCTGTGCGGACGAGGGAGCTGCGCTGCGACGCCGGTTGTCAAGCCCAAATGTTGCTTATTTAAATATTTTCGTGATGGGGGAAATCGCTCCCCCTGCCATTCTCCATTCTACCGACATCAACAGGTCATCCCAGGACACGCAGCAGCTGAGGGCGAGCCAGACGGAACCAGTGCGGCACGGAGCGGGGGGTGGGAGCACAACAAGGCTCAGTTCTTCTTTACAAACGGTGTTGCCGTGCCAAAAAAAAAACTTGACTGCCATCGGGTTTCTCGCATACTTGAGAGAAGTGCTAGGCTACATTAAATTATAGAATTTAACTACAAATAGTGCCACTCTAACTTGATGACAGGGTGCAAATGTCACTGTTTGAGCTGGGGACGGCTTAAAAAAAAAGTTAAGGACCGTGCCAACCTCGACCCTTATCCCAAACTTTAATTGTCCCGTATCTACTGGACCGTTCATCATCAACCCAAATCCACGGCGCTAACTGAGGACACCCGGCATAGACCCCTCTCTCCCCTCCGCCCTCCCTTCCGCCACCGCCTCGCCGCCGCCGGTGAATCCTCGGATGACCCCGGCAGGTCGCCTCACACAACGGCAGGCAACACACTCACCCCCACGCCGGGATGTTGATGCAGACTCACAGCGTCGGTTCAAAGGAGGAGACACGCAGCGCTCTCTCTCCCCGCTGTTCCTTGCTCCAGGCAGCCATTCAGTGCGAGCGAAGCGCCGATATCAGAGCCATTGAGGGCGGTACAGTATCCCAGGGGATTGCGGAACACAGAGCCACTGATCGCGCGGAGCAGCAGAGGAGGAAGACGAGCATGACGCGCTTCGTCATTCAATCGCATGATCGTTTCGAGCGCTGCTGCCTCGATTTGGGGAGGACGATCCCACGGCGTGGACTGTTTGCGCATTGGCACAGCAGCCTGGAAGGGGAAAGCATCTCCCGCCTCTCTCTCCGCATATGAGCGATAGAATTGGGGAAAAGTAGGCCGTGCGTGTGCCTGTACCTGTTTAACTTGGGTGAAGGCGCGCGCATATAAATAGTATAGGGATAAAACCGCGCCCTTGTTGCCTGTAAACCAGTAAAACCGTATTCGCAAAATACAGGGTGCTATTACACCTGGCAATCATACCTGCAGGTACCTGTATTCAACTGATACAGCCTATAGTTATAGTTATAACTATTTATATTTAAACCTCTGCTTCACCACGCTATTCAATAATGCTTTTCTATGCCTTATCCGTTCTGATATAGGCCCATGCATGTATTGTGAAGCTGCTGCCACAACAGATATACCATAATGTTTCATGTGTCAACAATATACACATAATTTCACATTAGTATGGATTCCTGAATAAATGACTTCACAATAGCACAGCATCCCACATGGCAGCAATGTCTGGAAGTTACCTGTGACTTTCTTTGAGAAGAATGAACCAGAAACCAAACCTCGGTGACAATAAACATCCATGTGACGATACATTTGCCACTGGAAACTGTTACTGTTTGTCACGTCACACGTCATTTTCTGGCCTTATGTCACAGAACCCAACATCTCAAACTACAGTTTGTAGTTTGGGTAAATCTTACTTGATTGTTTGTCCCATACATATGTCTCTATCCCTGTCTGTTATATCCATTCTGTGGTCAAAATACTGGTGATTCAACTCACACAACTCTTAATCTGGAGAAATTATACTCTCATAGTCTCTCCTTTAAAATTATGCACATTTTAATTAATGTGAAAGTATGACCATCCATCCATTGAAATCACAAAATGTTCTGTTTTTACATGTTGACTACATCTCATTTGTGTTTGGTACAGAAGGACGCCTTCCCAGTATAGGATTTAAGATGATACAAGCATGATCAAAAGATAAACATCCTTTACCCTTTACTGTGTCACATCAACGTTGTCACTGGTGGAGCCCCTTAGTTTTTTAGAAGTCACAAGTTAAATGGAAAATACCTGTGAAAAGTGATCCTGGTCCAACTGCTATCCAATGGGCATTTCTTCACAGCAGACTTTGACTTATCATAGCAGGAAATGAACAGATGTTACTAACAATAATAGCAATGGCTTTGTTCTTTTTAAGCGCCTCATTAAGTCATTGGGCTGTAATCAACCTTTCTTTACTGCATTAAATACACATTTATTAAAAGGATTTTGAAAAAAGATCATAGAACACACAAGTTGTTCAGTGTGGTATATCTGTTCAGTTTGGTCATATGTAATAATGACAGTTTCTTTTTAATGTGCGGTATAACGTAATACACATTTTGAATACAGTGTTTCCTTTTCCATCTTACATTATTAAGGCTGGAATGACATACCAGCATAGCATATTATCTGCCATAGACAATTATGCTTTTCTCAGCTTATGAATATTCAGAACTTTGGCACTGTATTAAAAAATCTGTCAGATAAATAGTGAATTTCCCTCTGAAATATAGTGGAGTAGAAGTAGAGATTGGCATGAAAAGAAAATTATCAAGGATAGTATATACTAGATACCTCAAATGTATATGTGAGTAAATGTACATATATTAGTTACAGAACAGGACATCATTCTTGACCACGCCCCTTCCTGTCCTGTCCTGTCCACTGTCCACAGTCCACGCAGGTGAATGACGTCCAACAGGTAACGGCTTGCCCAATACATTATTTAGATAAGGTTACAGTATAATGAAACAATAAGCCTCAAGAGGCCGTGGTTTACAGGGATTTTAGAATAGTTTATCTCTGGAAATTCCGCCGTTTGGGGTGTGCTCGTTGAGGAGTTAGTCACTTCTGTCCCCGTTTTTTTCTTGCATCTGGAAAAAAAATGGCGAGTTTCAATTTCAAATTGACGCTGCAGTTATTTCCCAGTCGTCACTCTTATTTCTCGTTTGGGTTGTTTTAGCTGGTGTTTTCTCTGTCTCTGTTCATGTGACGGTTTCTAACATGCCACGTTTTGGTAAGAGCTGCAACATTAAGCTGTTATTGTTTGCAGTGGCTTGACTCTTTCCTGTACTGTGTTTTATTCACGCTAATCAGCCATCATTCACTTGATCATTCACACGTGTGCTTTAACTGTGACATGTAAAGATGTCTCATGTGAATAAGGCCCACTGGTGACATTACATTATAGGTCAACATGGTTAGTAGAATATTGCCATCTGCTGGAAGTGTTTATAACGAAAATGCAAATGACTTTCAATATAATTTGAAAGTCTTACTTTTGTTTTGTTCCAACTGGGATTTCAATATTTACTGAGGAGTACCTACACTTGATATCTAAACAGGCCCTCATATGAACTATACTCGCTGGTTGCTCGACAATGATGACACCATAGAATCATACAAATTCAAACTAGCAGTGCAATGGTGTGTTTGTGTTGTGGTTTACTGATTGAAACTGCTTGCCTGCATATTTATATGTGGTGGGATAGCACGCCTCGTATTGCATTGCCCTACATACCGAATGGGTAATCTAAACAATTTGTGTGTGATTGTGAAATGTCATGTCCCGTTGATCATAACTCTTTACAGTTAGGAAACTTTGCTTCAGAGGTTTTCTTTATGTCTTTGGGGTAAAGTGCTTAGGCAATGCCTAATGTCTTTTTTTTGCCTTTGCATATTTGGTTGGCAGTAGCACCTCTAGACATGTTAGCATTAATTAAATAGCAGCTTATATTAATATTATTGTTAATTTCATACATTATCTGAATATGCATAGTGGCAGTAAAGTGGTGTAAATTGGCTGTTTATGTGAATAGAGATGTAGAGAATAGAGATGTAGAGAGTAACTTCTATCTGATCAATAACGCCCACTGTGGACCATGTCTGCAACTAGGTGTGTGTGTGTGTGTCTCTGTCTGTCTGTCTGAGCTTTGAAGGTGGCATTATTATTATGCTGATCATGACATGATAAATGTAATAACACTGCTCCCATATTTTTATTTTATTTTAAATCTTTAAACTGATGTGGTTGAAGAAATTCCAGAAAGGTCTAAATGCCCAACAGACAGGTTCTCTCTTGACAACTCTAAGGAAAGGATAAGATATGATTTAAATTGACCTTGCGGTAAAGATAAATTGTTATATCCCAGGTAAAGCTGCCTAAGCATGTATTCTCTTTTCAGCCCTGCATTACTTCACATTCAGTTCAACACGTTGGGAGTTGCTCGGTATAACCACATCCGTCTACTGTTGGCCACTGTGTACCTCCACCAGTGGCGCTTCAATAGTAGTTGTAACAAGATAATAGTTATCCTATATGTGTGAAGATGTTTGGTTGTTACTTGTCCTTGGTTCATATGGTCACACCTAAGAGGTCGAGCAAGGACCCAGGGGAAGGGAGGCTTGGCATAAGAGGATGGGAGGGTATGGGGTGTCAGACAGGGAGACGCTCTCAGGCAGCCTGCTGGGCATGACGCCCTGCTTCTCTGTTGCTGGTGCCTTGGCACTTAGACTGGCAGCAGCATGCTGTGACTCCATCCCAGCAACAGCGTCACAGATTTGGGCTGGCTGCCAAAGGGTCCCCAGCCAATCAGGGCACACACAGTGCCAGATCCCTCCAGATGTAGCCAATTGTAAGCCTGGATGTGCTTAGTATCGTCCCTCCCAGATGTGAATTCCTTTAAACCCACAAGGTACACAAATGCAGACACATGCAGCTCCAACCCAAAGACTGTGTGTGTGTGTGTGTGTGTGTGTGTGTGTGTGTGTGTGTGTGTGTGTGTGTGTGTGTGTGTGTGTGTGTGTGTGTGTGTGTGTGTGTGTGTGGAAAGGAGAAGATATATAAACAGTCTCTGTTTGTGCTGTCAACTGAATGCACCTCTGTACCATACCTTTTAGAAAGTCCAGTTCAGACCTTCCAGTATCTTCAAATTGCTACACAACTACTGTTTCACATAGAGGTGGCAAATCACCACTGCTGTTTGTGGAGCTTTGTCTCACTCTAGTGGTCAACCTGAGTAATACCGTGGTGCTGATATTGTGACGTGGTATACTGTAGTGCTCAGCCTTTCCCAGATGATAACTACTGTTTGTGTCATAATTTGTATATTATGTATATGTGTCTCTTTATATATATATCTTCATTACATTGGTATTTGAATCTCAAAGTCAGAATTTAAACTGTCATTTTTTAATTTCATTTTCATTTATTTATTGTCATTTTTCATCTTACACAGATACACAGATGCACTACGTACATGCCACACCGAATACATATAACTGAAACTGAAGAAAGAAACAAACCAGTTCCATAACACATAATCGATTACACTTTAAAACAATAAAAGCCAAATGCCATAAAAAACTTAAAAAGTCCACATTTGGATCATCAATCTGTCCTGAGATCATCGTCATTTAGTCTAAAAGGAGAAAACATAAGGAATGTGTCAGGATCTGGTGACATTTTGTATTAGTATAACAAATATGCATTTGAATAGTGTGTATTTATATGTGTAAATTACATTCAAACCACCCAAAATATTTTAATTCCAGAATAATAATATTGAACATAACAGAGATTACAATTGAGTTACTGGATGATTACTTTCAAATACAATACTGTTGTATTTTACCTTCATCATGGTAGCAAAGACACCATAGATAATGGAGATGAGGAAACAAATTAGGAATATGAGAGCCATATACCAGCTGTCCACACCGGTGTCCTGGATCCCTTCAGCATGCATGATGTCATCTACAAAATCACAGTTCTCCAAGGAGTCTGTAAATTAAATAGAGCCTGTAAGTTGTGTTAGCTAACTAGACTTTGTTACACTGGAAGGGGAGCTGGGAAGACATATTAATAACGTAATCAATGCAGTTCCCAAACGTACTCAGAAATGTGTGAAATAGGTGGTTAACATATTATGCAATCTGTAGAGTGTATTACATATTTGGATCAATGGACAAACCAGCACCTGGTTTAGATGTATCCACGGATAGGGTGATGTTTGCATGTGTCATCCTGCAGGTTATCGTTGCACCAGGTAACCAGATGACTTGGGACAGACACAGGTGACTTTGAATGCTGAACTTTCCATTTGGGCCTCTGTGGGGTTCACTAGTGTTGTAGTCCAACAGTTCCTTGGTGCCATCAAGAAACCAAGTGATGTCAATGGATGCAGGGCTGAAGCCAAAGACCAGGCACACAAGTTCACCAGAGCCCTGGAGTAAGGTCGCTGAAGGTTTGCTGTGGGTCACTGTGGCTGGGGAAAATAGTCATAAAAGGTTTTTGTCAGTTAATTTGTTTTGCCAAAAGTCATGGAGCAAGAAAAACAAGAAACATTTGTATTTAAATGCTTTCATCTCAAATTGAAATCAGTTGAATCAAGTGAGAGCAAATGTTCTTACATTTCTTTTCTCCTTTATCTTTGTGCTTACACTACTGCTATTGAGCTACTAACATTGAGGGCAGGCTAAGGTGGATGAAACGCAGTAGTATACAGTATTGGTTAGGATTTTGATTGTCTTTATTTTAGCTGACGCAATCAATCAAATAAATCTGTAATGGCCCTGATTCTATATTGATCTCTATCTACGAAATGAACTACATCAATCAATTTACTTAATGTCAATTGACAGCTCACCAAACACATCCTTTATAGTGCTTTCAAAAGGCATTTCAGATGACTCATGTCTGACGACACAAGAATACGTAGACTCATTGTCCGCAGTTTTTGATGTGTTTAGTCTGCTGCTCATTGAATATGTGGCCGTCCCTGTGTATTTCCATGTTGGACTGTTGGTGAAGTGAGTTGAAGGGAGTCTCTGGCCATTCTCCTTCCAGTACACTATGATGGTAGATGGGGAAAATCCAGAGACGAGGCAAATAAGTGTGAGGACGTCTGAGGTAGAAAGGTCAGAGGCAGTTGGTTCTATTATCTTCACTGCTGGTGGATACAGCTCTTGAGAAACACAAAAAGAAGACAAAAGTAAATTAAGCTTTATATTTTTTACATTTTAATCTAATCATTTATTCAATCACAACATCCACAAACATCATGGACAGTATATATATTTTGTAATGTAGAGTTTCTGATACACTCTTGCTGATGTTGAACATGAAATGAAATTCATGCTTTTTCTGCATAACACTACCTCTGCTTTTGTTTATATGGTCCTCATAGCCCTGGTTGGAGCATCGGTGCTTGGCCTCACAAGACACTGCTTTAAATGTGTGCCAATCCTCCGCTGACACATTGAGGGAGCTCTGCAAAGTTTCTGTCCCATTGCTGTGACTCACTGGAGACTCCTTATGGACATTTGGGGAATAATGCTTCCCACCTACTTTCCAGGTGACGGAGAAATCATTAAGAGAAGGGCCGACCAGAAGGCAGGTGATAGTCACTTGTCCCTTGTTCTGAAGCTCCTCGAGTCGTGGTCCCTGAACATATACGCCAACTTTCTGAGATGATGCCGGAGTTACTGAGAAAAGAATTTGACATTGAAGTGGTAACAAATTAAACCCATCAAGTAATGGGTATGAGAAAAAAAACATTTATTTATTCTCAAGCAATTATGTCTTCATTTTACCTGAGCAGAGGCTGATTTCCTTTCTCTCATGTGTGTTCAGAGACTTGTCAGATACTTCACACGTGAAGACGCTCCCTGTTTTCCACTCTGTGTGAGGGACATTGAGTTGACTGGTTACTGCCACCCGTCCATCTTCACCCATGCTGATGTCATCGGTTGATGAAGATCTGTGCTGGGACTCAGAAGACCATTTAATTTGAGGGTTGAAGCCCCAGGCAAAGCATAGTAGTCTCTGTGGCCCTAACTCTTCACTGGGGGCCAGGAGAAGTTCCATTGATGTGTCAGCTAAATGAGAAATGAATCAGTGCATTTATTAATTAATGAAGTATCTATTACAGATAGATTAAGAGTGAAATATGAAATCAA
Source organism: Taurulus bubalis (assembly GCF_910589615.1). Taxonomy (NCBI): domain Eukaryota; kingdom Metazoa; phylum Chordata; class Actinopteri; order Perciformes; family Cottidae; genus Taurulus; species Taurulus bubalis. The sequence goes on from NC_136605.1 coordinate 16,328,919, forward strand.
CTGCCACAAAGATAAATAACAGTTACTCTTCTCACCAAATAAATTGCCTGTGGAGTTTGACTCAAAGCTGCTGGAGAATCCTTGGTCCACTTTACAGGTGAAATTTGCGTTTTTCTCCCAATGACTTGAAGGAACAGAGAAACGTCTACTAGTTGAAAGGAGGCCTGGGGCTTCAGGAAGTTCAACATACAGTTTGCCAGAGATGTCAACACTGTTGGCTTGAAAGGTGATGGCCAGGTCAAGTGATGAGAGTGCTGTGACATCACACTCCAGCACAGCACTGTCTCCTTTCAGCAAATCTTTGAGAGATCTCCTGATCTCAACCAATGGAGCTGTAACTGCAGGCCCTGGGTGATGCAGAAAGAATATCAAATAGAGTTCACTCTGTTCTGCACTTTGTCTTTACAAAACATCTGCTTTTCATGGTGTATAGTTGTCTTACCTGTAATATTCACAGTCCTCTTTGTGGATGAGAAGCACTTGTGTTCAGCTTTACATGTTATAGACTTGAGTTGTTTCCATTGACTTGAAGAAACCGTCAGTTCACTGACTACATTAGTTGTGTTTTTGTCCTCTCTCACTGTGCTACCCGGTGTCTCTCTCTCATTCATCAGCCAGGTCACTTTGGCATCAAGAAGAGTGCGGACAAGACATGTTGCTTTTACAGTGGAGTCTGCTGTCATTACTGTCTTGAAGCTGGGAATCTCCACCTGGATGGAAGGAGGAGCCCTTGCATGATCTGCAGGAGAGAAAAAAGCGTGAATCTAATTCAAACCATTCAAATAATGCATGCATTTTTGTCCTAAAACATTCATGATACATCAAGTAATTTCCATAATATGCTGTGAGAAAGTAGACATTCATACTTACATTGACAAATATCTATTGTTTTTCTAAATTCCTGATCTTTGTGAATGGACTTGCACGTGAAATTTGAGGCCTGTGACCACTCAGTCATATTTGGCTCAATCTCATTGCTTAGACTGAAGGTTTTCTCCATTCCCTCCACACTCTGCACCTTCCTTTGGATTTGCACAATGTTTAAAGGTTCGTTGTCCTGCTTCCACTCCACACTCAGTTTGTCTGGAAAGAAGTCTATAATGGTGCAGATGAGTCTGACTGGTGAGGTCCCGAATTCACCCTCCCAAACTGGGTGTAATGTGATGTTTGGAGAGACAACCCGTTGCTCTGAAATAAAGAGGAGATAGTTACTTCTTTATTTGCCTAATTGTAAATGTTGGATGGACACATTTTTTTATATATTAACAGATTTCATCTCTTCAGTTATACATACCTTCAGATCTTGGTCAAGTAGAGAACGGTTTTCTCTCAGTTTTAAATATAATATATTTGTATTTAGGCTAGATGGCAGAGTTGTACTTTCACAGTGTCTAGTTTCTTATAGTCAGGTGGAGACAGGGCTGGGGGCTGTTGCGCAGATGTTGCAGCATGGCAGGAGAGAGTGATCAAGGCTAGCAGCAAGCGGAAGCATTGAGTAACACCCAGGACCCAAAAACGTACCAAAATACAGAAGTGAAACAATGCAAAGAGCAATGGTGCATCACTGACACCAGGTGTGAGGGTTGGCTGTGTCAGTTAGAGAAACAGAGTGCACATTTAAATGTCTCATATCACTTTACATGTTTTCAGAATGATTTTACTTCTCATGACATTAGCAGGTTTCAGTTCTCGACTCTGTTAATATTAGACCCGAGAACTTACCAACTGCAAATCTCCACATTTTCATATTAAGTTGAACATGGGCTGATGATTCCAGGTGCTAGGGAGGTGATGAACATAAGAACACGTTGCATAATAAAGTGATTTCTTGAAAGACAAAATGCTTGAAAAAAAAGTAGTGTTGTGAGTATTATTAACTTTTTATCGTGAAACTACAGGCAGTATGAACACTTTGAAAATGATGAAAGAAAAGAAGTAGGAGCAACGTCAATGGTTATCTTCATTTAACAATTTATTTTCAAAAAAGACAGAAAGCTCTTGTAATTAAAATGAAAATGGACAAATGTGATTACTTACATACTATGAGTTTATGAGAAGAAATGTAATAAAAAAAAAAGTTAAACAAAAGTTTCACCATGTTTCATTTCACCTGAAAAGAGAGAAACAAATGTATGGATTAATATTGTAAAATAAAAGTATCAACATATGGAATCAATTAAATGTTACAACTGCCTTCTGTTGCAGTTTGTTGTACTTATTTGATCAATTAATGTAGCTTATTTAACCGACAATTACAGGATGAATATAACATAACAAATACATATTATTCAATTCAATATAATAGCGGTGACATTTAAAATGTATTTTGGGCTCAAAATTTGAACTTGTTGTCAACTCAGTATACGACAGGTTACCAAAGAGTTGATTCACCACCTCTGTCATATAGTCTGTAAAACACGTTATGCTTTAAAAGGTGACATTTAGTTTATAATATTGCAAAGCATTAAATTGCAAAAGCACTGCTGTTATTGTGTGCACCCCCTTAACATGCATGTATTATTCATTGATAGTTGAGCTTTTGTTGCAGACACTTTTAGAATTGAGTATACAAATGTGATATGTAAAAATATAGCAATATAGTAATTTTAATTATTGGTCAGTGTTAAAGTGGCAAAGCTTCAAGTTTTAGAAGTTTTAGACGTAGATAGAAATGGCGCCACTAACACCCAGTTTGTAATAAAATATGTGCTAAAATGCTCATTTAAGCTAGAATTACTATAAACTATGCTTTTTCTGTACTAATGTGTGCAATTTGCTTTACGCTTTGATTACGCTCCTCAGATTAACACTTACTGTTATTGTTACTAAATTGTGCAGATAAAAAAAATAAATATATATATATATGTATAGATTTTTATAGTAAAAAAAACAAACATAAAAGAACAGCAGAGCTTTAATGCTGGGTGGGGTCAGACTGATGTGAAGAAGAACTAGGATTATGCGGATAGATGGAAAGAAGCAGATCACATTGCAATACTCCGTCTGAGACGGATGCAGAGGACAGTCAGTATATAAGCAAAGAATTAAAGAAAAGTATCAGCAGCAGAGCTTCAGCCTTCTTGTTCCACCTCACTCTTTGGTTTGTCTGTGAGGTCTATTATGAAATTAAAAATATCTAAGGACAGGTCAAGCTATTTAATTTAGAAACATTTTTGTTTTCATACTCTTCTCTGTTAATGTTCCTTCCATAACGGCTCCTCTCATAACATTTCACAGGAAAATGCACAACACCAAATAATAAAGATCAACTTAGACTTATAATGCTTTGGCTATTTACAACTGACTTAATTCATTATTGTTAGTATATCATTTTTTTGATTCCACTAATTTAATTCAGTTCCCGTTTTTTCTCTTGTGTTTTGTTACAAACATCTGCATTTATTGCATTAATAGTATGATATAAAAATACTTATTGGTAAATTAGTATAGGCCTCAATGTACTGGCAATACTCACACAATTAAGCCGATTAAGTATATCATTTATCAGTAATTACCAAATTTAAACAGTTTTTTTTAATTTATAAATTTCATTAAAAAAAAAAAATTAAAATGTTGCAATTATCGAATGTGTTAATATATATATATATATATATATATATTAATATATATATATTATTATATAATAATAACTAGATTCCAAATGATCGACTAAAAATGCATTTATATATGACGTAGCATAAGTCTTACTTATTTCACAGGAAAATGCACAACACCAAATAAAAAAGATCAACTTAGACTTATAATGCTTTGACTATTTACAACTGACTTAATTCATTATTGTTAGTATATAATTTTTTTGATTCCACTAATTTAATTCAGTTCCCGTTTTGTCTCTTGTGTTTTGTTACAAACATCTGCATTTATTGCATTCATAGTATTATATAAAAATACTTATTGGTAAATTAGTATAGCAACACAAGTTTTTGTAATATTGTAAACATCTAAATATTCCAATACTTTCCTCAGTGGGCCATAGGCTCAATCACCATTGTGTTACCCCCTTTGGCAATAGTGACTTAAAATACATTTATTTAAATGAAAATCTTTGAGATTGCCACATTAAATAAAGTAGTTATTACAGCAACAATTTATGGTCAAACATTATTTACTAATGTAAATTATTATCATCACGGCGATACCCGGTATGAACCTGTGGTCACTCTTCATGTTTGAGGAGTTTTCTGTCAATACATCTGTGTTGATTGAATACATACAACTATTTACTCAGTTGCCTCTTTCTGGTAAAATTAAAATCTGTGTACAACTCTAACATAAAAACTCATCGTTACCTTGAAAGCAGTGGTTCCAATGGTGAACAGCAGAGTGATGAGGAAGAGAAGGATGAAGGTGAGGGCTGTGCTTCCCATGTTATCTTCCACCATTTCACTGTTCCATTGGTTGACGTCTGGATGTACTGTACAATAATTATTCAGTTAACACTTTTGACAAACGCAGCAAGTAGCTCTCGAGACAAAGACCAAATTATATCAAAGACCAAATTCTATTTGCAGTAGGGTAATTTATTTTATCACCTAGCAGGTCAGAGTGGATCTTATCATTAAACCAATCAGTTTAGTCAAAGTTTAAAATAGACAATTTTAAAATTAAAATAATCATATTGGCATACGTCTTGTTACTTTATTAGTGTATCATAAGGCCTAATTGTTTTTGCATGTCCTTGTAAAATGTTGATTATGTTGGTTTAAGTCGTGCTACAATGATCCTAAATTGCTTTTGAAAGTCTCCATTAATGGTGTGGCAGGCATGACTTGGCTTGTGAATTAATCTATTAATCGTTTGATGGAAAGACCCAAGAGCTGGAGTTAGACCTCAAACAATCACATTTCTTGTGAAGGGGGTGCAAGACCCAGTGGAGGAAACACACACACACAAAGACAAGTCACACAAACAATGCGCCGTCTACAAATAACAATGAACAAATAAGATGTATTTAGTTAAATTGTTGCCTAAAGTTAGTGGGTTGTGGTGGTGTTTTTCTTGTTAATACAATATAATGTGATAAGTGTGATATGTTATCAAACATGGTAATAGCTACACCTAATTTGTGTTGCATTAGGATAGCACTGGGACACCTACGATAAACATGTAGCTCGAAATATTTGTTAAATAAAGACTTGAACAGCATGCGACATACATCAACAGAGTTGCAAAGAGCTTTTTTATTTTGATTTTTGATAAGCATTAAAAAGACAATAACAATGTCATATCACAAGCAACAAACATCAAACAACAAATAGCAGAAGACACAGCGACACATAATAGCATCTACTAAGCCTTGCACACTTCAGGGATGTTCATGTTGAGGTTGACCAGGTTGGTGTTTTCAAATGTTCTGTGCCCAATGGACCTGACAATAGCTTTAGTTGTGTTAGCCACAGACTCGTGGTGAACTACACAGCTAAACACCAAGTCGTTGTTTTTCCAATCAGCCAGGCTGAGAGATAGCTGGCCATAAGCAGAATAGGATCCACTGGTTTCTACAGGGTTTGTGGTATGGAACTCGTATGTTGAGTCTGCTTTTTCGTCATCAACAAGCCAAGACACAAAAATGTCCCGAGGGAAGAAGTCTTTCACATAGCAAGTCAGGGTCACCATTTCTTTTCTAGTTTGTTCTAGTGGAGGTAGCATAAACACTGAAGGTCGTTGAGTCATTCCTCCTGCAAGTGTGAGAGAACATTTAGAGCTCCTGCCACAAATAAAAGTACCAACACTACTGTAGAAAATCTGTGTTACAAAATACACTTTGAAATGGCACTAATAACATGTTTGAAGGCATAACGAGAGGAATTAAACACAGAGTTTTATGCACAGTTTGCTGGTTCATTTTCTTACCAATAGTCCTTTTGTAGGGTGTCTTAAGTGGTTCATACCAATCGTTATTTTCAACAACGCAGTTGAACTTTGTCCCCTGGCTCCATTCGTCATACTCAATGTCAAGTGGAACGCGTATTACACCTTTAGTTCCTGGACGGGAGGATTTTTGGGTTCCAACTATTGTCTCTGCATCCTGGTTCTCCCACGAAATGTTATAGATGGATTGTTTGTTTACCTTGACATTACATATTAGAGATCCTTTTTTGGATAAAAACATGTCCTCCATTTTGGGGCCTTCAATCGTTACCTCCACATCTGCTTTACGACAGCCCACCACTGCCAAGTAAGGAATTAATGAAGAATTATTGAGTAGAAATAGTCGCTAAAATCAGACAATGCAATAACATTCACATCATTTTTTTAAAAGAAAAAGTAGGAATTTACTCACATTCAGTTTCTATAACTTTGTTGTAAATCACAGATTCATTTCTGAATGTTGGAGCCAAGTCACCTTTTCCCTTAAACCTGCATGTCATCTTGGTGTAAGCCCTCTCACTGAGTGGCAGTGTGAGAAAACTTGCTACACTGTACAGCGTAGTTCCGTTCTCGTCCTTTCTTTCGTCAGGAGTAAGTGTTTGGATTTCATATATTTTGTTGGTGATTTCCTTGTCATTTTCCAGCCATTTGATCTCAAAATCTTTTGGTGAAAAATCTTTGGCAACGCAGGAGAAGTAAGCCTCGGTTTCCTCTTCAGTGAAGGCCACAACTTTAAGAGTTGGCAGCTTATAAACCACAGCTGAAAAACAAACATATACACAAAATATATATGTATGCAGAAGCAGTAATTAATTTATATATATGCAGAAGCAATGTTAAAAAATGTGCTAAAATGCTCATGTAAGCTAGAATTACTATAAACTATGCTTTTTCTGTACTAATGTGTGCAATTTGCACACATGCACATTGTGATTACGCTCCTCAGATTAACACTTACTGTCATTGTTACTAAATTGTGCAGATAAAAAACAAAAAATAAAGATTTTTATAGTAAAAAAAAACAAACATAAAAGAACAGCAGAGCTTTAATGCTTGCTTCTGCATATACATTGACTGTTTTGGCAAGCAAACACAGATTTAATGTTAATAATAAACAAACAGTGGAAGTGGGGTCAGACTGACGTCAAGAAGAACTAGGATTATGCGGATAGATGGAAAGAAGCAGATCACATTGCAATACTCCGTCTGAGACAGATGCAGAGGACAGTCAGTATATAAGCAAAGAATTAAAGAAAAGTATCAGCAGCAGAGCTTCAGCCTTCTTGTTCCACCTCACTCTTTGGTTTGTCTGTGAGGTCTATTATGAAATTAAAAATATCTAAGGACAGGTCAAGCTATTTAATCTAGAAACATTTTGTTTTCATGCTCTTCTCTGTTAATGTTCCTTCCAGCACCAAATAATAAAGATCAACTTAGACTTATAATGCTTTGGTTATTTACAACTGACTTAATTCATTATTGTTAGTATATCATTTTTTTGATTCCACTAATTTAATTCAGTTCCCGTTTTTTCTCTTGTGTTTTGTTACAAACATCTGCATTTATTGCATTAATAGTATGATATAAAAATACTTATTGGTAAATTAGTATAAGCCTCAATGTACTGGCAATACTCACACAATTAAGCCGATTAAGTATATCATTTATCAGTAATTACCAAATTTAAACAGTTTTTTGTAATTTATAAATTTCATTAAATTGTTGCAATTATCAAATGTGTTAATATATATATATATATATATATATATATATATATTAATATATATATTATTATATAATAATAACTAGATTCCAAATGATCGACTAAAAAGGCATTTATATATGACGTAGCATAAGTCTTACTTGGCTTGTCTTTGATGGTGACCTCTGCATTTCCTGCTGCATGTGTCACGGCACATCGGAAAGTATTCTTTGCGACCCAGTCCTCTCTGCTCACTCGGATTTGACTGATTCCCGTGTAAACGTTTCCCTTTTGTACTGGAGGGTACTGTATGAAGTCGGTCAAAGCCTCCCCATCTCCTTTGTTCCACGCAAAGGTCAGTGAGGAGGGTGTGAAGCCGGTGGCCAAGCAGCCCAGAGTGACTGTCGCGCCAGTCCCACCACCGCATTGCATCAGAGGAAACACAGCTGGTCTGGTTGCAGTGGCTAAGAAAGGAAAACACAAATGTGCAATTATATTTCAAAAACAAAATTCAAGATTAAATACATTTTCACCAAGTATTAGTGGAAACAGAGAGAAGACAATCGAGTTGATCGAGTCAATAGTGTAACAAGGCGCCGTATTGTTGCCACTGAACATGTGGAATGTGGACATTAAGTGCTCTCGATACGCGGACCGCTATGTTTCCATATGTCATATTTAGATAATTTTTTTGCACCAAGTTTAACCTCCCTCAACGATACTATTTGTGGTATTTTATTCATGTTACTCTATATATAAATAGGTAAATTACTTTAAATGCACAACTTTGACAATACTCAATAGTTAATAATTAAATTGAAGGAATCGAAGCGTTAAGTCAGTAAAAAGTTACCATCCATTATGCTGCCATTATTGATGGCTGTCATATTGTTAAACATATTACTTCATGTCAAATTCAGCAATTATGTATGAAATTAAAGAGCATTCTTACCTGATGAAACAGTTACTGTTGTACCCTTTCCCCAATAGTCAAAGGCATTGTAGTAGCACAGTGCTGAATCTACTTGGCTGATATTATGAAAAGGCTACATCTAATAGCGAGCGCAAAAGTCAGCCTTTATATTTAATTAATCCCACTATGTAATAAAATCCACTTCTAAACTAAAAATATAATATAGAAAAATAAAATAAAAGCAAAGTCTACGATCTGCAAATATCCACCATTCTGTCCGACACTGAAAATATTGCTTTCCGACTTGTTACAGAGGATGTACTGTATTAAAACACTTTACTTTTGAAGTGAGAATTGACATGTTAAGAAGTTAACTTAAATATGACACTTAAACATACTCTGACATGGTTTTTAAATGGAACAAATCTTACCTGATGACACCGTTACCATAGTGCCTTTTCCCCAGTAGTCGAAAGCCCAGTTATCACAGTTAAGAGACTCAATTCACACCTCTCACAAAAACGCATCACTTTAATAATCTTTACCTATGTCATAAAGTCTGGTTGTGGCAACAGTTCAAACTATAATATGCAGTTCTTGATAGACTTGCGTTCCAACTCAACTAAACAGTTTTAAGCCTACATGAAAATAATAATACATAATTGATTAAGAAACGTGATCAGGAATTTCATTCTCCAATCAGAAATATAAAGATTCCATACCTGAGGTGACGGTGACCATGGTGCCTTTTCCCCAGTAGTCAAAACCGTAGTCACAGTTCAACAAATGATTCAACACTGCATACAAAAACCTGTTCCCAGATATCTACCCTTTCCATGGTTCGTTTTCTCATGACAACCTAAACTAAACATGATTTTCACCACCAAAGTTTAAATTGATTCGACCAATTTATAACGGATTCATCCCAGAAAGGACAGAGAAGAAAAGACAACTTAAGTTCTTAGAAAAACACCAATACTGTTTATAAACCTAAATGTCTATGTTAGAGAAAGAAAAACAAGAGGAGCTTACCTGATGTGACTGTAACCATCGTTCCTTTCCCCCAGTAGTCAAAAGCACCGTCACAGTGTAATATATCACCACATCCAACGTACAAAAACAAGCACTTGAAGATACTGTTGATGCCACTCAGATCTAAATATGTTATATTACACAGTGCAATTAAATTGTCAATATGAAGGCTTATTTGACCTGTTTACCTGAGATGGTCATCAATGTTCCTTTTCCCCAATAAGTAGCTCTTTAGTGCAAACATATTAAACCGCTTCTATCATCTAATAAGTTATTGTTTTTATTCAGTAAACTAGTGCATATACTTACCATTTACCCATATTGTTTAGCTATCCTATTTGCTGTTACTTTTCTTACTATGTCTATTACATCCAAGTTTAAGTGCAGTTAAATCAACATACATTTTTATAATGAACCAGAAAAAATATAGAATCGTCGTCACTCAAAAGATATTAGATTATTACTCACCAGAAGTCACTGTGACTTGTGTTCCTTTCCCCCAGTAGTCAAAGTAGTAATCACAGTGGTATATTACAAAGTGCTTCTAATACAAATACTGACAATGTCATTTAAACCAGAGAAAGCATTTTTTTCTTCTGGCAAAGCAGTTCCCACTGTTCTATTTATAAACCACATCCCTTGAGATGTCTTTTTTTCCTGTGGTCTAGGTTACATAAAATGAAGTGCGAGTTGCCAACAGTTAGTGAACACTTCCTCTGTATCAGACCCCCCCATCAGCTCCAGTTCCTGCTGCATGTTCATTTATTCAGTTACATTACTATTAACCTATTAACTAGCCTACAAACCTTGAGTATATTTTAGTGCTGAACATTTCACATGTTTTAGGATTGATTCCCTAAGTTTTGATGTACAGAACACAACTATGAAAGTGAACATATCTTAACATGATTTCAAGTGTGCTGCATTAACCTACGCCTGACTGCATGAAAGGTGAAAAAACAATCTGATTTAAATCAATTTTAACGATGCACACCTTTACTTAAGTCCTAGCTAAACTGATAGATTTGCCATGTCATCACAAAGATTGCATAAAGGAAGCCTGATAACAGGTTATATTCATAATATAATTTGGCAGTTGGTATTTATTTCCGTTATGTTCCAATGCTGACTAAATAAATATTTTCTGGCAATATTTTCTGAGGAAGCAAACGACCTGCAAATTTGAGGCTATGATGTGCAGTGCTGTCACAAATCGGCCACTAATGGCTGGCGTGGCAAAATGTTGACATTGACTTTTAATCCCGCACGGGACACCTTGCTCTTTGTACCACGTCAGTTGCTCAGAGCGTTGGTTGAAATTGCGGCGTGTCTATCAGACGCCGAGGGCCACGAACCAAGCCTCGGTATTTGACAAGTTGGGAGTGAGACCCGGTTGAAAACCAATTCTTCTCTTGAGGGTAAACTTGTGATTGATTGAAAATGGAAAAACATTAAAGAAATATTTGTGTATGCAGCGGAAATATATTTGTGAATGTTATGTGTGGATTTTGTAACCATTTACATATAATGCTAACAAAGTTGGGAGCACTTTATATTAATTACATACTATTTAGCATTATTAAAGCGTGAGTAAACACTTAATTCATCATTTTTAAAGTGTTGTTCTAACATGAACACTCATTAGTAACTCATGCAAATCATAAACACAGTTGTAAATGTTTTATTCTTGATTTATAAGCTTGAGTATTATGCGTTTCATGATTGGGTTTTCATACTTTATAGGGATTCCCCATTTGTAAATTAAGTAATATACTGTATATTGCAAACCAATTAAGTAATATATGTGGCAAACCAATTATTAAGGACATAAAGATGATGCACTAATGGTTAACATGTGCTGTAAGAACATGTGTCCCTAAACCTGACAACACTCCCAGGTTTTCTACCGATTTTCGGAAGGTGAACGCGGTGACGAAGCCAGATTCTTTCCCGCTCCCGCATATGGAGGATTGTATTGACCAGGTAGGCCATGCCAAGTTTGTTAGTAAGTTTGACTTACGGAAAGGGTATTGGCAGGTTCCGTTGTCCGAGCGGGCGCGTGTGACGGCCTCTGATTAGGCAGGGCCGCTGTGTGCGTCTACCCTGGAGTGAGTGAGTGTGTGTGTGTGTGTGTGTGTGTGTGTGTGTGTGTGTGTGTGTTGCTGGTCTTGCAGGGCGTACACCTACCTGGGATCACATGGCCAGATTCCCGGGGTGTATTTGAGGCTTGTCTCTCCAGTGCCTGCTGTGTGTAATTAATAAATGTTCTTTGTTTAAAACCCTGTGTGTCTCCCGTCTGTGTCGTGGCCCTAGAGCGGGTCGAGACAATGCTGCAATCCATGATTCATTCAGGTAGTTACTAGTCATTAGTTAACCTTTTAACTTTTTACTGAAGAGAACACATCCGGGCATGCCTATGGGGAATGTAGTTTTCTCATAAATCTTTTAACTTTTCCATTTCTGAACTGATTTACACAGTTTTTTTTTCTATAAAACCTTCGAATCACCCCAACACTTTATTTTTCTGTGGTTTTTAGAGATTTTGCAGAGCTTGGTTCTTTAGGGCCTGTCCTCACTAAGACCAGGAAAGTGGATCACATCACTCCAGTTCTGAGGTCTTTGCACTGGCTCCCTGTCAAACAAAGAATTGACTGTAAAATCCTGCTGCTGGTTTATAAAGCACTGAATGGTTTAGGGCCTAAGTATGTTTGTGATCTGCTGCTACCTTATGAACCATCCCGACCCCTCAGGTCGTATGGGACGAGTCCACTTTCTGTTCCAAGAGTCAGAACTAAACATGGAGAAGCAGCGTTCAGCTTTTCTGCTCCACACATCTGGAACAAAGTCCCTGAAAGCTGCAGGTCTGCTGAGACCCTCAGCTCCTTTAAGTCCACATTGAAGACTTTTCTGTTTGCTGCTGCCTTTAATTGAACTAGATTCAATTACTGCATCTCACTACTGCATTTTATTTCTTAAACTGCACTGCAACTTTTATTCAACTTTTATTTTTTATTTTGCTTTTTCAACTTTTATTTTTTATTTTGCTTTTTGACTGTTTTAATGTTTTCTTAACTGTTTTAAATCTGCATTATGTTTTGATGCTTTTAATGGTTTTATGTGAAGCACTTTGAATCGCCTTGTTGTTGAAATGTGCTATACAAATAAACTTGCCTTGCCTTGCCTTGCCTTGCCTTGCCTTGCCTTGCCTTGCCTTGCCTTGCCTTGCCTTCTTTCCAAAACGTTGTGGTCTGAAAGCACACATTTTGAACATGTCGGAAATCGCTCGAAAAGCATTTTCGGCCAATCTTGCTTAGATCATGCTGGTTATTCATAGTTATGATCAAAATATGTTATATGTTTTAAAATATACATTTTTTTTTACAAATAAATTCTAAAAAAAATGATATAAAATAATAAAATTCATACGACTACTTGAACTACTTGAACCTTGAAAAAAAGACCCTACATAGGGTGAGCGGGGCTTAAAAGGTTTAAAGTATTAGTTAAGTATTTTGTGTGAGCCCATCTACAGTGAAAAGTATAAAAGTGTTTACTCATGCTTTTCTAATGCTAAATAGTGGTTATTATATAGGTTATTATATAGTGCAGGGGTGTCAAATATACGGCCCGCGGGCCGGATCCGGCCCACCAGGGGGTCCAGTCCGGCCCGCGGGATAATTGTTGGAATTGCAGGAAAAAAAAAACCTGAGCTGGCGCTTGAACCACTGATTGATCCAAAACGGGGACGCTATCCATTGACCCAGAGTCACAATTGATTACCACAATGATATTACTAGAACTATTGCTAAACTCCGAGGGAATCTGCAGAAGAGAGCCCAGGCAGGTAAACAGTGGGCTGATGTCTGAATTTTTGGTCTTTATGTTTCTAGTTTATTGTAGAAATACCTTAAAATAGGGTTTATCATCCAAAAACCTTCACCAATGATTTAAACATAGAGAAATATTGTCATTATGTAAGCGTTAATGTGCTGTGATTTTACTGGTTCGGCCCACTTGAGATCAAAATGGGCAGCATGCGGCCCCTTCACTAAAATGAGTTTGACACCCCTGATATAGTGCTACCACAAAATGTTGTGTGCATGGGAAAATGTTTTTGTGGAGTCATTGATGCTGTGGTTCATCCCAAACGACCCGCAACACGAATGTAACTCCCAACACTCTCAGCTGCCGTCAACCATCAAACTTGGTTGCAAAAAGATAGCAACGGCCAAAAATCAAGATTGCGAAAATGCTGAACTCAAGGCTTCAAACAGTAGTCCATCAACCAAAGTGTGACGACTAGCTGACTCCGCACTTGTTATATACAGTCGATGTCTGTGTTGCACCACGTTTCTTCTACAGTAGTCCAGAGCGGACAAACCAAACACTGGCTCTAGCGAGAGCCTTTGGCTATTTGACATTACCTGAAGGCTACTGTAGCTTTCCGACACGCTTGTGAAACTGCAGTAGCGGTAGCATGGCCCTGAAGACATCGCCATACAAAACAGTACACTCTGCTTTATTGGTCACTAAAAATTAGAAGGCTATTGTCATATAAAAAGACGTGCAAAAATAAGTTATTGTTTAAATGAAATGGTATCTCAAAAAGAATTAAAAGTGATGTTATTATGACATGAAAGTATGATCTGGTACATTTTAAATTGTTATTGCTCAATGGTATTGGTTCAAACTAAGATGTGGTGTGAACAAATGGTATCAATTATTTTCATTTTGAAAACATACAAATTCTTTTCTCCGGCCTTACTTTGTGTCACGTATTACCATGTAGGCTATTGTCAGTGCTGGTGTCCGAGCCTGAAAGCTCTTAGTCTAACGTTTCAGTTTGTTAGCGGGATGCGGAAGCACCTGTTGTGGTGAAGATTGTTTCCTCTGTGTTACATAAATATTATCCAGCAAGGATGTTGATAACCACAACTCAAAATGTGCAGACATTTTCATTTCTCTTTTGATAGCATCTCTAATTAAAGTCTAACTGTATTTGAATTTGACAATATGTGTTAGTATGCACAAAGGTATGGGTAGCAAATCCTTAACCTGTGACCAATATTTCACATTTAAAACATACTTTAATTAATTTAATTTGCCTTACATCAAAGTCGTCACAAATCTGTGTTGTTATGACAGTGCAGACGGGTCAAACTGAAAAACATACAATTCCCCATTAATTTATTCTTCCACACAAATTGTTATTGCTATACATTGTGCAGTACAACTATACCAATGACATCGACTTGATGTGAATGAGACACCTTACTGTTTCTTTAGTATGTGAAATTATCTTTGCTGATTAAAAAGCTTTTCTGAGGTTTCCGCGATACAACTGAAAACAACATTTATCAGTCCACTATTCCATTGGATACTACATTTATTCTGTGTCTAATATGTTTGGGAAATGGCTTGGTTTTGTTTGTATTTCCTCTTTTCTTGAGGCACAGTGACTTTGTGGCTCAGTTCAGGACAGGTTTTTGTATTGCCATATATCAATGTGCCACCCCCCGTGTACACAGTGCTAGATACACGAACAAAAACCTCTGCCTGGCATGGTTCATGGTCAGAATGTTGTATACTCTTTGTACTCAGCAGGACTATTCACTATACTTCAGTTACTTCAGTTTCAGTTTAGTTAACTTTCAACAGTAAAACTATGAAAGTATCAAAGAACATCCCACTTTTGATCCATTTGAATTTGTAATTTTACCAAATGTATTTTAAAGTACCTAATCATTGTTTTTTTTATACTTTGTGAATATTAACCTGATCTCTTGTGGAATCATTGTTATGCTCATGATATTAAATTATTCTCAGCCTTTAAATATTGTATTTTTCCCAAAAAGAGTTTGATGGGATGCGTAAAGGCAAGAGAAACAATCTCACTTTCTGACTTGTTTTCTGTTTTGGCACCAAACACAGCGTTTCCTTCTCAGTGGAAGGAGGTTTTTGTCACACGATACATCACTGTGTGCCGTAGTTGCTATATACTGCACTGTGATAAAACTCTATACAAAAACTCCACGCTGCACACTGGCTGTGGCAACACACAAATGCTGTTACATTATCTATAGTGTGTTTTTATATATTGGTTTAACAATACATGTTAAGGTGTAATCATGTGAAAGTAAGCTGCAGTGCAAAAGTTAAAAAAACATAAAAATAATTAATATTCATATTCATTATTGCTATTATTATCTCCGCCAGGACAATCATACGATTGCTTGTGTGTGTGTGTGTGTGTGTGTGTGTGTGTGTGTGTGTGTGTGTGTGTGTGTGTGTGTGTGTGTGTGTGTGTGTGTGTGTGTGTGTGTGTGTGTGTGAGTGACTGGGCAACTCTGTGTCTGTCCACAGTGCAGCTTGCTGCTGCAGCAAACTGCATAATCTTTAATATCAAGGACCTCTCGTGGTTGAGGTGATGCACAGTTTCTCAAAACACATTGTATTACCTGTTTATACTGACATTGACCGTCAGCCGATGCCTCACTCACTGCTCTTAACCGGCCCAAAACAGTTTTCGTTTTGATTGTTGTGGACGGCTAACAGAACGCGTAACTCTGCAGCCAGAGACACAGTGGAGGAAAACAGTTGGCTCACTTTTATTGCTTTGTTTTGGTGCGTGGACGAACAGAACTACCAGTCCACACACTGCTGTACATCGCTGCAACGTGGCTACTCCTAAGCGATGGGCTTAATTTTATTTTTGGTAAGATTTTATGAAGTGTATTGTACAGCATCTTTGAGCCAATCGGTTGCATACATTGTTGCTTGTTTGAGTTTTGAATGAAGTCTGTTTTTTGCAGCGTAAAAAAAAATATATTTTTTCAATCAAACGTGGTCATTGCAGACACACTTGATGGAGATCGGCACCTATCTGCATCAGCCTCATTAACAGCAGTTCCTTCTCAGTGGAAGGAGGTTTTTGTCACATGATGTATCACTGTGGCTCCCATATTGCACTGTGATAGAACTCCATACAAAAACTCCACCCTGCGCAATGGCTATCTTAACAAACTCATTTATCATATTTATATTAGTGTATATACATATAATGTGTTAAAAAAAGTGTGGCAACAGTAGTTATTTTAATAATTTAATATTTATTGAATACTTAATGACATCAAATTAACTGTAAGTAGTCCTTTATTTTCAGTAAGTAAAATATATTATCCTTGTTGATACAAAAGCTGACATAACATATTTTCTGAGGTGCTGTGATGTTCAGGCTAAAACTGGAAGAAAAAAAAGAATGAATGTTTACCCTTCCACCAGTCCACTTAATAGAATATAAACCTTTCTTTAGAGTTTTAAAAGTAGTCGGATCTTTTTCACAGTGACTTTGTGCTGTCAGTCCAGGTCAGGTTTTTGTATTACCCTATATCACTGTGGCTGCCCCCATACACTGTGCCACACACTCATACAAAAACCGTAACTTGTTTTTGTACTCAGCGGGGCAATCAGGAAACTGTTTTTCCTCACAAGAGTTGCAAACAGGCAGTCGAAAGCAGTCTCACCTTCTGACTTGTTTTCTGTATCAGCACCATGCAAAGCTTTTCTTTATAGCGGAAGGAGGCCTTTGTCACTCGGTGTATCACTGTGCCTGCTATAGCTGCTATAATATACTGCACTGTGATATAAATGCTGCTATAGCTGCTATAATATACTGCACTGTGATATAAATGCTGCTATAGCTGCTATAATATACTGCACTGTAATATAACGGCATGCAAAAACTCCAACTAGGACGCTGGCTATCTTAACACACTAATGATGCTACTGTACTATAAATGTAGTGTGTTTTATATCAGTTGAACAAGTAATACTAATGTTTACTCATTTGAGTAATCTACAGGCCTACATTTAAAATCATGAGTTAATTCAACCTTTTCCGACAAAAATGTAAGTTACCCGCCCACTAGTCCATTGAGTATAGCTTTTTTTCAGGGTCTAATGATTTTGGGAAATTATCTGGTGTTGTCTTTTTTGAAGCACAGTGACTTTGGCCTTTAATCCAGGACAGGTTTTTGTATTGCCATATATCAATGTGCCACCCCCGGAGTACACAGTGCTAGATACACGAACAAAAACCTCTGCCTGACATGGTTCATGGTCAGAATGTTGTATACTCTTTGTACTCAGCAGGACTATTCACTATACTTCAGTTACTTCAGTTTCAGTTTAGTTAACTTTCAACAGTAAAACTATGAAAGTATCAAAGAACATCCCACTTTTGATCCATTTGAATTTGTAATTTTACCAAATGTATTTTAAAGTACCTAATCATTGTTTTTTTTTATACTTTGTGAATATTAACCTGATCTCTTGTGGAATCATTGTTATGCTCATGATATTAAATTATTCTCAGCCTTTAAATATTGTATTTTTCCCAAAAAGAGTTTGATGGGATGCGTAAAGGCAAGAGAAACAATCTCACTTTCTGACTTGTTTTCTGTTTTGGCACCAAACACAGCGTTTCCTTCTCAGTGGAAGGAGGTTTTTGTCACACGATACATCACTGTGTGCCGTAGTTGCTATATACTGCACTGTGATAAAACTCTATACAAAAACTCCACGCTGCACACTGGCTGTGGCAACACACAAATGCTGTTACATTATCTATAGTGTGTTTTTATATATTTGTTTAACAATACATGTTATGGTGTAATCTTGTGAAAGGAAGCTGCTATTATATACTGCACTGTAATATGAATGCTTCTATAGCTGCTATAATATACTGCACTGTAATATAAATGCTGCTATAGCTGCTATAATATACTGCACTGTGATATAACGGCATGCAAAAACTCCAACTAGGACGCTGGCTATCTTAACACACTAATGATGCTACTGTACTTTAAATGTAGTGTGTTTACTCATTTGAGTAATCTACAGGCCTACATTTAAAATCATGGGTTAATTCAACCTTTTCCTACAAAAATGTAAGTTACCCGCCCACTAGTCCATTGAGTATAGCTTTTTTTCAGGGTCTAATGATTTTGGGAAATTATCTGGTGTTGTCTTTTTTGAAGCACAGTGACTTTGGCCTTTAATCCAGGACAGGTTTTTGTATCACCACATATCACTGTGGTTGCCATTCCATCCACAGTGCCACATGCTCCTACAAAAAACTGATCCAGTGCATGTTTAGCTTTTTGTATTGAACCTTTATTTGTTTTTCAGCCCCTGTTGCCTGATACATCCATTTGTGTAAAATCAAATTATGGTCAATATTTCTCCATCTCTGCTTTTTTATTCGAACATTTTGTTTGACACTTGTCTCACCTACTTGTTTATCGTATGAGCACTACGTCTCTTTCTCAGCAGAAGTAGTTTTTTGTCACACGATGCATCACTGTGGTTGTTATAGTGCACTGTGATGTAACTCAAGACAACAACTCCACCCTGCCCACTGGCTGTCACGGCACACAAATACATGCTTTTACCCTAAACTAGAGGAGTTTTTAAAAATGTCTAATGTGGAAGGAATCCACTCTGCAAAGGTTTCCTGATGATTGCCTAATATATATATATATATATATATATATATATATATATATATATATATATATATATATATATATATATATATATATATAATTAGGAGTGGCAATTTTACAGGAATAAAACAAGTACATTTATACAGTTGTATACATTGTGTTGAAAAACTGCAAAAATGGACAAATGACAAAAGGCTCCGACAGGATGATGCATAACATTTTTCTCAGTCATATCATAGGTTGGGTGCTACGATGTAGTACTGTGTTAGTGATATAAAAGCACTGCCCTGTCATTTATTAAGTCTAGAAAATTCAGCATATAGAATTTCAGTTGCTTGGCCTCACTGTATATTATAATGAAGCCACAGCTTCCTACGAGTTTACATGCAGCTTTCATTTGTGTCCAGACTTCGCATCTCTTTAGAGGTTTTTGTAACAGTGTGAATCACTGTGGCCACTCCAGTACACAATGAAACATCACAATGCAAAAACCTCAAGTAAAACGTAATGCCAGTTTATGAGGGATTATAATTACCATAGCATATAGTTGTTATTATGCATTACCTTTGTTCAATGGCATGTTTTATACATGACATGTGTCGATGATAAAAAAAGTCTTTCATTAACTATATTATGAGTTATATAACCATTGTATACACTGACTCAGTTTGGTAAATGAAGAGCTGGCATTAAGAAGACAGACGAGTCTCTGTTTTTGTTATGGTGCGTCACACTGTGCCATAACTCCAGCTAGCAGTAACCACGGTGACACCAGCACCTACCAAAACCTTACCACATCTGCATGTTGTTTTTTCAGGAAAACTTAGTTTCCTACTGAATAGGTTTAAAAAAGGAGAAAGAGACAGATTGTTTTACAAATAGAAGAAAACTAAACTTTGTATCTTTTTTGTTATTGCTCTATATATAGTACTTGTATTTATCGTAACATAATTGAAGCATAGAGATTATAGTGGAAGTGTGATGTGTTCCCAAACACATCATTTCCATGTCCTTACAACATCTCTTCACAAGATGGCAGTCTTCCCTCATCTGACTTCTGTTAACCAGCTGGCCTGAACATATATTGTCCCTCCAGCACATCAACACGCTGACATTTTGAAACACTTTCAACAACAGTTGAAGCTATGACTCAGGTCTGAGGAACAGATGCTATACATGTTGAATTATTAACTGACAAATAACCTAATAAATAACTAAAAAGAATGAATAAATAGTTTAGAAGAAGTTGGTCATCTACCAGCCCCAAGTAGTTCAAGCTGTTTTATGTGATATCTCTGTCAATGTATCCTGCTACATGGTATTTCACAGATTTTCCACATTGCCTTTGCCTGTGACGTGTCTGCAGGATGCATGTTGGCCACTTCATGCATGCCTATCTGATGATATGCAAGTATATGCAGTGAAAGATGGTTCTCTTGTTTCGAGGAAGTTTATTTGTAGCTCTGACAGTTTCCACATAGTTTCACTACTGCAGGTGTGGTCCCTGAGGTGCAGAAAGAGGGTGAAGTGACTCTAAAGATGATATGTTTAGAAATGCCAGGAAACTGACAGACCTTCAGAGCTAACTGATAACAGAAGTTTTGGGTGTGCTGGCTTGATGTGGTGTTATTTTATTATGTTCTTACATTAGCCAAGTGTTTTGACAAAATCCTCAGAAGCATTTGATGTTTATCACAAGCACACTATCGCTCATATTCTTACTCTCTTTAAATTATTGAATTATGTGGCTGTCCTTATTATTGTAAATATCAATTGAATCAAAGATGAAAGCAAATATGATCAACACAATGACCAAACATGTTAAGATTTATATTAAGATGAGGAGAACAAAAAATACAATATATATCCATCTCAACAACAGTGCAATTTGATATGTATGTGTCAATGAAAAGTAATAATACTTTAACAACCCACTTTATTGAAACTAAAGGTCTTCAAGAAAAGTAATCAATAACTTCTCTATTCATAATGTAACAACTGTAGCCATTGCAGGGAAATCTATTCATCTAAATTATTAAGAATTATAACAGTATTTGTATTTCCCTTCAGGTTACAGAGAAATCTTAGTTAATCATTATATATAACGATCATTAATTTAACACATATTGCTTATGTAAATGTTTTTAAAACTAGGTATAAAAGTCAGAAAACCTGCTTTGCATCCGAATCCTCTTATGGTCTCTTCATCTGGAAAAAAAACAAACAAATAAAAACAAAAAGGATGTTATTTTATATGATATTGACTGCTCAAATACAGATTATTAAACAGTGGTAACGTTGGACTGATTACTTCAATCTAGAGATTCACCCAGCTGTAGAATTGACCCTCAGCTGATCTCTTTGTCTTCACTACAGCTTTGGACAACACATTTTCTGCAGGGCAAGTCTGTTCTGTAATAATTATAATAACTGTACTTAAAGATGGCATCTGTATAGTATGTTGCGGCATTTAAAACATATAAACCACCACATGTTCTGGTGAGGCTCTTCACCCTGCTGTTGCTTGGATATGCATATAATGTATGTTTATGTTCACTTTCAGTGAAACTGTTCACTGAAAGGGCAACAAACCTGTAAAATCAAGCGTTTGTTATTTTCAGATAGAGCAATCGCAAGTTAGAAAGAATTATTTGGTGTCAATTCAGATATTGCTGATAATCAATTACATATTTGTTTGTCTAATTTTATTAGGCATAATGGACGCAGTCATTTGCATTACAATGGTCTCCCTTTTCGGGATCATGTGGACTAGACTAACTTTCACATTTAAATCTGGGAAATTTAGAGTCTTCTCTTCTTCTTCCACATTCTTGTTTGTGAAGATGGGAAGAAGCAGTCGCACCCACAGATAAACTATTTAAAGATCACTAGGTCAAAATGTTGTTACCTTTATGTGTGGCATTTTTTATTATTGACATGACTGTGCTTTACTTTATAACTTGCGACAAACTTGGTTAAGCTCATTTTCAGTGAATGTAAGCATCCTATAATATATATAATTTAATCTTAAGTCTTCATGCAGCTGAAATGCAGAGAAAACCTGCATGTTTACCTTGACCAGGCTGACTATCATGCAATAAACGAGAGAGGATATGAAGAGGAATATGAAGGAGGAGGTTGTGGACCACAGGCTGCTGTACTCATCCTCCTCAATGGCATCATCTGTGCAGCTCATAGCAAGAAGCAGATCTTGAATACCACCTAAGAAGAGGAAGGTATAGGCAGGTTAAGTGTGTGTGTCTGTGTGTATGTTAACAAAGGTGTTTCATTAAGATAACAGGTAGATGCCCTTTTTCTCTTTTTTAGAGCTCATAAACTGGAATCAGTTTCAGCATTATTCACTTTCATCATATGCCATGCAAACGTTAATCCATCTGAACAGTGGAACACAGCAGTATACTAACCATCACTGAAAACTCATACGTTTGTTTTGAATTATTGATTGACATGTAACAAAAGTGATGTTTAGATGCAACATTTATTTGAAACAGTCAGCACACATATCAAGCTGTTAGACAATGTGACAAAGACAGATTAAAACACAATATGACAACAAACAAAAGTAAATTGACAATTGACAATATTTTTTACGTGACAGAGACGGGTTCACATGACAGAGAGTACACGCAGACATAACATCACATTAGCACAAAATGCCACATTTAAAGCTGAATCTACTATTTCTCACATTCAGTAGAGCTATTGAGAGCCTTTGACACGTCTCTGGATTTCATCGACTTTTCGCTACCAGCATGCCAGAGGTTGCAGGAGAACATGTTGGACTTGTTCCACTTTTCCTTGGTGGTGGTGTAAATACTTGTAACTGAGAAGCCGTGTTTGGTCTTCTGAGGGGGGAAGTTAACGCCATCAGAATAGACGCTGACATGTTGTCCATCGTGTTCTGACCAAGTGACGTAGTAATCCTGCAGCACATCAGAGAGACCAGTGACCAGACACACCAGAGTGACCTCAGCTGCTCTGCTGATGTCTTCCTCTGGGAGGATGTGGACAATCACTTTTGGCTTTCTTCCATCTGAAAGAGAAACTCTGTTTACCGAAAAGGTTCACATTTAAATTTTGCAGATAATGACAGGATTGTGTGTGGAAATTGTCTCCCCAGACTTGCATATTACTGTTCTACTAATCAGTCTCCATCACTTAGTAACATACCTCCTTTGGGAATACTCAGATCTTGAATAACTGGTGTCATGTCGTCACTATCGGCAGAACAGCGCACCTTGCTGACTCGCTCCCACTCAGAGCGACTACGGGTCAACCTGCTAATTTTGCTGTTTCCGGAATTTGTTGATTCAGTGATGTTGTCAAGCACTTTGTGTCCATTAATTTGCCAAGTGATACGAATGCTATTTAGATCGATCTGGGCCTGTCCAGTAATGATACACTCCAACTTTGCCTGGTTGTTGATGAAAATATCTTTGGGAATTGGTCGTTTCAGTGTCACTGTGATAGGAGCTTCCGACGTTGGAGGACAGGAGGCCTCTAATGCCTCTAAGCACGTGGGGAAAGAGCAGAAATAGAGATCAGGCTGTAATAATTCCTTTAACATGTAAAAAAGCGGACAGATTAGGTTAAATAGGAGAAACAGAAATATTTACAGAACATTTTCTGAAAAAAATAAGATTAACAAGATGATGCATGTGTACTCTCAGACATACAGTAATGATGGTAAGTAAAAAAAATACCCATACTTTTTCCCACTGTCACGCTTTCGGAGCCACCAGGGTGAGTCACAGAACAAATAAAAGGCTCCCTTGAATTCCAGGCAGACGTTGACACTTGGAGCAAACTGACTCCTGTATATCTGTTGTTTTGCTCAGTTGCAGGATATTGCACAGAAGTCAATGTGGTCCCATTGGTAGTGGTCCACTGGAAAGTAAGACTCTTTGGGTAGAAGTCGCGTGCAAGGCAACCAACAGTGATTGTTTCTGCATTGTCAAGTTTGCACTTGACCAAAGGGAACAGAGTTGGTGATGCAGCAGTTTCTGTGGAAGTGTCAAAACATTTTATTCCAATATAGGTTGAATAAATAAACAGAGATGACTAATTCCTTGTCTAGAAGTGAATTATCAAACTATTGCACATTATTATATGATGAAGCTGAAGACAGAGAAATATGTTAAATAAATAATACTAGTTATTTCTGCATATATTTCTGCACATATTTCTGCATTTTTCTGCATATCTGTTTAGCACACAGCTATGCATATACTGGATATGAGTTTCTACAACGGCACTTATATGTATTACTGCACTGTTTTGTAACACAATTAATCAATTAAAAAAATATTGCCATGTCTTGTATTGGTCCGATACTCTTTGGATACAAGTCGTTTCCAACCATTTATCTTCAGTCGCACCGGACAAAAGCAAACAAAGTTAGTGGGACCCAAAGTGTTTGGTGTTAAAAGACGATATAAGATAAATAATCATTCAAATAACGAAATATGTTATATAACTACAGAGCTCATTGTTATGAAATATTATGTCATACTTTTTATATTATTCAATTATTGCAACCTATTCTTATTATGGCCTATTCATTAATTTAATACTTTGAGTATAATATTGAAAATGCTTTTGGTTATCGTTATAACCGTGTAAAGCTTGCAACTACAAAATCAGACATGTATCAGTAAATAATTCAAATGCAGCTTATTGTTGATGGATTTGAGCATTTCACAAACCATTTTGAAGGAACAAATAAATATAAATGTAAATATTATATAATCCTATTTCAAAAATGTAAAGTATAATTAATAGTACAAAATAGTAATTAAAAATACATTGGATAATAATGTGAATACAATGACGCAAACATTCATGAGCCGTAACTAGAGTCCATCATTAAGTGGTAATGCCAAATAATTACTTTTTTAAATGCTTTCTAAGAAACAGCTGTGTTACAAACATCTCCCTGCTCTGCTTTCTAGTTTGTCCAACATCAATGTAAACCTAAATAAGACTGTGAGGTAAACTTCTCTAATCACTAATAATCCAATTTAAATAATACAAATGTACTTTTCACTCAAAATATAATGTTTGAAGGTGACTTACCTGACGATACTGTGACTTCAGTCCCCTGTCCCCAGTAGTCAAAAGCATCACAGTGTTGCATCTCCACTCACTGCTTGAACAAAAACTTGATGTAGCAGAAAAATGCATTAAAACCTCATTAAGTGACTGAAATACACAGAAATCCTGGTCAAAATAATGCCAGTATTGTATCCTCTTAGTTTTGTATTTCTTCGCTGATTTTTAATCAGTTGTGAAAGTTAGTTTACTGGAAGATGACTTTTACGTCTGCGCACTGACTGGGACTTTAATCTACGTATTAACCAACTTTAATTACAAATCTCCTTTTATTAAAGTGATAAACACTGTAGTTACTTCATATTCCAATGAAAAATGTTCTCTTCTGTTTCTTTTATCATTATGAAAATGGACGAGTGTAAAGTTTTTGCTCTTAGGTTTTTGTATGGCTCTATATCGCAGTGCCCCACCCCACGCCATCACTGTGATAAACATTGCTACAAAAACCAAACAGTTTCCTGCACTGGAGATGTATTGGAGTATTGCAGTGGGTAAGAATACAACAAAACTATATTCATGGCTGTCATTTTACATATATTTTAATCAGTTTGTCATTGTTTTTAAAGCCAATTTTATATATATATATATATATATATATTTCATTAATATACCATGACATGGTTTATGTATATATCTGAAAAAGGAAACATAACAACACTTTGTATAGTGTATATTGATACACCAACCCACTGAATGACGTTCAAAATCCTGTATTCAGATCATAATGTTGGATACACCTGTAGCATCATAATCTGCTATAATAGTTCTATTTTGGTTAAAAAAAAACATTTTCTTTTCAAAATACTTAATATGTTTTTAAGATATTTGAGAAATAATAGGAGCTGTTACACTCACAGCTTAGACTTTGAACCAAACACATAAATGAAATAAACTATCAATAATATAATTACTGACATTTGTTAATGTTGTTGTAAAATTGATGAATTAAAAGAAAATAGAGAAGATGTGAACTTTTATTATTGACTTTGCTAGTGATTCATTGCCAATAATATACCAACAAGCGCTGTGTAAGAAAACAACACATGCTGTCAATCTAGTTAATAATGTACATCCATGTAAGAATACTATGTAAACCAAACGTACCATAATGCATAGCTTCACGTAGGGCTGTCATTATACCAGTTATTAATTACTCGATTATCGTGACCAAAAGATTTCGAGATAACTTAAATATTAGGATCTATAGAACATTTTAAATTTATTTATTCTGCATATTGTCTCTTTTTGTTACAAATGAATTATCCTCAAAATATGCTTAAATATGATAGTCTGTAACCTGTAACTGTATTTATAAAATGCTTTAAGAAGCGCTGGATTATTTACACGATATCATAAAATATCATGTTCATCATGGTCATTATCAGTATATTGCACTTCACGCGATCATTTCAACGAATACAAATTTGCCTCGGAGAGCTTTACAATATACACGGGAAAATGTGTCTCTTGCTTCAAGGAAGATTGTTTGTAGTTCTGACAGTTTCTAAAAAGTTTCCGGTGTGGTCCCAGAGGGGCAGAGAGGGAGAAAGTGACTGTCTAAAGATGACATGTTTAGAAATACCAGGAAACTGAAAAAATGTGTGTTGATCTGTAACGACAACATCTTCAGAAGCTTTTCTGTTGAACACGAGCACACAATCGTTTTCACATGGCTAAGTGATGGTTGCTGTCAAGTAACAACTAAGTTGAATGAGTTCGTCCTGCCATTTCCCCGTTCCTCCTCTTTTTCCCATGTTAGAGTGTTTTTTGAGACGTTTTACTTGTTCTGATGTGAGGGTCCTGGGACAGAAGATGTCGTATGCTGCTAAAGCACCCTGAGGCAAATTTGTAATTTTGGACTTTACAAATAAATTGTATTAAATATAATGATATAGAAAGCATATATACAGTTGCAAAAATCCTCTTCAAAACCCAATGTTTTATGTGTTGATTTTGTACTTTCATCATTTTATTTGTGGTCAGTTATCATTATCTTATCTCATAGATAATATAACTCAATATTTTGTATCTATTTTTTTTTCATCAGTAATTCAATTAGAAATGAGTTATACATCAATTTTCAATAGATTGAAACAAGCTTGAAATAAAGATAAGAAACACAAGATATGCAAGATATATTCTAATATAGGGGGTATTTTAAAATACATTCAGAATTCATATCAGTGACTGATGCAGTAGTTTGTGTACAGTTCTGTGACTTCCTGTATCACTGTGGCTCTCGAGCGCAATAATAAACAGCGGAGTCTTCAGTCGTCAGACTGTTCATCTGCAGAGACACCTGGTCCACGTTGTTGTCTCTGGAAATGGTGAAGCGATTCTGGACGGACGTGGAATAAGCTTTATTGCTTCCACTCGGAGCAGAAATGTGTGCAACCCACTCCAGTCCTTTTCCTTCAGCTTGTCTGATCCAGCTGATAGCAGCATCGTCATCTGATATTCCTGCATATGTACAGGTCAGTTTGTGGGATTCTCCAGGGCGCTTTACCACCGATTCAGACTCAGTCAGAGTCTGACTGGAAACACCTGGAGAGAAAAGCAGTTTAATCAGAACCGAGCCAACCACACAAAGTTGACATATTTCTATAACTAAATTAGCATTGATAGAACAATAGTGAAAGTCTCCACCTGCAAAGCAGATAGCTAGAAGCAGCAGTCCTGTCCTACAGTCCATCATGTTGAACTGTGTGTCCACTGTTCTCTGTCCTCCTCTCTGCAGTCAGATAAGTAGAGCTGGAAGACATCTGAGTTTTGCATTGACTCCTCCTCACATGGAGGAACTGGATTTGACTTTGATTTGAGTAACTAATTGGTGAAACTGGAGAATGAATGGTTGCTTCTTTCACTAAAATGCATGTTGACAAACACAAAATTACGTTTGTTTTGCCTTTCATTATTTACTACAGTCTGAATCAGCTGGACGGAATACGACTGGATCGGACTTGGATCTTTTCCTATAATTTATGAATACATTTGAGTTGTAATATGTTGATACAAGTCACAATCAAGTAACTAAAGAGGGACATTTCAAGGTTGGCGTTCTGAGTTTGTAACATCACAGTATGTATTATTAACCAGCTCGCCATATTTGAATGATCCAAAAAAACCAGCAAGTAGTAAATTCAGTTTTTTTTTTATTGTACAAAAATCATGAAAAACTGTTAAACTGTCTCGCTCCACAATTCGGTACTATAGTTCAGTCTTTTCAGATGTTTTATGATATGTTATTTTAACAAATTTCAGATTTTACTTTTCCCAGAGCATATCTAGATCAACTTTTTATATGGATCGATGGTTGGATCATTAGATTAGGTCAAAAAAGTAACTGGGATTTGACTTGGACAAATACAGCATCATCAGTTGTGTAGTAGTGTTCATGTCATTTGACATATCGTGGTTCTTTGCAAGGCTTCTGCCTCCTATGTAATAAGAAAAAGATGAAGAATGGCCGATATTGAACTTGTTAAGGAATCTTTCTAGTATAAATCTTTACTATATTGTATTCAAATCCACACGATTCCTTCCTCTGCAGGCAGACGTGTATTCACAGTGAACATT
Organism: Taurulus bubalis; assembly: GCF_910589615.1. Classification (NCBI taxonomy): domain Eukaryota; kingdom Metazoa; phylum Chordata; class Actinopteri; order Perciformes; family Cottidae; genus Taurulus; species Taurulus bubalis. The sequence goes on from NC_136605.1 coordinate 16,357,672, forward strand.
CAGTGTGCTTTAAATAACTGTCAATAACTGAGGGATGAAACATCATTAGAATATGTAGACATGTGGATCGATAAAACAACTTTAGCAGGTAATGAGAAAACCCAGATTTTATTAAGATCACTTTGCTCTTTGTTGGAATCTGGTCCAGGATGATCTCACTCCACACTCCTGTAAGTAAGGACATTGTGATCATCATCCATCACACTTGTATATGACAGGTTGGACTTTTACAGAAGCAATGAAGCAGAGTTTATTTCTCACCATTAGGAGTAACTCACAATAATAAACTTCTCACAATGTATGGCAACCTAACAAAATAGTGTTTAAGTCACATCACAAGATGATGAGACTTAAACATACATTTTGATCAAGTCATCAGAGTGCTGGCTTTATTTCATATTTCATATTTAATGTCAATCTCGGAACCCATCAGGTATATTTTCCATTGTAGCTCGCAGTTATGACTCAAAGACTTCCATTTCTATGCGCTGCTTATTGTTTACAGTCTGATTAGCAAATTCAGAATCAAGACTGGAGTTGGAGTTGAGTGACGCCTTACAACCAGATTGTTTTAAAAGTAAAGTTTTAAACCAATAAAAAGCTAAATCATCGTCAGACGATAGCCAGCAGGTTCCGGGATTGTATTTTGAACAATGCGTTGCACCTCTTGTGCTCTTCATCTCACAAAAAGAGAAGGTGGAAATTTGAATCTCTGACAAACATTTTGGATTGTTAATTAGCACAAATTATTCTGTATTTTGACTAAACAACAGCCTCTGGGATTCAGATGCTTGTTGTTGTTGTTGATGTTTTATTCACATTGTAGTGTAAGACAAACTAATTGTTGAAGATTCATTTCTCCTGGAGTTATATCACAAGCTTTTAAAACTGAGTTGTGAACTGATTTTATTCCACCACAGTTACTCTTCTTAGTGTCATCTGACTTCACATGTTCTACTGCCACCTGTAGGTACTTGTGAAAATATATAGTTGAGGTTTTGGTAAAGCCTCTCTGCTTCCTTTAACCAGTGTGTATCTTTGGCACAGTAATACACAGCAGAGTCCTCTGGCTTCAAATTGGACAGTCTCAGATGCACCATGCTGTTGCTATCATCTCTACTGATTGCTACACGTCCTTGCACACTGCTGGCATAAGTGTTGCTACTAGCACTAGAATAGCCAACCCCTATCCATTCCAGTGCTTTTCCTGCAGGTTGTCTTATCCAGCTCATTGTACAGCAGTTAAATGTGAAGCCAGATCCCCGGCAGGAGAGACTGAGAGTCTCCCCAGGCTTTTGCACTACAGCACTGGAAGGAATGGACTCCATACTCTGACCTGAACAACCTGGTGAGATGAGAGGAGGGAGAAACCACAGAAGAAAGTCAAACAGTCATCAGGGACGTTTTCTGGTATCACTGACTGATCATCAGTGGATGTTGTCTGATAAAAGCTCAAACAGGAGAACTCACAGGGCAGAGAGAGAGCCACCAGAAGAAGAGTGAGAGCGTTAATCATCCTCAGGCTGGAGATGTGACCTCTGATGCTCCGCACAAAGTACAAGAGCAGTCAGGACATAAGTACTCTGCACCCACTGGAGATTTGCATCAGGGTGTCATGAGGAGGAGTGGCTCCTGAACTCTGTTATAGTTCTAATTTATTTATTTTTTGTCGCTTGTCCTTCGATGTGGATTACAATATTACACCCAGAGACATGGGCAATTATTTTTTTTTTTGTCTTATCGTATAACAAAAACAAATAGAAAGAATGACATATCATGTATGTAGAATATCATGTAAAATTAGTGGTTGAGTCACATAGTTGCTGAGTATTTGTGCCGAGCTGTTGGTGGTTTTGTCAGTATGTAGCTTAGACGTACACAGTGATACACACGTGTCTTCAGGCTGCAGATTCTGTCCTGTTAAAGTAACCGAGCTAGTGTGTGTGTTTTAAAATAACTTGTTCTTGAGAGCATTATCTTGGTGAAAGTCTCCTCCACCACACCGATGTAAAATCCAGTCCATTGGTTTTCCTCCACAGTGTCTGATCCAACCTGTTGCATAGCTGTCATCAGTCAAAGAATAACCAGAGACCTGACAGGTGACGGTCACAGACTGTCCAGGCTGCACAACCACTGAGTCTGGCTGGATGAGATCCAGACTGTTCACACCTGTAGAAACACAAATCAACATGATCTCCATCAGACATCTGACTATTCAGAGTTTCTCATGTGTTTATTAGCGTGAATCCACTGAAACGCCACGTGTGACATTTTACCCCATTTATTTACTCGTCAGATGCTTTGGTTCAATGCAACTTACAAATAATGGAATATTGATACTGTTAATAAAAGTTATTCATTTCATTATCATGGGTAAATTCATGCCGTGTAAAAACCACATTGCAGATTTGGTTTGAGAGACAAACAACATCCCATGTCTCCTAAAGTCTTTTTTTTGTCCAAGTTGAGATTTCAAGGTTGATAATAGGAACAGAATGTCATGCATTCGTTTTGAGGGAAACTTCAACATCCACCACCTTTTAGCTGTGCTGTGTTTGAGCTTGTAGTTTTTACCTCAATACCTGAAGATAATACAGTTTAACATATTTAATTGCTTGTAAAGTTCAGTGTTTCACAATTAATAAATGTGCAAATCAGTTGTCTGTTGTGGAAATATATACAATGGTGTACCTTTAAGTATTAAAACTGACGTGACAGTGAGCTGGTGATAATATCATGAGTGGTCCGAGGGCTCCTCCTCTGGTGGCTTCATGTTACAAGTGTTCAGGCCCTGAGAGGTTTTTGTTCAGCTCTACTGATGGTTTGTGTTATTGTGGCTCTCTGGCACAGTAATACACAGCAGTGTCTTCAGGCTGCACGTTCTGTCCGTTTAGAGTCACTGTTTTACTGGAAGTGTCTAAGTCGATACTGAACTTGTTCTTCAGTGAATCTTTGTAGTATGAATCTCCAGTATATTTCATTCCAATCCACTCCAGTCCTTTCCCTGCAGGCTGTCTGATCCACGCTGTTCTGTAGCTGCTAAGAGCATAAGAGACCTGACAGGTGATGGTCAGACGTTGACCTGGCTGCACAGTCACAGAGGCTGGCTGTGTCAACTGTTCACACTTCACACCTGTTAAATAAAGGAAATGTTTTTAACAAAATACACTTGAAGCATTAAGTTGACTTTGATAAATCCAGAGAGACTCACATCCAGCTGCCAACAGCAGCAGCAGAGCTACGGAGAACATGGTTGATGTTGAAACTGAAGAGAGATGAAGTTCAGACTGATGTGATGTTTTTATAGCTGAGCAACTAGGGAGGTCACTGAGTTTACATATAATCAAATATATGAAGCATCAACACTGCAGCCAATAGAAGAGTCTGTTCAGTGTTAATATCTGCAAAGTGAAAACATAGTTTTCATGCCTGAAAATCACCTCTGCTTTAAATTTGATATTTAACTACACACTAAATTGTAACATTTTGAAAATGTCTCTGTGTTTACAGAATCTAACCACCGTTAACTTTGCTTTTTAAGTGTATAAATTATGAGTTTAGCTTTTTTGGAAGTCCTTAATTTTTCATTTTTTTGATCACTTCCTGTACTTCCTGACTGTATTTGCTGGAAACAGAAATACAGTGACAGCAGCCAGGATCATCTGAATAGTTTAGGATGAAAAGTTAAGTCTGATGCTGGTTTGCAGGTTTGAAGAAACGACTTCTGATGGTTTCAGTGTTTGCAGATGTTTGAAGACACATCCAGAGAAACATGGAGCCTTTGGAGGAAAACAGCTGTTCAGTGCTTCCATGACATTATGTAATGATAAAAATAGTTTTGCTTTCATGTATGTGGTTGTGTCAGACATACACACAATTCAGTATTATTATATTATTTCTATTAGGGCCAAATCAAATAGAAATGTTGGCAAAAATGGAAATAGATTTGAAAGATCAGGTTTATTTCTGCCAATAGGGAGATTGGGTACTTTTTCTTTTTATTCAGATAACTTTATTTCATAAAACAGTCATTATTCTCTACCCATCCTATGTTATACCCTCCTAAAGATGACCAAACGTGCTAAAATAAGTATTCATAGAATTCTGTCATTATTCAACTTCTCCTTCACTTTAGAGATCACTGCTGTCTTGTGTCAGAAATGGTTTACATAACAGTTTAGTACAATATGTGATGAAAAGAGTGAAATGCTCATACTTTTAAGTTGGTTTGTATTTTAGAGCAATATGAATCTTTTTCACAGTAATTTATTCATGAAATGTAACTTAAACGCCAGTCATTCAATAGTGGTACTCGAACGTTTGAGTGTTTTATTATTTTAAATTAGATAAGAATACAATATTTGTAGAAATGTAAAAGTATTTGCAGAAGTTTATTTTCAGCACCCAGATTGTTATGCTGTCTTTGGCCCTTTTATGAACAAGGGCCAAAGACATTTCATGGTTATTCTCTACCGTCCCAATATGAATGAGTAGATTGTAGGATTTTGTACAGCTGCTCAACCAGATCCAGTCACTGTGGCTGTCGAGCACAATAATAAACAGCAGCATCTTCCGTCTTCAGACTGTTCATCTGCAGATACAGCTGCTCTCTGCTGTTGTCTCTGGAGATGGTAAACCGGCCTTGAACTGACTGAGAGTAGAAGATACGGTCACTGTCATATTCGATAGTCGCCATCCACTCCAGTCCTTTTCCAGGAGCCTGTCTGACCCAGGCCATCCAAGAGCTGCCGAAGCTTAATCCAGAGGCTGTACAGGTCAATCTGTGAGATTCTCCAGGTCTTTTAATCACTGGTTCAGATTCTGTCAGAGTCTGACCATCAACACCTGTCAAGAGAATAGAATATGTGAAATAAGGTGGTGGCACAAATAAAATCTATGAAAGATAAAGATCAGAGAAAATCTTCACCTGCAAAGCAGATAGCTAGAAGCAGCAGTCCTGTCCTACAGTCCATCATGTTGAACTGTGTGTCCACTGTTCTCTGTCCTCCTCTCTGCAGTCAGATAAGTAGAGCTGGAAGACATCTGAGTTTTGCATTGACTCCTCCTCACAGGGAGGAGACGACTGGATTATTTAATAAAACTGTGGAATTAATCTCCAAGAGTCAGTCCTGCAAGTCAGCAGTTTAATGTCTGACAATGTTCATCATCAGTAACACTACATCCATATTATTCTGATCATACGGAAATGTTAATTTTAGTTCAGACATCTAGTACATTAAGGTTTATCCAAATGTGTTAATTTAAAGTTCATCTTGTGAGCAAGGTTACTCACCAGTCACTTTAAGCATAATGGGCAGCACATAAGAGTGTTAACAATAATATTAATAATCTACAGTTTCATTCAGATCACCAACATCTACTGGCTTTCATGAACATGTATTCATTATCATCTCACTGTGTTCTACAATTTACTAATGTTTTGAACATATTTTAGATTGTGGACATTTCACCTTTATTATTATGTTCTGATCCTCTTCGCTTTAGCAACTGAGAGAACTCCATTCTTTCTATAACTGTGAGTGATGTAACATCACAAGGAGAATACATATGTACTTGTGAATTTACAGTAAAATATATAGAGATATAATATGGATGTATCAAAGCACTTTTGCAGGTTGTGAGAAAACCCAGATTTCATTAAGTTCACATTGCTGTTTGTTGTCTGTGGATGTTTTTGTGCAGCTGCTCCCCTCTCTTCAGTCACTGTGTCTGTCGAGCACAGAAGTAAACAGCAGAGTCTTCTGCTCTCAGGCCCGTGGCCCCAAGGTACTGAGTGCTGCTGGGCACATCTTCAGTCATGATGAAACGGCTTTGAAAGGAGCTGCCATAAGTAGCAGAGTTGCTGCCTGCGTCCATCCTCCCAATCCACTCCAGAGCTTCCCCGGGCCTCTGTCGTATCCAGTGAATATAGTAGCTTGTCATGTCAAAACCAGATATGAGACATGACATCTTCACTGTCTCTCCAGGTCTTTTCATCTCAGAGGGAGACTGGTCCAGTTTGATCTCACTGCAAACTCCTGTAAGTACATTGTGATCATCATCCATCACACTAATATATCACAGGTCAGACATTTACAGAAGCAATAAAGACAATTCTTTCCCCCCTCACCTTGAATAGTAACTACAAGTAATAAACTCAAAATTATTGTATTTTTCATTCTGGGATAAATACTGTAGTTCAGACTATTTCTTATCTGAGTGTTTCAGAAATATATAAAACTGCAACGGTGTTCTGCCACAAGTTGCTGATGTTTTTATAAGAGAGGAAGAGTTTGCATAGACCTCCTACTACAGGTTTAAAAGGGGATGTGACACTGATACATTTCCATAGAGAATCTCTACAACAGCAGAGGAAACTGTAAGATATCAATCATCTCATTTATGCACTGATGGAAAATAATGGGACATATAGATATTTAAGTTATAGTTACATTCAACTTTATTTTCTATCCCATTGCATAAAAACAGGACAAATGTTGTCCCCATATTTTTTTAGTCACCCTAATACATACAAATAAATAAAAGAAACGTTTTCTTTTATATGTGAAAATGAAGCTTCTCTTTGTCTCTTCTATACTGATGCCGGCTGCAGTGGAAGTCAAATGAGACCTGAACATTAAATGTTATTGACTTCACCAGAGTTTTGGTATTGTTCACATTTTGAATGTGTGTGTGATTGAGTCACACGGTTGCTGGTTATTGTGCATGTCTGTTGGTGGTTTTATCACTGTGGAGCTCAGACGTACACAGTAATACACAGCTGTGTCCTCAGGCTGCAGATTCTGTCCTGTTAATGTTACTGAGCTAGTGTGTGTGTAGTAAAGGAACTTGTTCTTCAGAGCATTGTTTTGGTGAAAATTTCCTCCACCCCACCGATGTAAAATCCAGTCCATTGGTTTTCCTCCACAGTGTCTGATCCAACCTGTTGCATAGCTGTTATCAGTCAAAGAATAACCAGAGACCTGACAGGTGACGGTCACAGACTGTCCAGGCTGCACAACCACTGAGTCTGGCTGGATGAGATCCAGACTGTTCACACCTGTAGAAACACAAATCAACATGATCTCCATCAGACATCTGACTATTCAGAGTTTCTCATGTGTTTATTAGTGTGAATCCACTGAAAGCTCCTCACAGGATCCAGCTGCCAGCAGCAGAGTCACAGCTACAGAGAACATGTTGATGTTGAAGCTGAAGTGATGAGAGCTCTTCTGTCCTCTCACTGACACACACACACACACACACTTCACTTCTTTATGAGGCAACACACTAGGAGGCAGATTTGCATATTGATTATAGTAAATCAGCTGACTAACATATATTTAAATAATTCAAAATTAAGATGAAAGGTTATGTTCTTCACTTCTCACAGAACAAAGGTGGAACTTGAATCTCTGAAAACACACTTTAAATTTGTTTGGAAAACAAACGTTTTCGTACTAATTAACTTTACATGAAGTTGGCTAAATATACTGATTCAGTCACTAATGCATTGATGAGTCAGATGATAACTTCATGTCGTTTGATTGTTTAAAAAAAAAATAACAATGGCATTAGAAATGTAACTCGGGGCATAATGGAATATTGATACTCTTAATAAATACAGTTTATTCATTTCATTGTTTCAGTTCATGTAGTGTAAAAAGAGACAAACAACATCCCATGTCTCCAAAAGTTATTTTTTAATTTTTTCCCAAATTGAGATTCAGTGTGATGGAATAGAATGTCATGCTTTTGTTTCAGGGGAAACTCTGACAACACCTTTTAGCTGAGCTGAGTTTTGGAATGTAGCTTCTACCTCAATACCTGAAGACAATTCAGCGGAATTGAATTCATTGCTTGTAAAGTTCAGTTTTTAGCAAATAATGAACGTGTAATTCAGTTTTAGTAGTGGAAATATAATGCAAATTAGTAACCTTTAAGTATTTGAACTGATGTGACAGTGAGCTGGTGATAATATCATGAGCGGTCCGAGGGCTCCTCCTCTGGTGGCTTCATGTTACAAGTGTTCAGGCCCTGAGAGGTTTTTGTTCAGCTCTACTGATGGTTTGTGTTATTGTGAGTCTCTGGCACAGTAATACACAGCAGTGTCTTCAGGCTGCACATTCTGTCCGTTTAGAGTCACTGTTTTGCTGGAAGTGTCTAAGTCGATACTGAACTTGTTCTTCAGTGAATCTTTGTAGTGTGCATCTCCAGTATATTTCCATCCAATCCACTCCAGTCCTTTCCCTGCTGGCTGTCTGATCCAAGCTGTGTAGTAGCTGCTAAGAGAATAAGAGACCTGACAGGTGATGGTCAGACGTTGACCTGGCTGCACAGTCACAGAGGCTGGCTGTGTCAACTGTTCACACTTCACACCTGTTAATAAAGTTAATAAACAAGTGATTAAATTATACTGTGAAATAAGAACAACTGACTTTGACAAATCAATAAAGACTCACATCCAGCTGCTAACAGCAGCAGCAGAGCTGCAGAGAACATGGTGTAAGTTGAAAGTGAAGAGATGTGAGCGTCTGATGCTCCTCAACCTCCACTGAGAGTCTCATGTGATGTCTTTATACTGAAACTGCATCACAAGGAAGTTACTTAATTTGCATACATGGCATATGTGGATTAGACTGGAGCAAAGTAGAGGCACTTGTTATGATTATCATTACTATTTTAATCATCATTATTACAATTTACAGAATAAAAACTCCTCATTTTGTTAAACTGAGCTGCTGTTGTTCAGCTTGGAGTTTTGAATCGACTTCATTGGGTTTGTTTTGCAAAAACTGCTGTTTTGTGATTCCAGTCTTTTACAATTGCTTAAGCACAATTTTAAAAACAGGGCATTGTAACAGAACACTTCACACAACCACACACACAAGTGGCAGTGCACATCCAACCTGTTGCTAAACAATGCACTTCTCTCAAAACTATACAATCATTTTAAAAACCCAATTTTGTCAGCGTATGGCACACAGATTGTTCATATAAAATGATTCTGCTTGAACCGGTTACACACTGCTATGCTAAATCTATAGCTCATTAAACATTTTTACCTTTCTAATGATATAGTGTGAGTTTTAAATTGTCAGCAATTTTGGGAGAGTGAAGTACATAAATATACTAAATACACTAAAGTGTGTTGTAATACATTCATACATTAGTCAATCGGTCCATTGGTTCTATAGGTTCATGGCTGATTTAAAACAGTGCACATTGTGTTTAGCTATTTTCAATCCTTGAAATGCCTATTTTTATAGATTTAGTAAGAAATGTAAATATTGACTCCAGCATTGATAACAGTTAACTGTTAACAGATAACTGTTTCAATACAGTAGAGTCTTATCATTTAGCTTACAGCTCAAGAACATATTTAAGTGTGCAGTACCACTTTAGGGACGTCCATTTCCTTAAATAAACCAGTTCAAATAATGTCTTTAAGTTTGTGCTGAATAGTTTATTTTATGTAAAAAAATAAAGGTTTGTGATTAATGTGATGAGTGTGAAGAATTTGAATGGCTATAAAATGATTGTATTAATTTAATACAATTAATATTTAAATTTGTTGCAGTTGGTTGAAGCTTTTTCCAGCTTTCAGTTTCAGGTTGTGGCTGTTTTAGGCCACAGAGAAACATGAAGTCTCTAGAATGAATGGACGACTTAGGAACTGAAACTGTGTGATGATATGCAAAATACTCATGACTTTAGTGAACCGGAAATGGTCTGCTTATGTGTCAAATAATGTATATAAGCTTTTATATCACAATGAAGAAGAGTAAACAAAATGGTAAACTTGGACAGTTCAGTGAGTGTACAGTCAAAAAAGTTTGAACATTTATGTATTCTCTCAATCCACAGTCTTTACAGTACTCTGTGTGTATTGATATTTTAACTCCTTCCCAAAGTCATGCAAACTAATACCAGTAAAGAAGGCTTGTAAATGTCAGGGTGAACCATTATCTAAACCAGTTCACTACACCTGCTACTGTAGGGCGTCTTTTTAATGAAGCTCTGTTATGCTATAAGTAAGACTTGCCTATTTAGTATTTCTACATTCTTATCTCTGTTTAGAATTGTTTATTCAAACATTAGTGGTTCTCACAACATAGTTGCTGTTACTGTATTTACTTTAGTAAGTGAGGACTAATTATGAATCATGTGTGTTCTCTAGGATTTTATACAGCTGCTCAACCAGCTCCAGTCACTGTGACTGTCGAGCACAATAATAAACAGCAGAATCTTCCGTCTTCAGACTGTTCATCTGCAGATACAGCTGCTCTCTGCTGTTGTGTCTGGAGATGGTGAACCAGGAGCCTGCCTGACCCAGTGCATATAGTAGCTGCTGAGGGAAAATCCAGATGCTGTACAGGTCAAACTGGGGGATTCTCCAGGCCTTTTAACCACTGGTTCAGATTCTGTCAGAGTCTGACCATCAACACCTGTCAAGACAAACCAAAAATTAGTCACTTATTATAAGTTAGTAATTTTTTCAAGAAAGATTTAACTCAGTAACTGTAGATATTTACACCTGCACAGCAGATAGCTAGAATCAGCATTCCTGTCCTACAGTCCATCATGTTGAACTGTGTGTCCACTGTTCTCTGTCCTCCTCTCTGCACCCAGATAAGAGGTGGAAGACATCTGAGCTTTGCATTGACTCCTCCTTTTTGATTGATCTCTTCTGTTCAATCTCTCCTCAGAGCTTATTTCATATGATGACTCTCTAATGTGTTTAAATTGTTAATCTGATCTAAGTAAGTATGTAATACTTTATTTGTATAGCTTGTTTTAGATACACTGTCAAATAATTATGTAAAAATAGATTGAGATTTTAAACACAGCTCAATGAGAATCAAACTAAACTGGAAGGAACAAAAACAGGGATTAGATCTATAAAAGGCTTGCCTATAAAGTTGTGTTTTAGAAGCCTTTTAAAACTCTCCGCTTTGATCGTTTGGGGAAGATGATTCCAGAGGGTTGGGGATAAAACAGCAAAGGCGCGATCGCCTTTTGTTTTACAGTCGGAGCGGGGGATGAATAAAGCCAGAGATTTGAGGATCTAGAGGAAGATCAGAAATGTTTCTTTGGTGTAACGGAAGTATTGCATAGCTGTCATTCTTATGAACATGATCTTGTAATTTCTACTGAATTTTAAAGAGAGGATGGTATTACATTCATGATCATAATTTAGTTTCAAGGAAAATGCCAATATGTTTCAATTATCTTTTGTCTTGAAGCTTCTAAAATAAGATGAATTGATTTCATTGCTTGCAAACTTTAATGTTTAGCAGTGTATAAACAGTGCAGAGGCTGGCTGTGTCAACTGTTCACGTTTTACTGTTAACATGTATTTTTTGGTCACTAATCATTAAGTTATACTGTAAAATAAAAACAGCTGACATTGATAAATCAAGAGAAACTCACATGGATTATGCTGAAACTGAAAAGATATGAGCTTCTGATGCCTTCCCTGACAGACTCAAGGGATGTTTTTATGATTGAAGGACAAATAGCTAGTTAGTTTGTAAATAAAGGTGTGTCTGCACCTCAGTGGCTTAAGATGAGCTGCTGTTGATCAGCTTAGAGTCTTGAATCAATTTATTTATTTAGCAAAAAATGCTGTTTTGTAATATTCTTGTCAAAGCCTCGATTCCATATCAAATATTCATTATAAATACAAACATAAATAAAATCTATATTTGAAGAGTTTAGTGAGGTTGATTTCATATCTTTTTTTCATATATTTTGAGATCAATTGTGCTTGTAGCGGATTTGGATGCTATTGTTCTTGCATTTACATGAGTGAAGTGAAAGCAAGATAATCAAAATGAATATTTGAATTAGCTGCGGCTGTTTTTTTTTACTTTTAAAGGTTTCAGAATTTAAATTTCCGCTGTTTGAAACCACAGACATATTGAGAAGCGTGGAGCCTCCAGAAGAAAGTAAACTACTTTGGAAGTGAAACCTGAGATACAGTATGCAAAAAAAAAACTCTTCGCAGTAGTATACAGGAAAACATCTGCTGCCATGTGTCAAATAATATATATGAAAGTGCTCTTTCATACCACAAGTATAATCGGCTTGTAGCTCCGTCACTGCGAGCTAAACACTCAAAGTCACGACTGTTTGCTGTCCTGGCTCCTCAATGGTGGAATGAGCTCCCCATTGACATCAGGACAGCAGAAAGTCTCTACATTTTCCGGTGCAAACTAAAAACACGTCTTTTTCGACTATACCTTGAATAGGGAAGGTAGCACCGTAGTAGCACTTTAGTAGCACTTAGATGGCACTTTGTAGTTTAACTCTGTTGAAGAAATTGTACTTTCTTGATTCTTCTTGTTCTGAGTTTCTACTCATGTTGGAATTGCACTTATTGTAAGTCGCTTTGGATAAAAGCGTCAGCTAAATGAAATGTAATGTAATATCACAAGTAAAAAAGACTAAACAAAACAGTCGTCAGCTGTTTGTGTTTGTAAAAGCTCAAAATTTCGAGTTTCCAGCTATATCATCAGTTATATAATAACAATAACAATTATATTATTGTCATTTTTTGTGAGAACTTCTTTTGCATTACCTCGCAAAATAATTCTAAATGTCTTGCAGGAGAATGCAGAACATATTGCGAGGTAATTCAAAAGTAGTTTTCAAAAAATTCTCCGTGGAGTTTCTATGCCATCAGCTGGCCGCTGCACGGATGCATTTGGCTGTAAGTCGCCACACGGCCACCAAAACACCAACGCATCCAATACCAGAAGCCTACATTCCACTTTTAATGTGGGTTAAGATAAAAAAAATAGTAGTTTGTGACAAAAGGATGTTTGAGGAGCAGGAAAAGGGGAATCAAGCTCAGCCATCATTCTCAAGACCTTCTTATGCACCAAACATCAGGTGTGTGGCCCCTCGTCACCCATTACAAGCTGCTCAGTTCAAATAGAAACATACTCTTTGTCCCCACTCTCCTTTGAAAGAAGCTTTAAATCATTTCAGTGTTCAACAAAGCCCTGCTGTAATTATCACAAGTAAATTAATGAATAATTTCGGACTGTAGTGACCTATTTCAATATTATCGCTTGGATTTTTCTGCTGATTTTGCTACGGCTGCCAACTGTGCGTGCGTGTCTGCATGCATGCGTGCATGCGAGACGTGTGTGTGTGTGTGTGTGTGTGTGTGTGTGTGTGACATATTGTGAGTTTGTACTCCAGGTTGAATGCACTTATTGTAAGTCAGCTAAATGAAATGTAATTTAATATAACATGTGTGTGTGTGCGTGTGCGTGTGTGCTGCTGCCAGGCTATGTAATGCTGCTCATGTATCTCTTTTTGATGCCTATAACTTCTGATGAAGATGTATAAGCCTTGTATGATTCAACTGTGGTGCATTTAGGCAAGTACAGTGGTGATGACCTATTTTTACTTATTAAGTAGCATATGATTGGTTTAGGAAAGTCGATGCCCACCTGGTTTTCTCTGTGCCCCTGACCCAACTGTAATTTCCGCCAGAGGTCTTCTGGTAAAAAGTCCTGTTTGTGGGACCCATCTGCCTCCACTCCCGCCCACCAACTTTTTGGATATTGTAAAGTACGTCACTTACTCTGATTGTTGTTGTTTAGTCACGTGAATGCATTTTGATTTGTGTGTCCACCCCAAATAAGGCTCCTAATTTACTTTTCATTGGCATTATGTTCTTGATGAGCAACACACACAAAAAACATAATTTATGCCACTGTACAAACCAATACATTGCAATTCGTGAGTATTTCCTGAACTGCCATGATGCTGTGTTGGCAGACACAGACACCGCCACACACCTAGTGGGTCATCAGCGATGATTAAGAGGGAAACCTTTTTTATATGCACTTTGTTTTTTAGAGAATTCCTGCGTAGCTTTAACACATGTTATCTTCTTTCATTTTGTGTCCTTTCAATCATTATTTAGCTGTTACAATTTGTTATTTTTCTACAGTTTAAATATAGTATAACGTAGTATAAAATGCCTCACATCTGCCTTACAAAATAACAGATGGGAATAGTATTAACCGGTAGCCTACATTGTTGTAGAGCAGCACATGTTGGTAGAAACCAGGGAAAAGAGGAAGTCACAAACCGCAACCTCTTGTCTGAAACAGTATTTGCAACACGAAGGAGACAGGTGGTTGACAAGAACTACAGGAACACTTCGAAAATACCGTAATCAATCCAACAGCACCCCTGTGAGCTTAGTAAATTATGTTTATAATCAACAAATATACTATAACCAGCACCTCAACAGACATTAAAGGTTTGTAAAATGTAATTGTGCTGGGTTATATGTGACATGGTTTCTTTAAAGGGACTAGGCCTATTCAACACTTTACTCTTTGAATATTTCAAGCATAAGGATGATATAACTCGGAGTGAAATGCCACTTTCATTAACAATGAATGATATAACTTACATAGCAAGATAAATCCAGTCTGTGTCCTGCTTGTGATGTCAGATAATACTGATCCTGCTAGTATACAGACGTTGTTGTCATGTTGTCTGATCAAATTGCTTGTGTGCTCATTTATTTTAATCATCGGCTTCTCATGCAATGCAACAAACAATTCAGCTTTAAATGTGATCATTGCGTGTATAGATTTAGAATATCTTCTTAAATTGCACAGGAGCTTTAATTTGACCAATGCATATATGGTTATGCAATAGGCTGATGTTTATTCTCTTAACCTTCCTCTTGTGTTAGCTTTTTGTTACCATCTCTTGTGTTAACGGGTCGGTTTTGAACCATGTCTTAAATCAGCTGTAAAATACACTAAAAACAATTGTCTATCATCCAATTTGTTTCTCATCTCTTGGTTTCCTTGTTAGGCTTCCTTATCCATGAAAATATTGTTGTATGTTTTAATATGTTTGGTGTGGGCCTCTGGGCCTTTTCTTTGCCAGTATATCCCTCGATTTCCATTTAAAAAATGGTAAAATGGACCTCATAAGAATCATATAAATAAATAAAAGGTTGGTGTGTTACCTGACTATTACTGAGGGGTATTAGAACACATCTCTTAAATACATTTGTTTTATTTATTTTTTCATTTTAATCAATTTCGACCCATGTATATTTATTTCAAGAAAAAGGCTAAAAAGTATGTTTTCCAGCAATAGAACTTTAAATACAAACACAAAATGAAAAGCAGAACAAAATATTCAAAATATAGATTTGCAAGGTCAAAAAAACAACAACCAATCAAGCAAATCTTGTTTTTATAACTGGGTCGAAACCGACCCTAACAACACAAAGGTCATAATTTCAACCAGAGCATTTTATAATTTAGTGAAAATTGTTTTATTTTTTGAAATAGAGGTTCCTGACAACGTCAAAAAGCCTTGATGCAATAAACAAATTGTATGTGCTTCTTTTATGCATTTAAAACCTAAAACGGGTCGGTGCCGACCCTAACACAAGAGGAAGGATATGAAAATACAGTGAACAAGCATTCTGAGAGCATTTCATTTGTCATTTGTTAATAATCAGATAATGCTAGGATTAATAAACAACATACAATAATAGCAATTGCATGTATAGACATGTGGTTCACAATCCTATTAATATGGATTTCTTTCCCTCTTCACTTTCCCATCTGTTGCATTCTGTTTTGTTTCATTTGGTGGTAATGGATAGAAAGCTTTATCCAGACAGTCATTTACTCAACTTGCACCACATGAAAGAATGCAATGACTGCAACCAATAAGCAAACACAGTCTATTCTCCATTGGTTTCCTTTTTCCAAATAAATATGGATTGAAATCCAAAGATGAAGTGAGCTAAATAGTTGTATTATAAATTAACAGCATTTAGCATCTTCATAATATTCTAGTAAATGCTTTGAAAAAAAACACAAATAATGTTTGACTTTCTATGTGAAATTGTGTATATGTACAGCATTAAGCTTATCTGTCTTTTCTAGACCAAAGCTGCAAAGATAATCCAAATGGGACCTCATCCCTCCTCTCTGGCATACGCAGCTCACTGCTGATCGCACACAGACAGACTCACACAGAAAACAAGAAGCTGAATAATATAGCGGCATATAATCTTTTAAAAAATAACTTCTCAAACACAAGTATCCACAATCTCGACGACAGCCATCATCATGAGCATTAAACAAGCCTGCATCTTTCTCAGGAGTGGAGCGAAAAGACCCGTAAGTCAAAATTATTATGGTTTGACAGTTTATTATTTAATGTTTATTTGTATTTTGTATTAACAGCATGTGTTTTGATTAAGAGTTTTCTGAATATATGATACAATATATGTATGTTCATATATTATGATTAACTTTACCAGGAACATAAATCCTACTGTCATCTGTTGATCAATTATGAAACAAATATTGGTTTGTTACTTTTGTCATCCTCATATGATGTTATTTTAGATAAATGGCAAAAGAAGCTTAAAAGAATAATCTCAATATGGAATAGAGGTGGGGCGGTAAACCTTTTACCACTTTTTGACAACCTTTGCTGTAGTTGTAATCCCATAGTGCATACACTGTACATATGACCTGGGATCAATCAGATAAGATAAAAAAAATGTAAGCAAGGTTTTAACATGGCGTATTTACAGATGTTAGAGGCACACAAACAGTAATGTGTCAGGGCACTATTGCCAAACCATATTCCCACCAGAGATCAGAATCAGCTTTATTTGCTGAATATGCACATACAAGGAATGTGACATTTGCTACTCTCATGTACTTACACGTAAATATAAATACCACCTGCATGGGGACAATGACAAGTTGAGGTGATAAAGACAAAGAATATACACACAACGTAGTAAAAAGTAATAGAAAATAGGTGAAAGTATTTTTTATAAATGTATATATATATACTGTATATAAAAACACTGAGGACCAACAATGAAATAAGAAGAAAAAAAACTCTATATAGAAGACAAGTGTTCTGAAAATTGTAAACAATACAGCACATTAATGTGCAAAATCAGAAACAGCAGATTGATGTATATATATATATATATATATATATATATATATATATATATATATATATATATATATATATATATATATATATATATATATATGACGTATAATAGTCCAGGATCCTGTGCAGCTAAAAGCAGATAAAATGTTTTAATCCACATAGATATTCAGAATTGTTCTTTAATTTGAATATTAAAACATAATATGTCCGACACAATGTCCTAGATTCTAAATTAATTACAAATGTAAATTCCGACCCATATGTTTCAGAAATTAATACAAGTTTTTTTTAATAGTTCTCAATTATGATATACTAACATTATATACAATACATTCATGTGCACAACAATAAAACGGGGACACACAAATTTGAAACCTATTCAAAATATGAAACAACTTAATTCAATGTAAATAACAAATGTTAATAATGTGGATGGTGCGGGTACATATTATGATGTTATTAATTAAGACACTTTGGGAAACCATGTGACATAATAAACAAAGGTACAATTAAGTGCACTTTTAATATTTCAACAAGTGTGTTTTGCGTGTGCTCATTCCACAAAGACTTTATATTTCATATGTAATACAAATCTTTATATTTATATATGGAGTTTAGGAGGTCATTGCCTTGATACAATGTAGATTATTGTGGCTATAATAATAGTTGTACATGTTGTAGTAAAGTACTATATATAAAACATACTAAAATAATTTCATATTTATCCATTTATTTATTGTTTTGCAGACAAGAATTCTTACAAACGATGAGATTGACGGTAACGTAATTTTACTGACTGGCTTTCATACTTTCAGATGTGCTTGATAAAGTGCTGTATAATATTGTTCATCTTTATACATTTTTTGTCAAACGTCATCTCATATTTTGTGTCTGTATGCTCTTTAGAGTTACGTGACGCATTTATAGAGTTTGATAAAGATAAGGATGGTTTCATAACCTGTAAGGACTTGGGTAACCTGATGAGGACCATGGGTTACATGCCGACTGAAATGGAGCTCATAGAACTGAGTCAGAACATCAATATGAATCGTGAGTAATATCCATCGTTTTGGATACGGCTTTCTTCCTTTCTTCAGCCATTATTTTTTGCAGGTTATGGAGAATTTAAAATATTAAATTTTAAAAAGGTAATTCATTACCTCTCTACTGCTGTGTTTCAAACATGTACTTCTTTTATCTTTTACCAAAACGTGTTTCAAAATATTAGGAAAAACATCTCCGAGACTAATTTGTTTCTTTGTTTCAGGCAGGAAATGTGTCTTTCACACTCTTCTTAACAAATGGTCTCCTGAGACACAGAGCATATTTACACATTGGTTTTCTAACTTAGCCGACCAGTTGCCGGTAGGAATAATCACAAGTATATTTCATCTTCCGGCTTATCATTTGTCAGTGGGTCACACTCATTTTACAGCAAGATATCATCTTGGATATGTATCACATTTGACAGTTGAATGTGAACCAAGCAATGCACATTTATGAAGTATCCCACTTCACTGAGCTTTTGAATTAAGTCTGATATTTAAAACCAAGAAGACAAATAATTCATAGTCAAAGTTGTTCACGGTGCAGCAGAGTGGAACGCAACGTATCAATGATTATAGCAAGCTAAAAGCATGTCATCTTTTGAGGAATTCACAATGGCGTTATAGCACTCACACTTTGCTTCAGTTGTGTTCTCCGACTACTGCCTGCTTATAGTTATATTAGTGACATCATGTGTATTATTACAGTGGGGGGACGGGTGGATTTTGACGATTTTGTGGAACTAATGACGCCCAAGCTCCTGGCTGAAACTGCAGGGATGATTGGGTTGAAGGAACTTAAAGATGCATTTCGAGAGGTGAGCTCATCTCATCTTTTTGGTCTTTGGCACTCCACGGTGGATATTAAATGAACATACTATAAAAGCTGAAATATTGCAAAACAGTGTGTTGTGATTGCATAATGAGTCTGAAATGGCTAAAAGCTTTGAAATCTTTCCCTCTCCTTCAGTTTGATTTAGATGGTGATGGTACGATCACAA
Organism: Taurulus bubalis; assembly: GCF_910589615.1. Lineage (NCBI taxonomy): Eukaryota > Metazoa > Chordata > Actinopteri > Perciformes > Cottidae > Taurulus > Taurulus bubalis. The sequence goes on from NC_136605.1 coordinate 16,376,708, forward strand.
CTGTGGAGCTGAGACATGCCATGACAAAGTTACTAGGAGAACAAACTAGCAAAAATGAAATTGGTGCAGTGGTCAGAGAAGTTGATCAAAACGGAGATGGAACAGTTGACTTTGAGGGTGAGATATACAAGCACACACAAACAGTAGTAGACTTTTTTATAGCCTTGCATTATCCTCTGCTTTCTAAATGCTAGACCGCTGAGTAGCTCTGTCTAACACAGGAGTTGAAGTAATCACATTTTCTTTATTCTCTCAAACACGTGTAATTTACCTGGTATTACTTTATGCATAATTTACATTCAATGCCAGAGATGAAAGTATAATATGTATGAGGAGTTGTACTAGTTCTTCGTTTGCTATAACCCTCCTAAAGAATTTAGCCGTTTAATAGCTTGTCTATTCTCTTTACAGAGTTTGTGAAGATGATGTCGCAGAAATGAGGACAACGGAATTAATGGTTGACTGTGAATGGAGAGGATGCCCTTTTATCTAATTATGCTGATGATAGCCTACTTCTTATGAATAATGTTACATTTCTTCCTGTTATTTAAGTGGCATCTGCCTCATACACAATCACGTGGAGCTCATTCATTTTAACTTTTAACGTTAATATTCATGCATATCAATATATTGAATGGTAGGTCTAGACAGCCACACTCTTAAAGGTCCAGTGTGTAGGATTTCAGGGGAATTATTAGCAGAAATAGAATTGTATATTCATAACTATATTCTCTTTAGTGTAAAATAACCTAAACTAAGGATTGTTTGTTTTCGTTAGCTCAGAATGAGCCCTTCATATCTAGGATGCCAGTCCTCTACACGGAATCCGACGTGTTGCAGTGTCATTTTCCTACAGTAGCCCAGAACGGACAAACCAAACAGGGGCTCTAGAGAGGACCTTAAGAGTTTTTACATTACCTGAAGGCCACCGCTTAGGAAGGGAGGGGCGAGCTTAGATGTATTAAATTGGTTGCAACCTGCAACCTCACCACTAGATGCCAATAAATCAGCACACTGGTCCTTTAAGTTCTTTGATATCTCAGTTCAGCAAATTTGAAAATTGTGTTGTCATCAGGTCTCCAGACCTGTCCCACAGAGCAGTGAGTCTTTGACAACTGTTTGAACAAATAAACATGTGAAATTAGAGGTCTGCGATGTCCAGCTCAGTAGGAAGCTGAAGTACAGAGAGTCTCATCAAATCTGTGTGTCAAATCCACAGTTTCAACAATTGTCACTGTGTTGTGGAGATGCTGTGGGTGTACTGCACTGTGGACTGGGTTTGGAGAACTATAGTAAAAACCAATTGGTATGCAAATGTAGTTGCTATTCATTGATGACACGCATACAATGTGTTGGCAGGTCTGTGTCTCAGTCACAAATACGACTTGGCTGTTGACTCCAGTGCTACATGAAAGTATTAGCCCACAAGAGCTAGTAGACCCAGACTTCTGCAAGGACACAGTTGCAGGGCTGAGGACCAATCTGTCATGAATAGTCTGCTTCTGTCATCCCCAGCTTTTCCTTATAAATCACAATTGGGCAAACCCCACCAAGAACAATGTGTAGGCAGCGTGGGAGAAGGCACTATGCGCATGCTTTTTCCTAAGCATGATCAGTGTTTATTGGTGGCGGACAATGACAACAGCTAATCCTTAATGCAGCTCCCTGCTTGCTGCAGTGATTTGAATCTGATTCAAAAGACATTATCAATCACCTGAGAATGTTCATCGAAAACCTCCAACAATTAATGTTTTACTCTGCCCTTAGTGTGACTGCAGTCTTGACCCTGGCATACAATCAGTGACACTTGGAGAGCAAGATCTCAGCAGGGTCTTTCCTCTACTGCCACCTCTTGGCCTCTCATGCTTCTGTCTCACTAGGGGGTAAAAACATCCCACCATCTGCTTGAAGTTTCTTTAACTATGTTATGTGGTGGAATGTGGCTTGGTACATTTACTCAAGTACTGTACTTACTTTATTTAACTTTATTTTATGCTACTTTACTTTATGCTACTTTATGTACCTCTATCCCACTACATTTTAGAAGGCAATATTATAGTTGTTACTCCACTTTATTCATTTGACAACATATGTCACTATGTTACGTTTCAGAATCAGATTAATAATAGAAAATATTTATCAATAAAAACATTTTATTGTTTCATTAATAGTTGTAGATTTGCCCCACCTTCATCAGCTACAACATCAGTGATGCTTCCAAATTAATGCACCACTACTTATAGTTCATTGGTATATGTCATTCTAACTACTACTACTACGACTACTTTTACTGCTATATGCCAGTATATGTTAATGCCATGTACTTTTGCTTAAGTGAGATTTTGACTTTTAATTGTAGCTTTTAATTGTTTTTAATTGTAGTAATTTCACACTGTGGTATTGGTAATTTGACTGAAGATGTCAGTGTTTCTTCCACCACTGCATGTAATGTGTTTTCTGGACGTTTGCTGCCTAAATTTGCAATGTTTGAGTTTTGAGAAAATCGAAAGACAAAATTTGACAATATTTGACAATATTTGTTCAAGTCTGCAGTGTGGACAGCAATGTCACAAACTGATTAAGTGCATGTGTGTATTTTCTTTTGTTGAAGGGCATGTGTGTCTTTTCATCAATGTGAATCTTGTGAGTACAAATGGTTACTGAAGTATTGATCTGTCCTTTCATGGGCTGTATACTGTACTGTATTTGTCTAGGCCTTAAAATACGGCTTAACTAAATCTGAATCAAAATGCTCCATATAAAAAACCTATTAATTCATACTTGAACAAGTATGATTGATATTCATGAATGGCATACTGCCACTGATAATAACACCAACAGATTGGTTTTCCGACCCCTTTGTTCCTTTGGCAACTTTCACTGAAAATAATCCCACTAAGGTTGCTAATGCTGTTGCATGACACAAAGGCCATAATGGGAATGTTTGAGTGTGACAATCGCTATCTTTATCTTTTAAATAAATGTGCGAGGCGGGAGCCTAATGTCAAGATTGTCCATGAAAAACATTTGTGTATTCAATACCACATCATGTTAAAGAGTTGCATAATGCCACTACTGGTGTGAAAACATCACAGCGACACAGCAAAGTGCAACCTCACCTTCTCATGATGTGCTGGACGGTTTAGCAAATTCAAGTTTTGAGAGTTTTTAAAATTCCAATACTTTCATCCCTTAATACCGTTGACAGTAATACTCAATATTTGATTTGTTATATTATTTGCTTGAGAATGTTACAATGATGTTTAGCTTCCTGTGAAATCCCCAACAACTCACAGAATAAAATGTTGAACTACAAATAAAGAATCTCAGGAATAATCTGTTACTGCGGGGTGGATTAGTTCAATCTCTGTAATCCTCATCATGGATGAGCAGATGGCAGATAAGACAAAATCACCACTCTAATTCTCATCTACTGACTGAAAAAAAAAAACTCCTCCTCCAACAAAAAAAAAGGAGCTTAATGAACCAGAATGTGTTTTTAGAATGATATTTTAGTCTCTTTAATTAAATCAAAAGACAAATTCACTGCAGGCTACCAACTGTTTTTATCCCCCAAACAATTGCACTGGCCATTTTCTGGCCAGTTCCATGTGAATTACGTAAACATTTTATTAGATTCATTTTTTACATGCCACGTAGTCAGGCTAGTTTTCTTCAATAAAAACAAGATAATAATTATTAGCTTAGGATAAATGTATCCTATACAAATTAATTGCGTAATTTGAGAACCCTACAAAGCAACTAGTTCTGATGCATGCATACAGTATCACATGTGCAAACATGTGTCTACTCTGCTATTTTATACACTGAGCCACTACTGATTTATCTATTATTATTTATTTTTTGGGATTCCAAGCAAAACAGAATTGACAAATAACCTGATGCATAAACTTGTATGCTTAAAACACAAGCAAACTACCAATTATATCAATAAACAAAGAAAAAACATGTATAGATTTATAAACAGAAAAATACAAGTATACAAGGTAATAAGAAGAGACAGAATAATCACGGAATGCAAAAGTTTTTATATGTTTGGCATTCAAAAATAAATTGAGATTTATATGTATACGATTTTCATGTTTTCACAGTTTTTTGGTTAAGCTTATCAAAACTATATTTTAAAATAAAGCATCCCAGGCTGACTGGTGCGCTTGTGCACATGCATCAGCAGCTTAAAACAAAGTCCAGCAATCAGGACGGATTGGTTTCACATGCAAATAGTATTCAAAAGCACATGATATCAAGATAAGATTTGTAATAGTTAACACCAGATCTGCTCTTCTTACCTTTGATCTTGTGCTTTTAAGCGACGTCAGTTTGTAGTTCGTAGCCAAATTGTCTCGCATTTAGCATTGTAACCGATGTAATTCTTATACCATCCATAATAATGCACTGTTGAGGCACTTGACCATAAATCCAACACCACTTGAATTTGTGGCCAATAGCTTGTGTAATTCTTAGGGCAGAGTCCCACAGTGATTCATCAACTGGAATAAGATGCATGACCCACAACAAGCAGGGCTAAGGTAAGGCATCCCTGCTGCCATGTTGTGTATTATTGGCAGGAAGAAATTCAGAGGTCAGGACTGAACATGAAGTCCAAAGCTTGTCTCTCTGCTGCAGCCACATTTGGATGCCAGACGTCCACACTCAAAATGACTCTGGGCCCTGCATCTGGAGGCCCTTCAGAAATAGACACATATACAACTTTAGGGAAAAGTGTGGTAACCATTTGGGTTCAACTGTTTGGACCAACTCATGACATTGAGTAAAAAATCTAAAATCAACTTGCAGCTTGTTTTATACACAGAGATCATGCATTGAATTACATTTGTATATTTGTTTGCATGTTTAACAATGATGATACAATTAAGAGTAAAAATGTTTTTCAGAACAGTATGTTATTCACTAACCCTTGTGGGAGACAGTGTGGAGGAACGAGTCATCAACCAGGAGGCAGTGTCCTTCTGACCAGCACTGAGGCTCCCCTCCCACCACCAGTTCACACAGAGGTGGCGTTTGCAGACCTACAAAAGTGATGTCTGTTTTTAAACTTTGCAAATTAAATATTTTGGTTTTACTCAGCTTAGAAGGCCATGCACTCCACTCCTGTCTGTGTTTAAAACAGACAGGATTATAGCCAGACGGATTGCACAAAAAAATGGGCTAAGGAAGAAATTAACCTCAACCCTGACCCACAAAGTAACACATTATGTAATGGTGTTTATCGGGTCATTTTTCATTTTCTTTTTCTGGTATAGTCAGAGAAGTCAGTGACACATTTTTCAGATGTGTCTAAGATGCAGATAAATGCAGATGAACCACAATGTTTTCCCTGTTGTATGTTTTATGTTAAGGTACTGGCAATGTTGTCTGCCCAGAGAATTGTTTTGTTGCTGTTGTTTACATTCCTCCTGATGCAAATAAAAAAAATGCACTACTCTTTTAGATTTTTGTGGTTTTTACATTTGACAAATAGACTTTATTTGTTGACTGTGTTGCATAATGACAATAAATTATCCTCCACTCCTTTTACTCACCGAGGTGACAGCGTAGGCGTGTATTAGTGGGTCCATATGAGCTCCCCAACGTAGCTCCTGCCCCCAATAGCCAAAATCCAGCAGATCCCAACGAGTTGCTGCTTATGAATGTACGTAGAGAGCGAAGTGTCCGATAGGTGCAGGGACAGGAGCGGCAGTTGCCTGCCACAGAGACACCTGCACTGTACAAAGGAAACACTGCCTGGCCCTGAAAGAGACAATGTCCTGCAGTTATATATGACTCAAATGAGACACATACATCAGAATCAGAGTCATAGGTAGGCTTTTATTGGAGAAACAGTGGATAATACTAATCATAAAAGACAAGAGTCTCTGGAACCACAGCACAAACTGGTGAGACATGCCATGTAAATAAAATGACATGGTGATTTAGAAACTTGAAACAAAAAAGGTTTAATTATTTTAATATCTTGATAATAATTTAGATGAATACTGATAAAGTTGTCTACTTGCATCAATTTCTTTTCACAGTAAAACAGATAGTGATGATTTTCATAAAGAAGTGTTTTTTGAAATGTCCCTTGACTTATGATGGGCTTGAAAGACTTTATTGTGTACCTTTGGTCCCAGACTGGTCCAGCCTAGTTTTGAATCAATGCCTCTCTGGTAAACAGCCTTAAATTCAGCCAAGATTACAGAGTAGTTGGCTTCCAAGACCTCAATGTCATGTCGGTGAGCATCTCGTGGGAAGAAAGGAACACTTGGGACATCTGGCAAGAAGAAGAGATGAGGCTTCTGTATGGCAGAGAGGTCGTTCAGTCTGACCTAAAGAGAGAACAATGAGAAATGAATGATTCATTCTTGACAATCCTGTCCTCCACTATTTGCCCTTGAACAAAAGTAGTTCCAAATTAGGTGTTAAGATACTTTTACACAAGATTATGCAGTTGTACATGCTATGAAAACAAAACGTTGACTCTAATGGAATTTAGGGTATTCAATTATTGAATACATCAGATACAGAAAATTGACCAGCATTAGCCATCATGTATTTCTGTGTATGGCCTGCATGGAATAAACTAGCACCTGCTCACGGAGGCCCTTGTGAATGCGGCCCATGCCCACCCAACTGTAGCGCTTGGCATACTCTTGCAGTGCTGCATACAGTTTCTTGGCTTCTGCAGATGTCTGGGCTGGGAACAAGGCATGACTCAGCACCGGGTTGAGGTAGCCCTGTCCCTGTTCCTCATCCTCCTCTGTTTCCATGGAAATAAAAGGAGTAATTTGATCACTTCTCGACAGCTTGGATCGTGCACTACACTTTGTTCCAGCACAGCTACCGCCACGGGACATCATGGACCGCCTTGAGCCTGACTTGAGCTTTCCAGCGTGTGCGTGGCCTGGGATTGGCAGGTCGGAGCCCATCCGGTAACAGTGCCACAGAAAGAGGAGCAGAACAGTCCACAGAAGGCCACTGAGTGAATGAACACCCAGCTCAACATATGGAGGCAATAGCAGTGTGTTCATTGACCAGTGCATCCTTTAAATTGGTGAGACGCTAAGAAACTGAAACAGAAAAAGATTGAGAGATTATGGTAATGCTTACATGTGTAATATGGCAAAGTGCCATGAAATATTCTCTAATTTTGAAGTATTACAGTAAAATAATGGTTTAGAATTCATTCTGATACTGACTTTGTGGGGTCATATGCAAGTCTTGATCTCTGACCTCTCCGTTCAAATAGCTGTGGATGTAGCTCAAGATGTCACAACAGGCGATATTCTGAAGTCGTAAGGCTTCTATACTGTTCCATCCTGGCTGCTGATTCATAACATGTCTGTGTATTCCCTTTAATTCGTTTAATTTTTTATTTATTTTCTTTTGTGACAGTGGGGTCTACAAAGTAAACAGGCTACCTAAAGCTGAATTCAAGAAATATTGTTTATTTATTAATTACATTGTACCTTATTTTGTTTGAATAAAATCAGCTGTGAATCACTGAGTAGACTTTAATTATATTTTATCAGGAAAGTCAAAGATGAGGAATTTGACTCATTTGGAGGTTGTTTTTTTTTTAATAACTCATATTATGAACAAAGTAATTGAATTGAGTGCTGTCTTTCCTTCATTAGTTGAAAATGTGTCTCTGTTCACTTACTTCTAGCTGTTGTTGCTGACAAAAAATAACATGTCAATTACAATATTGACTTTTGGGGGAATTAATGTAATTTAAGAAAACCACTTGGACACTTAGTCGACCTTGCCAGCCTTGCCAAAGTAGACCAGATGTTAGAAAATGATAAATGTCAATACAAAAGTAGAACAGAGCAGGCCAAGTTCTGTTCTGTGAGCATTTGATCCAGAGAATTAATTAGATTTGATCAACGTGCGTGTGTGCGTGTGTGTGTGTGTGTGTGTGTGTGTGTGTGTGTGTGTGTGTGTGTGTGTGTGTGTGTGTGTGTGTGTGTGTGTGTGTGGGAGAGAGAGGGAGAGAGAGAGAGAGAGAGAGAGAGAGAGAGAGAATCAGACAGACAGATAAAGAGTTTCCTATTTTTTGTACTGTTACCCACACAAAACATGTGTGCGAGCTCGAGTGTGTGCACGTGTGTGTTTTAAGTGGGAGGGCTCTTTCCTAATAGGCTTATTCTGACGTATTTGTTTTGTAGTTACATCTATTACATGCTGTGTGATGATACTGCCCACTAGAAACACTTATAGGCGATTGCACGGTTACGCAAGGTGTTCCATAATTTGTGGATTTGGATCGTTTGTTTTGCAATCGCTTCAGCATTCATCTTGTTTTTGCACTGCGCCAGCCCCCACGGCTCAGCTGGCTCATATTTAATGCCCGCATTCCATGTTAGCGCAAACACACACCCATTATGGGGCACACAAATGTTCGCCATGCATACGGCACATGCAGGCCTTTAAATGAGCAAACATACAGTATTTACCCACTGCGGGATGCGTCTCACATCTCTGTCTGATTACCTTGATTTACCGTGCAGCGCTTTGTCGGACGCACTTCACTTCAGCACCGTGCTGGTGGACAGCTTCTCCAGCGCTCACAAGACTCAATGTGGAGATTGCCCGCGCGCCGCTGCACTTACCGCCTGCGACCGCTAGGGCGCACCTAGAGCTGCAACGCAAATGCCCTCACATCATATCCGAATGCGTCAACCACACGGTAACCATCTAGGGGCATCTCACCAGCACTAACCCCGCCGTGTTCTCGGGGCCTAAAGCAACAGGATACAGTCCAAGTAGAGGAGTGCAGGACGCAGCCTGACAGATAAAGGTAAGCAGCAGGCACCTTTTCAACGTTGCTGTGATGGTTGTTGGTCTCACAGTGGTGATGACTGATGCCAAAAAAAGAGAGCAAATCGTCCTCCGCACAAAGAGGGCCGGGGGAGGTGCGAGCATTGCTGCCTCGTATAGCCCCATCATTTTGTCACACACCAGGCTGGCATTTTCACCGAGGAAACGCCTCGAATAACAGCGGAGGTGCTTTTTGACACGTTGCCAATAACAGGTCGATACTAGAATCATGTTTAGAGGATACCTGGGCTGAGGGTGCATGGTCTCCTTTGGTGAATTTTGGAATAGCGCATTTTCGGGCATGTTGTTGCAGATTGGGTGAGAAAATGCAGGGGGGAAGCCTAAATATTTAACCTCTCACCGTGTGCGATGTGTACCTGGCCCTTTTTCTTATACCTGTAAAACATGCTTGTATTGTCATTTTCGCGTCTTCTTCGTTGTATGAATGTAATGGATATTTACCAGATTGAATGAGCTGAGCTTTGACAGTATCACATCGCAATGATAACCGTATCAGTAACTGTGGCCTGCGTGATGTAAACATGTGCTCTGTAATCTACCTGAATTGCGAGAATGTTTTAAAGGATATGACAAATAATGTGCTATTAATTAGCACTTAAGTCAGCATTGATTATTCCCTGCATTAATTATAAGGACGTAATAGTGATTGAATTACAGTAATTGTTCTATTTGCATTCTATCATTACAGTTTGCTAATCCATCTGCTCTCTTTACCTTCTCTAGTCATTACATTTGATCCAAAGCCATGGGGTTCACACGCCTTGCTGTGATGCTTTCTGTCACCATGATCCACCTAGTTTCAGGTACTGTATGTGTGTTTTCCTAAGCATGCTTCTTTGTTGTTCCACCACACACATGGACTAATGCAGACTGTATTTATCTTACATCTTTAAAACAAATGCAATATTTGCTATGCATTTGCTTTCCATGTCCTGCTAATTATGTTTGTTGTCATTTATGTTCATTCAAATAACAAAAGACGTGATTATTCCTGGTTATGTCAGGTATGAGCGTTATGACTCCTGAGCCTGATACACCACCAACATCAATACCAGACACTAACCCACTGGGTGACCTGATCCATGCTGCCCTGCAGAGTAAGGAATACTTAAGAGAAGCTTCTGCGAGCACAGGTACATTTACACAGGCCTGCATTGCTTCTTTTTGTGGGGGGCTTCATGCACCCGAAGAACAGTATGGGTGACAAATCACGGGAAAGGACACACTTTGAATTTAACTTTCGGACTCTACAGGTACTACCACCAACCCGACACAGGCTGTGCCTGGGCTTGGGCAGACCGAGTCCACAGCAACGGTCATATCAACAGGACTACTCACCACAGCTGTAAGCTCCTCTTCTGCTGCCAGTCAGAGAGGATCAAGGAATACCATGTCCTCGCTGCCCATAGAGGAGGAGACAACCACCACCCTGATCACCACCACCACCATAACCACAATGCACATGCCAGGTACCTGCATGCCATCAAAAGATAGATAGATAGATAGATAGATAGATAGATAGATAGATAGATAGATAGATACTTACTTTACTAATCCCGCAAGGGGGCATTTTTCTCACAGGTAAAGCAATATAACAAATATATACGAATATAATTGAATAATTGTAGTGGCCCCATTGCCTATGAAAAAAAGGCCACTATGGGTTGCTGCTCGCTTAGACGCGTGCAATTAATGACGAAACGTCCAATTTGTTCCTTACAATTGCATCTTTTCCAACATAAACAGAAGACAGCCACATAACACACCGTCATAATTCATTTTTACTGAACCATAGACTAAAATAAATCATAACATTCATTGGCACACGTTACCACACGGATAAAAACTGTTTGCTCCTGCCAATACAGCAACACCGGTCTAGTGATCCTCCTAATTATATTGACCTTTTTGCCTAATTGACAGCGGCCCTACGCCCCAAAGTGGTGGGAGGTTTAACAAAACCGAACCATAACAAAATGGCTCTTACAATAGTATTAAATTAACTAACAAAACAATAGTGCAAAGGTCTAACCAAACAAACAAACAACAGTGTAACGGTGTTATAGTTGTGTGATTGATTTGGCCGGAGGTGATTCATTATAAAGTCTTATTGCACTGGGCAGGAATGATGTCCTGTATCTGTCCTTGTGACAGCGGAGCTGGATGAGCCTGTTAAAAAGTGCTCCGCTGAGCCTGTAGTGGGTGGTGGAGAGGGTGGTCCGGGATATCTAATATGGATGTGTCCGCCTCTCCACCACCTTTCCCAGACTGTCCAGTTTGCAGCCAATGATGGAGCCGGCCTTCTTCACCAGTTTGTTAAGTCTGTTGGTGTCTCCGGCTCCAGTGCAGCTCCCTTAGGTTCCTTGGCTTCCCCTGAGTCTGTGTTGTTTAATGACGCCAGTTAATATGGTGCTCATAAAGTCACAAAATGTTTGAGCAAATAATTCAGCCAGTTGCTTTCGAGCTGCTCAGATTTTAGTGGGGCCAGCAGTGACGGCAAATTCCCACTGAATTATTTTGGCTCCCGTTGCAACTTCATTCATGTCTCTTCTCCGCCTCTCTTTGAAGAAAGAGTAACAAGGAGATCTTGACAGACAACGTAACATGAAACAGTCATAAAATATTAATGATGAAACATAAACAGGTTGCTGTACAATGTGAGTTACTGGTAAAGAAAGAGCTGTATGTATACTTTTGTATTTTTAGAAAATTGCAACCTTGTTACATAACTCGTCTTTAGTGACTTAATGCTCATTTTTAAGAAAGCTAATTAGTCAACATAGCTATACCTGCTAATAATGTCATGTGACCTTCGATAACATCTTCAGTATCCAGAATTGATTTTAGATTCGTCTTTGCACAGCTTTTTCTAACATTTCTGTTTGGTTACAAAATTTGTTGAAAATGTCAAAAGTACACGTCTGTCTGCGTTTCTGGTCATATTTCTGCAGGAATAATGTGCTTCCTGTTCTTACAATTCTTTAAATGTTTGGAGGGACACAGAGAACCGAGAGTAGACACTGAAGATGACAAATTTATTCCGTAATAATCTTTATCGGTCACAAAGGACAAGACTTGCATGGAGATGGTTCCATTGTTTTCATTGTGTTTAATGATATGGCGAAGTGAATATCTAAATATCTCAAACATGTTTATTAACATACAAAAGACAGATTTTAAACACAACAAGAAACAGTTTTAAGGCGAGTTCTGCACTTGACTGTTTATTGGTTGCTTGACCAGCTGCTAGGCAACCAGCAGGGAGACTCCAGGAAGTAACTTGTAGCCAATAAATAGTCCGGCACATAATCTCTGAAAAACTTGTCCACATTTTTGTAAAGAGTATTAAACACAAAAGATAATCTGATAATTAGTGAGTTTTAGAGTTCCTGCTAGTCAGATGTTGTACCTTTCGGAGAGTAGCTGTGTCCCGTCTTTACACAATGCAAATGAGCTTAATTCTCAAACTGTCCATTTTCATGTACTCTTACTTGTGGACATAATCAGTTAACACTGTCAGCTGAATTACTTTTACTGTTTAAGATCTGTCATATAAGTGTTGGATTGCTTTTCCGTTCTCTTCTTCTTTTACTTTTTTTGTTTTCTATTCATTGTTAGCCAAATGGACTGTAAAACCCTTTCCTCTCCAAAAACCATTTGTATTACAAGGGGTGGTCAATAATTTGATTCTACTGAAGCATAGCAGCAGTTTCAGTCATGCGGTCAATAAAATAATTTAGTGCAGGGCAATCCAATACACCACAGCTTCACCCACAGCAGTGCTCACTGGTAGCAATTACTTTCCATTTTACCCAACTTAATTGGTGTACTGTTACTGACAACTGCATACTGCCACTTAGTGATGATGAGCCAGGATATTTTTATTATTGGCTTCAGGTTGTATTTCCCTGTCCTTAAGCCCAAAGACGAGGCAGAAATGAGCTGCTTCACCTAGCCTGAGATGAAATATGCTTTCATAATGTAGTTTATTATGACGAACAACATATTCGTTTTACACAAATAATATGTGGATATGTGGGACAAGTATTTTTTATCAAATCATAATTTAGATGTTTCTCAAATTAGCTGAGCTAAGAGAGTTTTGCTCCACAATATCCAGTCTAAGGGACTGGTCCCCATTACACAAGGACCAGTATACCAATGCCCAGCCAACGTATGTGTCATAAGGCCTTGCTGGTCATTCATCTTAACCTAACAAAAACATGCATAAACTGCAGACTCCAGTTTACAGTTTACACTTTTTTTACATTCCCATTCAAGCACCTGTCCAAATGTAGATGTAATTACCCCGGCTAGCCAGCAGTGCATAGCTTATTTGGTTTCATGAATGACCATGGTTTGCATTTCTGTCCACTGACCTACTTGAAAGAGAGCAATACCACTCTTTTATCACTTATGTTAAAGGATGCACACCCAAGTAGACCAAATAATTACCAAAAAAAACTCTTCTATATACGTTATTATTGTCTGTCTGTATACATTCCCCAGCCATTAAATGCATTTATATATGCACACCGCAAGTGCAGTTTTTCATTTAATTATATTCATATAGCAGAGTCTGTACGGTTATGCATGTAATTATTGTCAGCATCAGCCAGATGCTTGCAGGATCAAGATCTTCCCTTCAGTTTACTAAATCACAACAGCATCGCCCTTCCGCCCGAGAATGGTATTTGTGGCCCATCTGCGCCCTCTAATTTAAGTAATCATTTAATTCTTGCACAAGCACACATGCTTCAATTGATGCGGAACCTTGAATAAATGATGATCTATATACCAGCACCAAGTATTGTGCTTCTGCACACATCTAATATACAAACAACATCTGATAACTAGTAATTCTTCATAACTTGTCATTTATTCAGTGTAGATAGTCAGGAGAGTATAGGAGGCCTCTTTGAGAATCAGTGGACACACAGTTCACACACTTCAATGACATACATTGTAATTTATCTCTCATATTCACATCGCTGAATGCTCACAACAACAGTGACTCCCACCAATCCTCATCCAAAAGACATAAGGTTACTGGGATGCAAACGCATTGTGCCTCGTCTGCTAGTTTCTGTGTCATTTTATAAGCATTAATTGTATTTCTCAACACAATCATTCTTCTCCTGCCCTTTCCCTCTTTTCACAGTACAATGCAATGCAACTTTGTCAACAATGGAGGATGTTGTCGAGTCACCAGATCCTGCATCATCGTCCTCATCTTTTTCCCCTCTGGAATGCACCTACAGCATCACTGTGTATGCAGGTTATGGTGTGGAAATTCAGGTAATGTGCATTATCATCTTATGAATCCATAATTTGTTCAAATATTTAACTTTTTTCAATGACATTTGTACCTTTTGCTGGTGCATTCTGAAAAGGTAAATCATCTATAATTGGCTGTAGAGAAAAAGATGTAACAGTAATCATGGGAGTGGAGTTTATTTCTAATTGTAATAATGCTGCAGCAGCAATATGGTTATCAGCTACAACTTTAAGCTCATGAGGTCCAAGTGGAATGTTAGTTAGTTGTGGCCAAAACATAGACAATTCAAAAGATGGCGACATAATGCCTCTTATTATTAAATTACATTTAGACCATTTCACAAAGATCGCTATCTATTTATATTTTTCATTTACTCATCTTAAAGATGCAATATCATAGGTGTAATGGGTACTTCATTTGTTGCTGAATTGTCTGGCACAAAACAGCTGACAGAACAGGTTTCACGTCAATATGTCCTCTTTTTTCCTGGCAGGTGAGGAAAGTTAACCTTTCTAAGAAAGAGTCTCTGACCATCATGGGCCATGGAGGTTTGGTACCAGAGCTCTTAGCCAATGAGACCCTGATGAGAGCGGGTCAGGTGATCCGCAGTACAACCAATCAGGTGTACATTCACTACCGCAGTCTCCAGCAGAACAACCATGGCGTGTTCAGCCTCCACTACCAAGGTAAATGAACCCCTCTGATTTCATAAATTAACTAGAAATGGCAGGTCTTTTCATCAGTTCTTTGGATCTATTTTCTTGTTTAACATTAAGATAAGTTTCCTCTTTGCGTAAAGGTTTAAATGAAAACCTAACTTGCCTATTCGAAAGCATACAAGCATGGCAGATCTGAGGCAAATGGACATAATTCACATTTTTCAACTCTTGACCTTTGAACGTTTTTAGATTTGGGTTTTGGCCAAAGAACAATGAGTTCTATACTGTGGATTCGGTTCAACATTTATAGGAATTAAGAAAGCAACAGAGAAAGGTTTTGTTGATTAAACTCATGAAATGAGGACCCGTGATGATAGCTGATACTGGTATTGGTTAAGAGACTGCTGGTGGAAGATGGCACCTGCCCGGCTGAGTCACCTTATCTCCTGATCATGGTACTGATGGGGGAGGTGGAGGTAAAGACAGAATGAAGGGATCTAAATATGTAAAGATCAACATCCAACTGATTATTTCATTGAATATGGAGGGAAAGCTGAATGGTCAGAAATAAAGACACATGAAAATAGTGATTGAAAGGGTTTTGACCGGCAGAGTTAAGTGTAAGATGCTGAAAATGATCCGCTTGCACAGAGTTAACATTCACCAGTAAAATAATTGATTGAAATTGTCCTTTAGGAACTTTTTTTTTGAAACCTCAACTTGTTATCTTCCACCAAACAAAACCAATTTAATTCCTGTTCTGTTTTATCTCCGTCAACAGCCTTCCTGCTGTCTTGCCCGTTTCCTCTGTCTCCTGAGGGCGGTGGAGTGACTGTGACAGATATCCATCCTGGAGGTCAGGCACACTTCCACTGCGATCCAGGTTTCCAGGTCCGCGGTCATGAGGTGGCTACTTGTGTCAACACAACACAACCCCACTGGAGCACTCCGGAGCCACAATGTGTCGGTTAGTAAACTCATTTAGACACAACGCTGCCTGTGGTTACGGTGTGCTTGTTACGGTGATGGAATATGGAAAATAACATGTGGGATATTATTTTTCCGTAGCTGTTTCTTGTGGAGGATGGATCCGTAATGCAACAGTTGGCCGGATACTGTCTCCACCCCCTCCTGTCAGCAACCACAGTAATGGAAATAACCTGAGCTGTCACTGGCTAATAGAAGCCAAAGAGGGACACAGACTCCACCTACACTTTGAGAGGATTGCCCTGGATGAAGATGATGATAAGTAAGTTTGTGTTTCCACTACTTTGTGTATCACGTCGTCAGTTTAGACTCTAGTTTAGGACTGCAGAGAGTACACCTGTTGATTTAAAAAAAACAAAAAAAAACAAAGGTCTGTATGTTTTCTTCATGTAACTTTCCAGAAGCGTATGTTCCTTTTCGAATCCGATCAGTACAACATTCCCTTTATTTGTTCCTACCTTCATTTAATATGCAGTTGAACTGGAACAAATTTAAATCCCTGTTCTATTTGTTGATTTAGTAAAGCGAACTAAACCAATAAAACATTTTACATCCCTATACTGTATTTACATGCACTGGTTCCCTATCTTTTACTTTCCCTTTTTTTCTTTTTTTGCGCGGAAATTTGGGGTAATACCTTATACACATAATGCATTGGTGTTTTTTGCATAATCCCCTGTCCCATGTAGGTAGATGTTGCTTGTTTTTTTTTTTATTTATTATTTGTCATCAATTTTATTCATCATCATCTAATGATAGGAAAGCATTATCCCTCCAAAAAGAAAAAATGAAAATGGAGAAAACTTCTGACAAACTTCTATCTTCTAACTAAATGACAACTTTCATTAAAGCATGACAAAAGAAAACAATACAATAGTTTTGTTTTGTACTGCTGACACGCTGATGTTGATGCCTTTAATCTGCTCTCCATGCATATTCATTTAGAACTTATTCAGACACTGATCATAACATGACCCTCTCTTCTGGAGTTTACATCTCTCTGGTTTGTTCCTCTCAGGTTAATTGTGCGCAGTGGAAACAGTTCCCTGTCTTCGCCGCTCTTTGACTCAGACCTGGATGACGTCCCTGAACGTGGGTTGCTGAGTGAGAGCTCAACACTGTACTTGGAGCTCACAGCTGATTCCTCCTCCATCCCTCTACTCCTGGCTCTGCGATACGAGGGTGAGCGGAGAGACGTTGCAAATATCAGCCTGTCATGAGGTCTCTTCCACAGTCAGCAAAACACAAAGACAGTGTGTCCTTCTTGACCTCATTGTTGTATAATAGTTCATACATGGATCAGTATTCTGCCTCAAATGTAGTTAAATATGATTCATTACTAGAAATTAAAAATCCTTAAAGGTGACATTTAATCTCGAAAAACCTCTCAGAAGGTTGAACGTTCAAATCTTGATAAATTAGAGATACTTTAGTTAAATATTAAAATGTTATAAAGTATATCTGAAGTAAGAATAGAGTTTAATAGACAGTCTAGAAAATCTAAACTTTCTTCTCATTGTGTTAAAGAGGGCCACAATGAGCCACATGCAGTAAGTGTTTACAGTCTGCCCACACAATTGTGGCATTTATTTTAGGCTTTGGAGATGCTCACAACTTAAGCCTTTAGCGTCATACACCTGGGCTTGTTCTAGCCGAGCTTAACTTTGTCGAGCAATAGAGCAATTAGAAGAATACCCCCCAAACAATCTAGGGAATAGGGAAATGCTTTTTGTCTGATCAGTGCTAACATGCAAAGGCTGTGTCTAATTTTAATTTCTTCTTTGCATCTTTTTGTTTTAGCTTTCGACGATGAACACTGCTGGGAGCCCTACATGCCCCATGGAAATTTCAGCAGCAGTGACATCACATATCAGCTGGGCACCACCGTTACCTTCACCTGCTCTCCAGGCTTCGTCATGGAGCAAGGTTCTGGGACGATTGAGTGCGTCGACCCCAGCAACCCCCACTGGAATGACAGCGAGCCCATGTGCAAAGGTAGGTTTCAGGGTTGAGTTTCGGTTGGGTTTCAAATAAGAGAATGAAATCGGATGCTTTTTTATTTCTTTAGTCAGAATGAAAAACGTTCTTATTCCTTGTCTGTTCTTCTGTTGTTTCTGTGCTTCATATTCTTCATTTTCTTCATTTAATTAAATCTAAATCTCCTACTTATCCATATTTCCAAAACACTCCGATTTTTTGACGTTTTTACATGAAGTGAGAGAGTCAGTTGTTTCATTAATATTCTAATTGTAGTGTGTTGAGATGGATGCCTGAAGCAGCAAGTAGTTGTAGCTTGAAGACTACAGTCTGATGACTGTGTCATCT
Organism: Taurulus bubalis; assembly: GCF_910589615.1. NCBI lineage: Eukaryota > Metazoa > Chordata > Actinopteri > Perciformes > Cottidae > Taurulus > Taurulus bubalis. The sequence continues at coordinate 16,394,822 of NC_136605.1, forward strand.
GCTGAACTTATGCTGTGAAAAGTGGAAGAAACAGAGAGACGGAGGCAGATATAAAACTGGCAGACACCTTGCACTGGGTCACACATTATTTTCAACCAAGCGAAAGACATTCTGAAAGCCATTTGCTGTCTAGTATTTCTGCTTAAATACAGCGATGAAGAGGGAGGTGCATGGTGGGATATCAGTAAGTGGTCCGCAAGGCGAAGAGGTCTTTCTGTGGTTGTCTTGTATGGCCCAAGCTTGTGTCTCTCAGAGCGGAAAGTGATTAACTTGTGGTTTGGTGCGGTTGTATCTTTGAGTATAATATTTTGTAGTGTTGATTTTTCTCATATCTGCTCGTTATGCTCTCAAATAAATATATTTTACAAATGTTGTGGTTAAAATGTCCCTAAGCAAGTGTGTGTTTTTGCAATGCAAATGAACAGTCCTCACTCCACAACCGATGGCCACTGTGTGTGTGTGTGTGTGTGTGTGTGTGTGTGTGTGTGTGTGTGTGTGTGTGTGTGTGTGTGTGTGTGTGTCTAGCGTCACAGTTTCATGCCTCTGTTTTAATAGGACATGCTTGCATGAGAGCGATTCCTCGCATTGTATGTTAAGTGAGGAGCATCCTGCAAACACAATTAAACTGAACGTGTCCTCGCAGGCAAAAGGCTTTGCATGGAATTAGAAGTTCTGCATTTGGCTCTCATCGCTGCAATTTTCTCCAGCTGATATTTTCCTAATGACACGCCTTCAGCTGTTTGTGTTGCATGTCTGCAAGGAAAGGTTTATCAATGTTGATTTATGATTTATATTCCTGAATTGTTCAATTGTAACCCATTGTTTTCTCTGCCATATTTTACTCACCACACCTCTTTTCTCTGTGTGCCCTCTGAAATCTTTACAATATCTCATTGATTATTTTACTGTGGCTTTATTTGTTTTCTCTCCCTTTATTATCAATTAATTTTTTCCTTACCTCACGTTCTCTCCTCTCTTGTGCTCTGCAAGCACTGTGTGGAGGAGAGTTGACTGAGCCGGCGGGGACCATCCTGTCTCCTGATTGGCCCCAGAGCTACTCCAAGGGACTAGACTGTGTGTGGCAGATCCATGGCAACGAAGAGAAACGCATTGAACTGGATGTCCAGATGTGAGTATTGCTAATTCAAGTTGTTGGTTATATAAAGTAGCCAACCATGTGTTTGTTGTGTGTGTGTGTGTGTGTGTGTGTGTGTGTGTGTGTGTGTGTGTGTGTGTGTGTGTGTGTGTGTGTGTGTGTGTGTGTGTGCAAAAACACAGTACTCCTCAATATAGAAGCAAAATCCATTCACTTCACAGATGTTGTTTACAATTCTCACTGAGCCCAAGAGATGCCATGGATAGGATATTATATAACAATAATAATAATAATAATAATACATTTAATTTATATAGCGCTTTTCCAGATGCTCAAAGACGCTTGACAAAGACAAAACAGAACAAAACAAAACAAAAATATAGAAACAAAACAAACAATCCCAAAAAAATAAAATAAGAAAAAACTGGAGAAGCTGCAACAGAATTAGTCCTGCAGTGGAGGGTAGGGAGCAGGGGTTAACAGGTGGAGGGTAGGGAGCAGGGGTTAACAGGTGGAGGGTAGGGAGCAGGGGTTAGCAGGTGAAGGGTAGGGAGCAGGGGTTAACAGGTGGAGGGTAGGGAGCAGGGGTTAGCAGGTGAAGGCGAGTTTGAAGAGGTGTGTTTTGAGGGCTTGCTTAAATGGCGATAGGGTGGGAGCTTGACGAATGTGGATGGGGAGGGCGTTCCAGAGGGGAGGTGCAGCAGCTGAAAAGGCCCTGTCACCCCAGGTCCGACGCTTGGTCTTGATGGTCTTCAGAGTGTTCAAATTGGCAGACCTGAGGCAGCGGGTAGGGTTGTGAAGGGGGAGGAGGTCTGAAAGGTAGGGAGGGGCCAGATTGTTTAGGGCTTTGTAAGTGGTGAGTAAGATTTGAAAGTCAATCCTGTATTTGACCGGGAGCCAGTGGAGGTTGCGTAGGACTGGGGTGATGTGGTCATAGCGGCAGGTGGAGGTGAGCAGTCGAGCGGCAGAGTTCTCAACATACTGAAGTTTGTTGATGATTTTGTTGGGGGAGCCGTAGAGGATGCTGTTGCAATAATCAAGTCTAGATGTTATGAGGGCATGGAGGAGAATTTCAGTGGCGGCAGAGGACAAGGAGGGCCGGAGGCGAGCAATGTTCCTGAGGTGAAAGAAGGCAGTTTTGGTGATGTGGTTGGCGTGGGGTAGGAAAGAGAGGGTGGGGTCGAGAATGATGCCGAGGTTGCGGACCTGGGTGGAGGGGGTGATGATGGAGCCATCAATGTTCAGAGAGAAGGTCTGGGCTGAGCGGGTGAGGGAGTTAGGGCCGATGATGAGCATTTCAGATATATTGCAATTGAGTTTAAGAAAATTCTGCTGCATCCAGGATTGTATATCAGTGAGACAGGAGGTGAGAGTGGAGTGGGTGACTGAGGTGATGGTCTTAGAGGAGAAATAGAGTTGGGTGTCGTCAGCATAGCAATGGAAATCAAGACCATGACGACGAATGATTTGTCCAAGGGGGAGGATGTATGATGAAGAGAAGGGGACCAAGCACAGAACCTTGGGGGACACCGTGGGCCACTGGGGAGGTGGAGGATTTGCAGTTATATATGGCAATGAATTGATGTCGGTCTGAGAGATACGAGGTGAACCAGGAGAGGGCAGTGCCAGTTATACCAAGGGAGTGCTGGAGATATATATAATAGATATATATATATATAATATAGATATACATATATATATATATATATATATATATATATATATATATATATATATATATGTATATCTATATTATAAATACCAGCATAATGGTGTCAAATCCAACCCGTGTGCACCACATATAAACAGTTTTGTGTTTTGTTATTCTATTTTATTCTTCCCAATCAAAATCTGATAGCATGTTTACATTGTGGAAAATGTATATTTATACGAAACTAAACTTCTTGTACGCATGTAAATTGTACCTAAAAGAGAAAAGAAGATGACGTGTTGCAGCTTTATATAATCCTCTGCCTCTCCTGTACTGACTAATAAAATGCATCAGGTGGGTAGACCGCTCATCTTAAGAAAAAAACAGAATCTGTCTGAAGGAAAATGTCCCTTTGTTATTCTCATCTTTCCCTCTTAAAGTTTAAATATCCGCCACACCGATGTGCTGACCGTTTTTGACGGACGTGACCTCATGTCCCATGTGATCGGACAATACCTGGGGTCCAGAGAGCGTTTCCAGGTTGTGTCTGGGGGCTCAGAAGTCACTATTCAGTTTCAGAGCGATCCAGATGACTCCAGTTTCATCCTGAGTCAGGGATTCCTCATCCATTATCGTGGTAAGTGCACATCTTACATCACTGCTTTCATGGCTCAACGTGAAAACAATGTTTAACCTACAGCCAAACTTGGTAAATATGTATCAGGGCATGTGAGGGCTGCCATTATTGAAGAAGATCATGAACAACCTATTTTATTTCTTTATTTCGCTGCCCGTGCAGAGGTTGAGCCGAACGACACCTGCCCCACTCTCCCTCAAATTGACTTCGGCTGGATCAGCTCGTCCCACTCCTCCCCTGTGAGAGGCAGTGTGCTGACCTATCAGTGCCAACCGGGATATGACATCAGTGGCTCTGACATCATCACTTGCCAGTGGGACCTCTCCTGGAGCAGCAGTCCACCTACATGTGCCAAAGGTGTTTTATTGGGACATACTTAAGATCCTAACTCCACACTGTATTAGCTGTACCGTTTTTAAAACATAACCGTTGTATGTAAAGTTAAGATTAGATGGTTAGATGTAAAAGCTGGTTGTGAGGTTTTTAGTTGTATTCTTAGACCAAACACATTCGGGTTTCATCTAGGTTTTCACTTTGATCAAAAACATTCAACGCCGTCTGCACCCGTATTTAACTGTATTTGATGAAGTCTAAAGGCTGTCCTGTGTGTCCCACTTTGTGCCCCACAGTCCAGCAGTGTACTGACCCCGGAGAGGTGGTCAACGGAGCGCGCTCTGTGCGCCCAGAAGCAGGTTTTGCCGTTGGAACAGTCGTGCGTTTCTCTTGTAACCAGGGTTATCAACTGGAAGGTCCCAGCCAAATCTCCTGCCACGGTCGAGACACCGGCACCCCCAAATGGAGCGACCGCAGCCCAAAGTGTGTCTGTGAGTCCCTTTCTGTGCGATGCTTACGGCTGCACGTTTAGAGATTAACTTCAAATGCATAACTGCCCTCTCTCTGTGTGCTCTGAACAGTGAAGTATGACCCGTGCCCAAACCCGGGTGTCCCTGACAACGGGTACCAGACATTGTACAAGCACAGCTACCAGGCGGGAGAAACTCTGCGTTTCTTCTGCTATGAAGGCTACGAACTTATCGGCGAGGTCATTATCAGCTGCGTTCCCGGCCATCCCTCTCAGTGGAACAGCCCTCCGCCATTTTGCAAAGGTAAAGGGTCATTGTCTCTCGACCTTCTGACACAGAACAGGAACATTTTTATGAAACATCTAATAAACAACCTAATAATTGAATTATTTTTTTTAAGTTTTTAAGATTAGCTTTCTTGTTGTATTTCAGCGTTTGTGGATTATGAAGATATTTTGCTCTTGTCTGACATTATTTTAGTAACAGAACGTAGATTTGGACTTCGGTATATCATTTAAAATCATTTATTTTACTTCTCTTTCTCTTTTATTCATTTCACACAGTGGCATATGATGATCTTTTGGATGATCACAAATTAGAAGGTGATTTCTTTACTCTTTTCCAATTCGTGATGTGTTTAAAGTTAAATAGCTCCTCAAAAAAATGTATGTGCATGCAGAAAAAGTCAGAAAAAAAATCAGTCAAATGAAATGTATTGGTGTACTACGAAGGTGTCTCTTTTTAATGTGTGTTGACATTTTAGATTAAGAACAAAATCCAGAGTGCATTATGAACAGAAAAGCATTACGGTTGATGAAAAAACCTTTTTTGTTGTTGTTGTGGCTGTCTCACAGTGTCCCAGTCATTCGAGCCGTCCCATCAGATCCTGAGTGAGAACATTGCTTTGGCAATAATTCTGCCAATCATCCTGGTCATCCTCCTGATTGGAGGAATTTACATGTACTATACAAAGTAAGTATATCCTATGTAACCAAAGGGACATTTAAAGAAACATTTAGGGGGACATATTGGCAGATATTGAATATCATATTAACAAGTATGTATTTTTTTTGTGTATAGTCACCTGAAAATAAGAATTGTTGCATTTTCATTACCTTAGAATAAGCGGTAAGTATATATATATATATATATATATATATATATATATATATATATATATATATATATATATATATGATGTTTCTACACTAGTCCAGAATAGACAAACCAAACGCTGACTATCCATAGGGTCATGTTCATGTTGTCGAGTAGGTCGCTGTAGTTCTCCGACACACTCGGCCCTCTGGATTAGTTTCAGCTTGTTGCAAACTGCAACCTCGCCACAAGGTGTCCCCAAATCCTCCAGTTTGCACCTTTTAAACCGTAATTAATTTGTAAGACTGCTTTTACTTTTCTTCACCTCAGTTCACAATAATGTATAAACTGTAGCCGTTATCCATCTGGTCATATGTCCTTTTATTTTCTCCCTCACAGCATATGCAGACTAGAATGGAAGCCCCTCTTCTGGAAGTCTCTCTCTCACACACACTCCTACAGTCCCATTACGGTCGAGTCCGACTTTAACAACCCTCTTTATGAGGCGGGGGTAAGTACAAGGCTGATACTTTTTTCTGTAATTCATAATTGTTTTCATTTAGACTTCTGTTTTTATGTATGTGTTTTTATCTAAACTAAAGAGTCTTTTTAGTGATTGATTTCTTACTCTGCCTACAGGATACACGGGAGTATGAAGTATCCATTTAAAGGAGAAAATGTCTCGGTGAGAATTGAAAACCAGAGAAAGATGAAATTCTTTGGGAAGACAAATTCCTTCGTATGATAAGGCTTCACTCCCCTTTCATCATTCATTTATATTTATCTTTCTATTTTTCCATCACTGTATTTTTTGTTTATCAATTTGTGGAAGTGCTTTATTTTGATTTGTTGCACTGATATAGTGGTCTGCCAAAGGTGGTCCTACTTCACGGTCCAACTCTCTGTATCGCTAGGACTGGTGCCTTATGATGGGTAAGAAATTGATAACAATTTACAACTAACAATGTGCGAGGAATAAGAACAACGGAGGGGAAAAGTGTGAAGGGAAATTGATTCATTTATTTTTTTAATTAAATTATTATGAGGTCAAAATATTAGAGAATTTGGGAATACTTTATTTGTAACTATCAAAAGTTACAGTCATGAGCGTACTCACTGAATGTTTTTCTGTCATTTCAAGAGCGGCTCATGTTACATTTTACTAAGTTAAAGTTGAAGTAAAAGGGGAAGAATACTTTATTTCAATCAAAGTTTAAAATCAGCAGTTTTTTTTCTCTTTCCTCACTTGGTCTCTCTCTCTCTCTCTCTCTCTCTCTCTCTTTGTGAAATACACACACACACACACACAAATTGAATGTAAATATCTGACGTAATATTGCTTGAGGTTGATATATATACTAAATGATATATAAAACCCTCATATATACAATTATACATGGTGGCGGGAGGTTATATATTTTCATTATATATGTAATGAAAATTCAGTGCCAAAATATAATGTTAAATAATTTAATGTCCCTACGTGTTTCATCTGTTGTTGCAATACTGTTTACAAAGGCAGTTTATTTTATTCTTCGCTGTTTCTGGAGTGTATTGTCACCCAGTGTCACATGACATACGAGGAAGAGGTGAGGACATGAATGTCATTATGCTTAGAGCATGCACTGATTGTAAATTATATTGCTTCTGCTCAATCTTGCCATTATCATTATAGTTATTGACAGTTATCATTGTTATCAGATTTGATGTTGTATGCACTATGTTGATGAAAAATAACAAACTTGGCTGCTTGCTGTGATGCATTATGTATTTATTTACAACTGATTGTTTCAACAGTGAATGTAGTCTCATTCTCTGTGCCAAATGAAGGATCCTGGAGACTGTTGCTTTGTAGACTTAATTCTTCTCTTATCATCAGTAGCATTTCTTTGCTTCATATATGAACTCTTTTGAAGGCAGTAAATTAATTGCTGAATTGGAAATAAAGTTTCTGTTGAATGGTGTAAAACTTGTAGAGATTAGCAATATTTTTTTCTGAATAACAATGCTATACCTACATCTGTGCGCACACAAAACAGGCACTGTATTGATACATATACAACTCGTCCAATGGAGAGAAAAATAATCACAATGGGAAAGTGATGTTATCTTTGAACTTTGGCATTTTTCTTCATGTCTAACAGACAAGGAAAGGAAATAAAATTACAAAGTGGAGAAAAAAACACCAATATTTTAGGTTATACACACTCGATAATATGATTGAAATGAAAATGTACCTTTAAGTAGTCATGATAATGTTTGTGTATCATTATTCCACCTAGATTTCTTTAGTTTGGTTACTTTATTTTGTATTCACCGGAAGTGTGAGCATGACATTAACAAACATTGAAATTATAATTTTGATTGATTTTGAAAACCATTGTTGATACCCCTAAAGATTAATGATAGATCAGAGTAAACATATCTGTGTTATTCCCCCTGAAAAATGTGGAGATGTTGTATCTACAGTGACCAATAAAGGATAACGAACATGATCATTTCACGATCATTTCTGTAAATTGGTTTCTGGTTGTTTCAGTTTGGCCACATTATCTTTGTATTTGCCAGAAGTGGTAGCATACTCTCACATCTGCGTCATAGACCTTGACAAATGTAATATTGACGTTACTCACTGTGACCCCTAGAGGGCAGTACACACCCCTGACTCCAGGTGCATGCAGGTCAGTCTCATCCCGCTTGATGATAAATTAACATTATTAAAAGGATTGACTGATCTCCACCACAGAACATGTGTGGATTGATCAAATGGAACTTGTGTTATTACTTATATCATTTGCACATATTACTCACGTTTATACTGATATTAGGGTACATTACCACATTTGCAGTTGCTCGTTTTGACCACTGGAGGGCAGTAAAGACACATGATTGTCAAGACAGTCCAGTAAAGTGTCTCCACAGTAACCAATTGATAATTAGATATATAGATAGATCTTCACAATGACCACTAGAAAGCAGTAAACACCTATGACTCTAAATAAATTCAGGGATATGTCATCCCGCTTGTTGCTAAAATAACATTATTAAAAGCAAAGACTGATCTTTACACCAGAAAGCAGTTGATACAATGTAACAATTGTCATTTAAGTAAGCACAATAGAAAAAGGTGTATTATATTAACATTACAAATGTCACCCCAATAGTCACAGTTGGTCATTGGGGGCCAGTAAAGAATCGTTATTGAATACGAGTGTTGTGATCATTTCTGTAAGTTTTTACAATTATGCCAATGTCCCAGTCTATCATCTGTAAAAAAAAATAAAAATAAAAAAAAAGTAATATTGGCAACGTTTATATGGGCATACTGTTTATGTAGCAGTGTAACGATACTGTAGACTTTCTAGTAATGTGGAGCTGTTGTATCTACAGTGAATAGGAGAGGACAACGACCGTGATCATGACATTAGCATTTATGTAAATTGGTTTCTGATTGCTTAAATTTGGCCACTTTCTTAGTATTTACCGGAATATGAACCAACGTTTCCATTACAACAGGTGGCGCTAGCGCACGTTACACGCTGCTGTTTGACGCGCAGCTTGTGACGCAGAAGAAGAAAGCAGCGGAAGAAGATGTGCGAGTTTCGTTTCCGAGTGACCTACTTAGCTTCTCCTGTTAGCATCAGTTAATAATCGGTTTCTCCCACAATGGAACTGGCCGTTCTCACGATAGCGATTAGCATTTTTTGATGGCAAGTTTAAAATTTTTCCCCCCAAGAAGCGATTAAAAACGAATGAGCATTACGAGCTTAAATCGCAACTAAATAGACGGGCCGTCGTTAGCCCTTTTGATTCAGCTAGCGAGGCTGGCTGCGATTAAAATGAGTTGTCAAACGTTAGCTGCGTTGTGTTTTTTGGGCTGCGAGTATTAGCTGAGTATCGATTGGTAGCTAATTTATCGCTTACACATCCAGCTATCTTGGCTCAACGTTAGCTAGGTTCACTGTTGCAGCTCCCTTGAATGTTCAGTGTGGTAAGTACACTTGTTTTATAAGCTAACGTTAACTTATCACTATTGTAATATATTAGCCTCATCAGTTAGCATCTATCTCAACAAGTAACTAGATCTCAGTCGTTTTTCAGATAACGGTGCTTGTGTTATGTTGACACCTGATCGCACTGCTCAGCGGCAAACTGAGAGACAACAGACGCCTCAGTCAGTTTCAGGACGTGCAAGCTGGTTATGGAGGTGTATTACATTAAAGATTAGGGGCTGTTCTGTGTGTAAAAAGCTCGACAGACAACTGATGCACTTTACACACAAGGACCTCGTCATTGCTAGTTAGTTGAATTATACTTGTTTTTTCAGTTTGGAAATACATTGAATGTCCATTTATGCTATTTTCACATCCTTGTTTTTTCTCATGTTAGTACAGAACGAAATATATGTATTTTAAGTACAGGACACTGAATGGGTGTGGTAGAAACTCTGTATTGAAGAGGGTTCTTCAGTCATTTGTGGCAGCTCAATTTCCATAAAGTTAAGCTGAAAAATATGTGCTTCTGGGTATCATTTCACACCCATCTTAAAAAAAAGACCCATCAATTTTTGTAATAGTAAAGGATATATTGTGGTCGCTCAATTTCTTGCTCAAATATTGTTCTCACTGCAATTTGCTTTTTACCTCCATATTCCCAACCTTTACAGTTACTTAAAAGTAACTTTTAAGCCATTATATTTCATACTGGATGTTGTACCGCATCTGATGTCGACTGCTTTCGTGAATACAAATAACCACATCCTCAAAAGAGTACTTCCGATTCAGCCATTATACATGGGAAACTGAAGAAATTATCAGGCACTTTCACATTAATATATAATCCTTCATCACTTGTTCTGGTCCAAACCTACACTAACAAGTCATCATATTCTTCTGTGTTACAGTCAGGAAGTGACTCTTCAGCCCCATGTCTGCTGAGGCTTCAGTAGGCAGTCATGCTGCTGACTCTGCCCAGTCTGCTGTTTCCCAGCCTGACTTCAACAACACAGATGAGTTTAGAAATCGAGGTCTTCTCGGGAGCAAGTATGTCAAATTAAATGTGGGCGGCTCACTACATTATACCACTGTTCAGACATTAAGCAAGGAAGAGAGTCTGTTGCGGAGCATATGCAATGGAGGAACGGAGGTTTCCATAGACTCAGAAGGTGAGTGGATGTGTTGTCTGAGCACTACGATTTTTACTGGATCGACATTGTTATTGTTGATGTCTTGAAGGTTGTGCCAGTGATATCTTGAATTTGAACAGTATGCAATATGATTCTGTATGCCTTTTAATAATGTACTTATTTCAGGTGCCTTGTTTTCAATTTGTATTACTTCTAAATTCCTAAAAAAACTTTTCATCATAGTGTGTATTTTATTCAGATGTAAAACATGATTTATACAATGGAGGGCCATTGTGCAACCTTTGTGAACTTGGACAACAAGTATCACACTTGTGTTGTCATCCAGTTTTGTGCTGTAAGAAATCAACTTACAGCACAAAAGAGATTTGTCGGCAAGATGTTTCACTCTTACATGCGACAGGATTGTCTGCAGTGACTGTTATTACCAACTTTATCTTATGTGGCCTTTAGTACTGGTTATATGCGAAAGGTGTGTCTATGTTGGCTGTTTCCATAGTAAAGGACTCAGTGCACACTGGGACCATTATCCAAAGAAAAAGTAATTAAGATTACTGAAAGTTGCCAATAACTGAACACTTTTTTTTTCCCCCTGCTTGCACAGGTTGGGTAGTTTTGGATAGGTGTGGCCGACATTTTGCACTTGTTTTGAACTTCCTCCGAGATGGCTCAGTACCACTTCCAGAGGACCACAGAGAACTGGATGAGGTTCTAAAGGAGGCCCAGTACTATCAGGTGCAGGGACTAGTCCAGCACTGCCTCAGTGCCCTGCAGGTAAATAGCTACTTGGCCGACTAAAGAAGAAACTTAAAGACATTAGTTTGGACCCTGGTGTTTTGTGATAGGTGTTTCATATGTTATCCATGAGGGATAATCAGTATTTACAAACCAGTGTTGCAGCTGTGTTTTAATGTACTTTCTTTCTGTTTACCTTCAGAAACAAAAGGATGTCTTTGAAACTGTGTGTCGCATCCCCATGATCACCTCAGCCAAAGAAGAACAGAAGATGATTGCCACTTGTAGAAAGGTACATTTTATTTCAATCAAATAAACCACTGACAAATGTGTTCAGATTATCAGCTGTGCTAATTGCCTAATTGTCCAGCAGGCTCCTTTGTACCAGGAGTTAAACTGTTTCTCTGTACAGAATTAAAAATAATAGATGGTTTTAATTGATTTAGACGTATGAGCCATACAAATGGTTGTCTTCTTTGTTTTTGTCTCAAGGAAATATGTCTCTTTATGTATATGTGTGTGCACACAATTTGTGAAGACAATGTTCCATTTATCGTCTATGTAATCACTTGGATGTATTTGTGTCTCGTCTCTACAGCCGGTAGTAAAATTGCAGAACAACAGAGGAAACAACAAATACTCTTACACCAGGTAAAATAATACGGCTGACCGCGCATGTGTCCTGCAGAGACTGTAAAAGAGTATGAACAACTATTTGAAGAGCCAGATGCTGCCATAACAAATTATCAGTGGTTCATGTGTTCACTTGACCTTGATTTTTTAGCTTCATTATTTGGAGTTGGGAAAGTGCTTATTCTTCTTTTCAGTTGACACTTCCTCATTCTCTCTCCCTTGTGACCAGCAACTCTGATGATAACCTGCTGAAGAACATCGAACTGTTTGACAAACTCGTGCTACGCTTTAATGGCCGCGTCCTGTTTGTCAAAGATGTGCTTGGGGATGAGATCTGCTGTTGGTCTTTCTATGGTGAAGGCCGCAAGATTGCTGAAGTATGCTGCACTTCCATTGTCTATGCCACAGAGAAGAAGCAGACCAAAGTAAGCGGGACATATTGTGTACACCAAGTCCTTAAAGCAATCGTTTTTAGACATTTTAGCACAAAGATAAGAAGCACCTCTAAAGATAACTAACTAACGCATATCTGGCACATACCAGTCTGCATGCTGAGCTGATCTAACCTGCTTGAGTGTCCAATCCCAATCTCCCAAAACTCCACACTCGCCTACTCACAGACTTTGAGGCACAATCCCGCAAAGTCTGAGAGTGTTTAGTTCTGTCTCACTGTCAAATCATCGAGTGTTTGCGTGTTCTCTGGCAGACATTTCTAGCCTTTTATGAACCCTCTCTTTAAATTCACATTTCTGCAGGCATTGCCTCAGGGAATTACCCACAATTCATAGCAATGTGACATTAAACATGGGATTACCAGTGGAACCATGGAAGCGTTAAAAAAAAAAGGTGAACAAAGAGGACTGCACATAGGTGTTCAGCCTGGAAAATTGAATTTACTCATAAACATTAGTGTGTGTGTATATACTACACATATTTATTCATCAAACATTTCCCTTTGTCATTGAAACTGTTTTGACAAAAACAAGTAAATAGAATATTTGATAGGACCTTATTAGCTAGTATGAATTACTGCTTTTGATGTGAAATATATCATTAAATGCCAAGGCTGAATTTTTTATTTTTTTTTAGGTTGAGTTTCCTGAGGCTCGAATCTTTGAAGAGACCCTTAACATCCTCATCTATGAGAATGGCAGAGGATCTGGTCCAGGAGGCTTGCACCTTTTAGATTCAAGAGGCTCAGGCTCGTCACTGGGAGGTGATGAAGAGGGTGCTACGGGAGGCGACAGGCGAGTAAGACGGATCCACGTAAGGAGGCATATAATGCATGATGAAAGAGGGCCCGGTCAGCAAACTGTGTATAAGGACTAATAATGTGAAGCATAAGGCTCAGGAGAGTGAATTTATATACGTTCATTTTTTTCTTGACTGCCAGAATGAAAGAGATGTCCTTGATCATAGCAATAGCTCGGTAGCTAGTTATGTCATTAAAATATCTTAATGCGTCACTGCACAGAAATGTAGGAGTCGATGACTGATCTGGAACTGAAGTAAGAGCTGTTTTGACATGAAAAATGCTTCTGTTTACAAGAAGACAAATTGTGTACATTATTTAAATAGGAAATGTGTAAAATTACCTGGGACATGAAACTGGCATAAATATTGCTTTTCAAATGTTAAGGAACTTCCTGTATGTTAACGAATGGGCTTAAAAGCCCATCCCCACCTGTTATAGTGGGTGTTAATGATATGCACTGGCACCTCCTCTGTTTGACTTATAGGAAACACCATCAGTCTGTTTTATTTAGGTTGCGAAACATCGGTGGCCTAAGTTCATAAATCCATAAATTGGACTGATATGCTGTCTGGCAGAAATGAACAGAGGATGGTCAAGTTTAGCCTAGATATGTTAACACTGGAATAAAACTGAGTAGCCATTTAAGGAAGGTTGTCTATGAATGAGATTGTTGAGCAGCTCCATTTTCTTTATTTAAATTATTACTGCTGTTGCTTCAAGATGTTTTTATTAATTAATTTATGAACCTAATTTATTGTTTGGTATTTAACTTTTGTATTGTATGCAATCTTTGTGTTAACTAGTGCTCAAGTGAGTTTAAATTTTTTGAAATGATATGATGCACTCTATAGCACACACCAGATTTATAATGTACTCCTGTAAATGACTAAATAGTGTACTTACATTTCAGTTTAATGTTTCATGAGGAACCGTGATCATTTCTTTGATATTGTATTTTATTCTGAGCCATGATCTTTCACTTTCGCTTTATGTTTTATACTGAACCACTGAAATGTGCTGCAAGTAATTGACCATACAGTGATGATAAAGGCAATTAATACTTGTTTTTATTGTTATTCCCCCCTGGGAGAGGATACACATTTTCTTTCCGATATTCACCAGTGTCTTGAGTAAACAGGATCTCTCTGAATATTGGGGGGGGGGATAGCATTGAATGAGAACAATATGTATCTCAGACCCTTAATAATATCACCTTTTGAATACCTTCAAATATGCACTAATATGACTTCCGTCCTATTGTGGTCATGGGAATGTTCTGAATAAATTACTTGTGAAATCAAACTTTAACTTCTTGGTTTTTCTTTCTCTTTTTACCTGAAGTATAATAAAGAAATTGACTCAAAAACATACATTGTTAACAGAAAATAAATGGATGTTACCCACAGGATGTTTCTTACTGTGTTTACCTGATATGCTCCCAAACTGTTCATTCATTTAAACTGCTGAAAAGACTTAATTACTTTAGAAGCCGTTGCTCAAGTCAGTGGCATGAATTGTTTGGATGTGATTCAGCATTACTGTGTATAGGCCTCAAAAGTCAAGATTGTATTTATTTGTCACTGCACTGAATTAATGGACATATGTACAATAATATTAAGGCACACTAAATTATAAATCTCTTCAGAAGATGTAATGAATGTGGAAATGTTCTTTGGTGCTATACCATTTTTCTTTTTAGAAATGTAGGAAAACTGTTGATAATTAAAGAAATTACTAAATAAAGGTAGCCCTTGAGAAAAACGTTTGAGAGTGAGAAAAAATATATATATATATAAACCCACTTCCACACACGTGTATTAGTGTATATGTATATTAGTATATGTGTGCGTGTATATATATATATATATATATATACACACTATATGTATGTGTGTGGAGGTGAGTTTTTATATTTTATTTTGACAGGGCGTTGCTCTGGTCTGGTCTGATGTCACTTCCGGTAACTTCCTGGGGTCTCCGCTGGCGCCAAAAAGAAGCCACCATAGCCAGTAATGATGGTGTCAGAGAAGGAGGCAACGGCTATCCGCAAGTTTGTGTGTGGTCAGCTCCGCGGTGAGCCGAACCTCAGGTATAGTTGTTTTCAACTGTTTGTACTGAGACTTAAGTTCACTGGTCTGTGCCTCGATTGTTTGCGTGTTTGTTGACAGTTAATGTTGCTAACTTTGGTGCACACGGGCATATAACGTTAGGTTACCCGTTGAATGATTCCAGGGTTATCAGCTAACCAGCTGCATGTTACTCATTTATAACACTAACACTGCAGTCGCTATAACTTTAATGCGCCATGTTTCTCATAAAGACAACTCAATACGTGACCTGACGCACATGGCACCTGTTATGGTTTGTCGTTTACTGTTTTAATATGATTTCAAATCAGTATAGTGTGGGTGTGTAAATTGTCAGTCCCATCCTGATCCGTGTTCAAAAACCCAAAGACCGTAATTGATTCCTCTCTCTCGCGATATGTCATCTTTCTATTGTCTTATTGCAGCACGCTGACCTTAGGGATTTTAAAAAGGCGATATCTTGCACAGGTGCGTTGTGAATCATTAAGTCCAGAAGCCAGAAGTATAATGAAGCTGGCGGTTGAAGAGCAACTGATGGAAATGCAGGTATCTGAATTCTTCCTTCACAGCTTGTTTCTTTTAATGTTTTATTTTTCTGTCTGTAGATAATTTATAGTTATGTAGTTATTATTGTCACCATATACAAATTTGTTTTTTCCTGGTAGGACAATGATGAAACTGGAAGTGAGTTGGAGACCAGCAAGAAGCCCCAAAACAAAAGGAAGAGAGAGAAAGAAAGGGACGAAGTGATTAGTGGGGAAGAAGAAGATGATGATGAGTCAACGGCAAAGAAATCACGTCGTCAGTCAAACTCGTCATCGGGTAGGTTTCTGTGGTCTATTTATGAGTTTAGATGCCTGTAACTTTAATAATCTACAGCGTGTTTTACCTTAAAGTTACTTAATAAAAAAATGTCCTGGGCCGTCATCAACGGGACCAGGTCTGCAAGACATTTTTATTTTCATTATGGATTAAACTTTAGATCATTTTTCTTGAATAATTGTTTGGTCTGAAAAAGAACCCATCAATCCATGGTGATGTCATCAAAGGTCTTCTTTTGTCCCTCCAACTGTCCAAAACATACAGAGATCCAGTTTACTGTGAAATGAAAAAGAGATATGTATAGAAACCTCTCATGTGAGAAGCCAGAACCAACAAATAGTTGACATTTGCAATATCTCAGGGACGCCTTGAGTTTATATGAATTAGGTGGTCAAAGGTCACTGAGGCCTAACGAAACATGTTTTGGCCATAACTCAAAAATAAATATGCTAATTAGGACACTTTCTCACAAATGTCTAATATGATGAAATAATTAGGTGATGCAGCATGACTGTTTGGCAGAAGCACACCGCCGTGAGGCTGTAATTCTAATTTCAGTGAGTTGTGTTGCTCCGTTGTAAACCATTGTCTGTTCTTGTGCGGTTAATGACAGAATCTGAGGAAAAAGACGACTGCAAAACAGGAAGTGAGAGTGAGGAAGAAGAGGGAAATAATTCTGAATCTGAGGATGCAGAGCAAGAGGGGAAACAATCACAGCGAAAGACAAATGCAAACGGTAAACAACAGATTAGCAGTAAGGACTCAATAGATGAGGAAATTAATAAATCGGAAGAAAAAAAGGAGAACAACCCAAAAGAAAAGGTGATGAAGAGAGCTAATGCAACAAAGAATGGAGGGAAAAGAAGCAGCAATACAAGTCGAGGAAAGAAAACACCACAGAGCGATGAAGAGAATGAAACGGACACGGATAGCAAGTCAGAAAAGAGTGACAAAATCAACGGGAATGACTCTTCAGACGATAGTGAAAAAGGTGACTACAACTTTATATTTGCCTATCCAGTACTTAAATGTTTATTAAGTTCATGTTTTTGTTTGACTTGATTTGATTTTGTTGTTGTGTTATGCAGAAGAAAAGCAAAAGACAAATGCAAACGGTAAACAACAGATTAGCAGTAAAGACTCAACCGATGAGGAAATTAATAAATCCGAAGAGAAGAGTGACTGTGAAGACACCGCAAAAGAAAAGGTGATGAAGAGAGCTAATGCGACAAAGAATGGAGGGAAAAGAAGCAGCAATACAAGTCGAGGAAAGAAAACCCCACAGAGCGATGATGAGAATGAAACGGACACGAATAGCAAGTCAGAAAAGAGTGACAAAATCAACGGGAATGACTCCTCAGACGACAGTGAAAAGGGTGACTACAACTTTATATTTGCATAACCAGTACTTAAATGTTTATTAGGTTCATGTTTTTGTTTGACTTGATGAGTTTTTGTTGTGTTATGCAGAAGAAAAGGTCTCGGAGGAAGACAAAAACAACAAAGTGGACTCGGATTCATCGTCACTCCCCTCATTGGATGATGAACAGCATCGTAGAAAAGAAAAAACACACGGTGATAAAAAGAAGAAAGCCACGAAAAAAGAGGAGAAAAAAGAGAAAAGCCCGAAAAGACAAAAGGTGAGCCGATGAGTGATGTTATCAAGCTTTGTATAAATGTAATATAGTCTGTCCAACCCTTTTTCCAGAATCTTTATATTGAGTAAAGGTGCCTCTAAATTAATTTGATCCCTCTCCGTGTTTTTGAATGGAGTCAGGGTTAACGTATCTTCTCTTCACTACCTGTCTCTCCTCGGATTCCTCCTGCAGGATGACGACAAAGCTGTTGTGAGGCTCAAGCGGTACATTTCTCTATGTGGTGTGAGGCTGAATTACAAGAAGCTCCTGGATGGCTGTCGCTCTGTTCGCTCCCAGGTCGCTGTTTTGAAGAAGGAGCTTGAAGGTCTTGGTGTCCATGGTCAGTGGGACATTCACCTTTTCAACAGACTACACATTCTGGGTATAGTTCCTACATGTTTCTAGTTGATTCTCAGTGGTGAGTAAAGGCGATATTTTGGGAATCCTAATGTTGTGTCACCAGAAAGCCAACTTCATACACAACGTACACAAAAAGATCTTCGGGCTGCCAAGATATTTTGACACTATTTATTTGTTTAACTCGGAACTGTGTGTGTGTGTGTGTGTGTGCGTGTGCGTGTGCGTGCGCGCACAGGTCAGCCATCCATTGTGAAATGCAAAAAAGTCAGAATGAAAAGAGAGGAATCTCAGGAACTAGCTGAGCTTGATGTCAGCAACATCATTGCCACCGAAGGTAACTATTTGTGTCTTTTCTTGAGTGTTGACACCCATTACCAATGTGAATTAGATTATTATTATTTTTTCAGTTTTCTGGAGGAAGTGTCATTTTTTTTTTAATTAGTTTTTCTCAGTAGCCAAGCTCCGTTTCCCCTAAATTAGTGTAAACCCCGTAGTTGATTTTACGTCTGGATCAATTTGAGTTCTAGATAAGCACATTGAAAAATGCATTGGGCTTGGCAATTATAGGATATTGGTGGGGGGAAATTATAACATTGTTAATGTAACGAGTACGCACTGAACGTTAACATAGTTGGCACTGAGAGGAATTGTAGACGTTTACTGGTTTCTCAAATAGAAAACGCTTCATCATCCAAAGCAATATCAAATATGTTGCATTCACCACACACTGAAAAATAGTATATTTATAATGTGAAAATATTTATAAAGAAAGTTAATGTGGAAACCTCTTCCAGGTCGACCGAAACGCAGAGGAGCCTCAGCATGGCAGGAACAACATAACCCTCCACCCTCTACATATCTGCACTCCCTTAACTCCGGCTCTGATAGTGACGAGGAAAGCAATACACACAAAGGGCGGAGGCGAGCAACCGACTGGGCCAACCTGCAGGGGGTCATCAGTGACGATGCGGACAGCAACTGACAGTGATGCCTCCTCTTGTGCTGTGTCAAGACTTCATTTGGATATGGACATTCCCTTTACTCTGTACATCTTGGGTGTATCCGTTATTTTTGTACTTTTTTTTTTTTTTTTTTAAAGTATTTCGAAAAAGGAAAAAAAATGTTTTAGGTCAAATGTATTGTATTGTTAAATGAACATCGATGTTATATTTCAAATAAAGTTATTGTGATCTTATGGAACAACTTTTTTTTAACCAGGGAACCGAAGCATAGTGTCAAATAAACGGTATATAGAACAGGGAGAAGACATACAATTAATTACAGGTACCAGGCAGCAAAGTAATACACTAGTAAAGATAAAAATGGCAAATTACAATGATTTCAGTAATTCTGAGTTGAGCTACACAACTTTTATATTGTTACCTTAGGACGGTGGTTCTCAAATGGGGATATGTGTACCTCTGGGGGTATGTGAGATATAAAAATATACATATTTAATATGAGCTTTCATTAAAAAAAAACTTTTAAAATAGTTATTTAATAAATATTCAATAACATATGTTAATAAACTGAATTGTGTATATTCTATATTAAATCAGACCCTGATGGCACAGCGCTGTATATTAAATCTTTTTACCAACCAAAAATGCTTTGCACTGGTCGGCCACTGCCTAAAATGTGTTAGGAAATGTGTCTTATGTCTTAGGAAATGTGTGCGGCGGAACCAATGTAAGAAGGTTTGCATGTACGGAATATTTCGCAGACGGACCGCTCCGTCTTTACCGTTCTCTTCGTACATCTATGATCCGCAAGCACTACAGGTCAATGACATATTTATTGTTAATTACTTTAATGTCACGTATTGCGTTTTTGTCCGAGTACAGCAGCATTATGTTGTGTTGATGCTAATAAATGTGTCAGTACTGTTTTCGGACAACGTCTGGATACAAAATAATAACTGCATGCATGTGACCCTCAATTTGCTGCACGTAACCCGTCCGTGACCCATGTCTGTGACAGATATCACAACAAATCCGTAGTAGAAGAGGCACTTTATTGTGTGTGTGTGTGTGTGTGTGTGTGTGTGTGTGTGTGTGTGTGTGTGTGTGTGTAAAACTAATAAAATCAACCTAGTGAAGCAAAAAGTAAAAGGGATATTATGTAGTAATAATTCAAGGTATAGCCTGCAATCACAGAGCCAGTCCAATAAATGTGTGTATTTACTTAACTTCACTTCATGTGTACTACTGTTTGCCTTGATTATATCATATTTATACAATGCATATATTATATACATGATACTAAATGTATGTATTTGTTCAAGGCCAAGCCCCTTTGCTCCAGGATATACAATGTCCTACAATGAAAATAATAAATATTCTATAACCCTTTCCCTATAAGTTTTAGTATTTTATATTAACTTAAACCCGAACTACACATTCCATGCAGGAATGGATGATGATGCACCAGATGAGGCCTTAGCTGAGTTCAAGACAAAGCGCCTAGGAGGATGGGGTGTGGTTCAGATAGCTGCTGGCACTGGGCTTGCTGTATATGCCATGTGGGTGGGAATCCTCCAGCCTGGCTTCCGAAGAGTCCCCTTGAGGCTACAGGTATGGTTTACATCTTAATAACACTTTGAATAACTATGTATTAACTATTCTTGTACAATCTGTACAACAATTGTTTTTATCTGAAGCTCCTTTAAATTCCTTTCAGGTCCCGTACATTCCTGCCAGTAAAACTCAAGTAAATCATGTAATGGCGTTGTTTAAAGGTCGAAAGGGGGGCCTTGTGGATTTGGGATCTGGTGATGGCCGCATTGTAAGTATATGCAAGTTATTTTGGCGCCTTTTTTTTTGCGCTGGTGAGCAATGGTTTTTGACCGTGGTCCTTTTTAACCCTCAAGGTCTTGGAAGCACATCGACAGGGTTTCACTCCTGCGGTTGGTTATGAGCTCAACCCTTGGCTTGTTCGCATGGCCCGCTTTCATGCCTGGAGAGCAGGCTATCATGAGGAAGTGTCGTACCGACGGGAAGATCTCTGGAAGGTTTGACATCACTTGTATTATGGCATTAGTAACACTCTTTGAACATTATAGTTGGATTGGAAATGTCTCCACTTCGAGAAGAAAAAGTTAGCAAGAACAACACAGTCAGACTCTTTCCATCTAAATTGCTGACAAAAATATTTTTTATATTAGCAAATATGGATGTGAATTGAACAAACATCTTTGTGAATAATACACATACAGGTACCTAGTGGTATAGGATGCCCTTAGGGTTAACTTTATTATTTATTAAGTACAAAAAAGCAGGGGGGGTTTGCATGTTATCATTGTATTTGTGTGTTTTTAAAGATTAATTGTAAATAAAATGGCCTATTAACTACTTACCTTGTATTTCATCACAGGTCGACTTGACAGAATGCAAGAATATCACAGTATTTTTGGCTCCTAGCGTGGTGAGTAAAAGAACCGATAAAACTAAAATATGAAGACCATCTCGATGTAGCACACAGACAATAAAATAATGCAGAAATTAAGAGGAAATGTATCTTATTAAAAGCTTTAAAAAATGTAAGATTCCTGATTCCAAAAAAACATATCTAAGAATAATCTTTCAGCACATGGTTCAGATTCATTATTATGGATCAATTTCAGTAAATTTCTGTTGACGTACTACAGTAATTTTGTACTGTGCTCTTGTGTTTCTAGCTTTCTTTGCTGCAGCAGAAGTTGGAGACTGAGCTTCCTGATGATGCCTTGGTGGTAGCTGGTCGTTTTCCCTTCCCTGCTTGGACACCCTGCAGGATTGAGGGAGACGGTGTGGACAGAGCCTGGGCATATAGAATACAAGCACAAAGACAGCACACCTTCAAGAAAAATGACATGCCCACAGATAGCAACCTCAACAATGAACTAAACAAGGACAAAGGATCCATTTGAATTGGATCTGGATCACTGGAACATGGATGTTCTTCATCTTTTGCACTCTATAATAGTAACATTAAATCGTACTGTAACTCATTAACTTACTCCTTATACGATGACAATACCCTTTCCTGGAAAATTGAGGACATTTATGCTAACTTGACTGTCAGTTGGATTCTTTAATTTGTTATCAGCAAAGTTTGAACCCTGTTTGAACCAGAATCTTCAGAGCCTCAAAAACACTGTCATTTTTTTAAGAATGACATACCTGGAGGGAGCAAGCTTAACAATGTTGTATCACCTGTATTTGTTCTGCTGTGTTCAGTATGTGTCACAACATTAAAGATTATTTTATTTTTTAAGTGTTTATTGGTTTTAGATATTATTACTTAATGATTATTATTATAGAAATTCCACTTTGGCTGACGTTCAATATTTGTATACATTGACTAAAACATTTCATTGTTGTAATATATTGTGTACAATAAATAATTTAAACAAAATTATGCA
Source organism: Taurulus bubalis (assembly GCF_910589615.1). Taxonomy (NCBI): domain Eukaryota; kingdom Metazoa; phylum Chordata; class Actinopteri; order Perciformes; family Cottidae; genus Taurulus; species Taurulus bubalis. The sequence continues at coordinate 16,417,178 of NC_136605.1, forward strand.
TTCGTTACACGATCCACGTCCTTCCAGAATATAACTAAGTATCATCATTAATCATATGTATGTTATGTATAAGAAAAGACAATAAGGGGCGAGAAATATAAATGTTCTGAGAGGTGTAGATTTCATCAAATCATGTTTGGAAGGTCCTGTAAATAATAAATCAGTTTTGAGGGAGTAAACGTTTCCACGCTACTAGCAGATAGACGATATTATATGAGCTATGTGTATATGCTTTTAAGATTTAACAAAAATATAGAAACGTAAATATGTAATATATTTAACTTAAAACCACTGCTGCTTACTTTTTCATTTGTATTTGCATAGTGTTACAAAAACGCTGTCAGTATTGGTAACAAAACAATGCGTCAATTTTAAAAGATTGTAACCGGAGATCGTGCTTTTATTATTGTGACCGGTTTGACACGAGCTGATTGGTTTGGTTATTTTTTTGCAGCAAAAGAGGAAGTTGCGAATCGAACCCTGCAACCAGCGAGCTAGCTGTATCCTCGAGCCGCCCTAAGCATTGAGGAGCGGAATAACAGGAACAAGCGCGCACAGTATTATACATTTTGTGTATTTTTTCAAAAATCACGTGTCAGCTGTACATGCTAAGTGTGCATATTCACCCGTTGTGAAAGTACAAACGATAAAGGCCGTGACAACCGGCCATAGAATGATGTCTGTTTGACAGCTAGCTAGCTAACAGAAGTGTGTCTTCATCCTTCTGGAGGAGCTAGCAGCGAGTTAGCCATCCGCTGCAACGTTAGCAGCTGGGTAACTTCACTCCGGACCGCTTGACATAGAAAGCTAATTAACGTTGCACGTTTCTCCCGAGCTGGACCCGGTTTTAGCTAACGTTTAGATGGTCCACGTTTAACTAAACGGGAGATAGAATCACAACAACAATAATGAAGATAACTGACCAACACGAGATGATTCAGTCTTAAACCGAACTTAGTAAAAAAAACGCGTTTTATTCGTAAATTAACTCTGTGTTAAACGTTGTTATTGTAGGTGAAGTCAACGAGAAGCTAGCTTGGCGGTTGGTGTGTTGCGTGTCGACCCGAGCAGGAGGGCAGACCACGATGAGCCCCCTTTGCGGTTACGTTAGCCAGCAACACCTTAGCTTACGTTAGCGGCAGAACTGACGAGCCGGAGAGCTCATGTTGTCGTATTACTGTGATTAATCCGAGAACAAGTAAACTGAAGAAAGCATCTCGGTCAACTAAACATGGTAAGTATCATTTTTTTGTAACGTGTTGGTTAGCTACGCTAGTTAGTCACGTTGTCGTCCTGTCTTTCTTGCTAGCAGCTAACGTGGGTGCATAAGGGCTTGATTCATACATTTGAACAGGAATATCCAAAGTTATGTTTGTAATGTGTTCAACTGTCTTTCCGTGTCGTTAAAACTGTACGTGTATGCATTTGCTGTCCTCCCTGCAATATAACGGTTTATGTGAGGGCAGGTAACGTTATTTCACGGGATGTGACAGCTCGTTAAGCCATTTCACGGTACAAGACGCCCATCTTGCAAAACAGAACATTTGCAGCGAAGTAGTGTTGAGCCTCGGCAAGTTGTGGCTTATTTGAGGAATTCAGACGTGCCTGTCACAATAGCTGCTCTTTAACATCTCAATGTGCTATCTTGTTTACGCTAGGCAGGGCTCTACTTATACCTGTCGACACCTGGTTTTGATATAACGATAATGCAATTGTTTAAATCACAACTAGATTTGACCTGTATGGAATTATCATGCACTCCTCAATGCTGAACTAATATATATGAGCAAGTCAGATCGCAGTTGTGCCAATCTGTGTGAATTATTTCTTTCATGAGACTATACCAGTACATACACAACAATCAGTGATACGTGTTTAATGACCAACTATGGCATCATGTGAAGATAAGGTTCCAACTCACTAGATCCAAGAGTGACCCACTTGAGCAAGATGGTGGATAAGGCTGCAAGCACTGACATCTCACTAACATCACAAATGTTTCCCCTTCAAATCAACCTACTTGGCAACATGTCATTATTTATCAACACATTAATTGATAAGAACTTATACAAAAGTTAAAGGCATAATAAATAGATATGAGGTATGTAGGATACTTGAATGTTAATGCATTGTTCTCTTCACTGAGAATGGATTTCTTGTTCATAAAGAGGGGTTTTTAGTGTCTTATGATTGGTCTTTTGTTGCGAATTGAACCCTATTCTTGAGCCGTCATAAGCATTGAGGAGCGGAATAACAGGAACAAGCGCGCACAGTATTATACATTTTGTTTGTTTATTTATTTTGTTTATGTATACTGAAGGACAAGCACACAACCAAAATGTGTCTGTCAAACTGACAGATACTGGTCCGTGAGAACTTTGTAATCCTAATGGCTAGATGATGTTGACACAAATAAGGCATTCAGAGATTTGGATTTTGCATATTGTCAAATAGATTGTCTAAATGTGCTTTTTGTCCTTTTTTTTTGTTTTGTCATCTGATAGGCTTCAGAGGAGGCATCACTGCGTGCACTGGAGAGCCTTATGACTGAGTTCTTTCACAGCTGCACAACCAATGAGCGAAAGAGAGAAATAGGTAAGTGTGGCCTCGTAAAACCTTGTCATACAGTTAGGTTTTTTTTCGAAGTTGACACACATTTGCCTGAGCAAGTCCTGATCCCCATATACCATGTACTGTATACATAGGTTTCGTCGTCACTGTAGAGTGTTTAATGTGACCTGAAGTTATTTGCTTTCTATTAAAAGTATTTTTTGCGTCACTTTTTATACACTTCCTGTGTTGTGGCGCATTACTTTCGGTCTGTCTGTAAGTGAACTACTTCAATGTCATGTACCTCGGTCATGCCTACTTCCTATTTTCTGCAGAAGAGCTGCTGAATAACTTTGCACAGCAGACTGGAGCGTGGCGCCAGTGCTTGGTCTTTCTCTCCAATACTCGGAATGAATACGTAATGATGTACAGCCTAACAGTATTTGAAGTAAGTCCTTGCGATAGGAGACTCATATTTTTAGCTCTGAGCACTGCTTAGAGGCCTCTTGAGTTTTTTATACTTTGAAAATAAGAAAGTACACAAAGAAAGGTATTGAGAACAGAATTTGTTTCACACTGTTCCAGTTTCCTCATTTCTTGAATTCTGCAAAACAAGTTTGTTAAGAACTGGAACAAAATGTTGTCTGTATCAACTTGTAGTCTCTTTCAGACACAGCTTTGACCACTGATTGCTCCCTTTTACTTTCAGAACCTGGTGAACAAGATGTGGATCGGTGTTGCTTCACAAGACAAGATGGAGATTCGCAGCTGTCTGCCCAAACTCCTACTTGCTCAGCACAAATCGGTGCCCTATTTCATCCGTAACAAACTGTGCAAAGTCATTGTGGACATCGGTCGCCAAGACTGGCCAATGTTTTACCACGATTTCTTTACAAACACCCTTCAGGTAAGCCCTGCTGATGTCATGTATGCTATTGAAAGGTTTAGCGTACGCATCAATCATCAGTTAATAGGTTGTATGTTCTTGAATACAAAAAAAAAGTTGACACAGATGTCACATTAAAACAACAAGATCACAAAACCATAGCTTCTGTTGGTCTGAAAGCTCTATGTCTATTGTATATATGGTTGCAATGTATTGTGAATGTTTAGAGCAAATTTGGTAAAATAATGTGAAGAATTGTTCATTTGGTGGCATGTAAAGCATTTAAAAAAGAATACAAAAATGCTTCTCTCTCGTAGTGGATAAGCTAATGTCTGTTAATCTCTTGTAAACTACAGTTGATCCAGTCCCCAGCTCTGGCTTCATTGGGGTTGATGATGTTGAAAACCACATCGGAAGAACTTGCGTGTCCTCGAGAAGACCTGAGTGTCGCCAGGAAAGATGAGTTGCGTAAACTTCTGCTGGCGCAGGTACCAACAGTGCTTGGACTGTTGACGGGTGAGAACAACCTTTAATACTTTATGCAAAAGTGATTTCCCAATGTAAATGTTTTTTCTTCCCCCGGTTGTAGTTGCTGGTTGGTCAATTGTAGTGATTTATTACTGAATTACTGGTTGATGCATGCACATGTCTGTATGTAACTGAAGTC